>NC_137169.1:28566158-28971158 GCF_951394435.1 Stenella coeruleoalba
CAGGGTGATCTCCTCTGGTCCAGTGGTTTCAAATATCACTAATATGCCAAGGGCACTCATAGCTACATTTCCAGCCTGGACCTCTCCCTTGAACTCCACACCCATCTAACTGCCTACTAGATGCCTACTTGTACAGAAACCTTGACGTTAACATGTCCTAAAAATCCTCTTGATTTCTTCTCAAAGCTTTCTATTATTCCTGAGTCTTTCCTGTCTCAGTAAGTGCATTTCCAATTCTTTTAGTTGCTTAGACCAAAAAGCTTTGAGGGCTCTTTTCTCTCATACCCCACACCTAATCCATTAGCAGTTCCCGTTGGGTCTACCATCTAAATATTTTCCACAGTGACCTCATTCCCATAGCTGCTACCACCCCTGCCCTAGCCAACATTATCTTTTGCGTGGAAAGTCGACTAGCCTACTAACTGGTCTCCCTGCTTGTACTTTTACATATAATTTTTCATACAGCAGCTAGAGTGATTGTTTAAAAAAAGTTTGTCAGATCATAATGCTTCTTGATTCAGAACCCTTTGTTGGTTTCTCATGTCTCAGAATAAAATCCAAAGACCTCATCATGGCTTGCAAATCCTATAAGATATGATCTCCCAGCATCTTTCTGACCTCATCTCCTACCGTTCTCTCTGCTCCAGGCACAGTGGTCTCCTTGCTGTTCATCAAACACCAAGCAAACTTCTGCTTTTTCCTTTATACTTGATTTTTCCTTGCCTGGAATGCTCTTTCAGCTGTCTACATGACTTTTTCTTTCACTTCTGTTTTATGCCTACTTGTCACCTTTTCAAAGAGGTCTTCTTTGACAAACCTATCTAATATGGCTAACTACCTCTCCCCCCACACACACATTTTCTATCCCCGTAACCTATCTTATTTTTTTAAAATAAATTTATTTATTTATTTTTATTTTTGGCTGCATTGGGTCTTTGTTGCTGTGCGTGGGCTAAGCGGCGAGTGGGGGCTACTCTTCATTACGGTGCCCGTGCTTCTCATTGGGTGGCTTCTCTTGTTGAAGAGCACGGACTCTAGGTGCACGGGCTTCAGTAGTTGTGGCTTGCGGGCTCTAGAGCGCAGGCTCAGTAGTTGTGGTGCACAGGCTTAGTTGCTCCGCGGCATGTGGATCTTCCCAGAGCAGGGCTCGAACCCGTGTCCCCTGCATTGGCAGGTGGATTCTTAACCACTGCGTCACCAGGGAAACCCTAACCTATCTTATTGTTTTATAGCAGTTATTACTACCTAATTGGCAAAAAAGAAATACAATATAATCTGCCCCACACCCCTATAAAACCTTCATGAGGACCAGGTCTTTATTGTTATTATTAAAATTATTCACTTGAACAATGTTTCGCACTTAGGATACAGTAAATATTTGTGGTTTTTGTTTGCTTGCTTGTTTGTTTTTTGTGATACGCGGGCCTCTCACTGTTGTGGCCTCTCCCGTTGCGGAGCACAGGCTCCGGACGCGCAGGCTCAGCGGCCATGGCTCACAGGCCCAGCCGCTTTGCGGCATGTGGGATCTTCGCGGACCGGGGCACGAACCCGCGTCCCCTGCATCGGCAAGCGGACTCTCAACCACTGCGGCACCAGGGAAGCCCTACAGTAAATATTTGAACACATTTACGAGTCAATGCATGGATGACTTAATGAATGATAGATTTTCAGCACGTGTTAGTTTGTAGTAGTATAGTGTACTGATTAAAAGCCCAGGCTCTGAAATCAGACTGCCTGTTTGCAAATTGTAGCTTTGCCACTTTCTGTGAACATGTTTTTTAATCTCCTTGTGCTTCAGTTTCCTCAGTATAGTATAGTACCTGCCTCAAAAGTTATGTTGTAAGAAGTCACCAAATGTATATCAGATATATAATACTCAATACATGTTAGCTGTTATTGTTGTTATAATTTTGGGTTATCCCCGAGTATATTGTGAACTACTTAAGCAAAGTAACTGACTTATTAATTAATCCATGTATCTATAAAACCTCGAACATAATAATTGTTCAATAAATAGAATAGATAAATGACTTTTTATGTTTTTGATTTTTAAAAAATTGTCTATGGGGGCAGTGAATTTCAGAAGAGAATGGGGGTTATAGAAAAATAAAACATTATTAAGCCAATCTTGATAGTCATCACATGTAAATAAAACAGCAGAAAGTTATTTTTTTAAACACATAAAAGGTTTTTTAAAATTTTAATGCCTAATGCTAGAGAGGGCATAGGAGAGAAATCTGGTGATAGTAATGCATTTATATGCCAGTTTGGTAGTAAATACCAAGAGTCAGAAACATGTTTCTGTTCCTATCCTTTGACCTGGTAGGTCTCTTTCTGAAATTTATCTGAAGGAAAAAATTCTATATGCCACTTTCCCTCTGTAGCTCCCCCAAATAAAACAGTAGGTGCTTGATGCAGAGAAATTCACTTAGCATAGTTGTGTGAAATGTTGTAGCTGTTTATTTATATTAATATTTATTGAAGAGCTACTACTTTCTTTAATGGCTTCTGTGCCAGGCACATCTAGAATGTATAGGTCATTTTATCTAATTTTTAAAATAAGGTAACTGAATGTACCTCAACATAAGAGAGGCCATATATGACAAAGCCCACAGCTAGTATCCTACTCAGTGGTGAAAAGCTGAAAGCTTTTCCTCTGAGATCAGGAGCAAGACAAGAAGCCTCCTCTCAACACTTTTATTCAAATAGTGCTGGAAGTCCTAGCCAGAACAGTTAGGCAGGAAAAAGAAAGAAAAGGCATCTGAATTGGAATGGAAGGAGTAAAATTGTCTCTATTTGCAGATGACATGCTATTATATATAGAAAACCCTAAAAACTGCATGAAAAACTATTAGAAGTAATAAATGAATTTAGTAGAGTTGCGGGATACAAAATCAATTTACAAAATCTATTGCATTTCTGGACTTCCCTGGTGGTCCAGTGGTTAAGAATCCGCCTTCCAGTGCAGAGGACGCAGGTTTGATCCCTGGTCGGGGAACTAAGATCCCACATACTGTGGGGCACCTGAGCCCGCGCGCCGCAACTACTGAGTCCGTGCGCTCTAGAGCCCACGTGTCACAACTAGAGAGCCCACGTGCTGCAACTACTGAGTCCATATGCTCTGGAGCCTGTGTGCCACAACTAGAGAAGCCCATGCAACACAACGAAAGATCCCACATGCCTCAACGAAAGATCCCACATGCCTCAACAAAGATCCTGCGTGCCGCAACTAAGACCCGATGCAGCCAAATAAATAATAAATTTATAACAAAAAAGCCAAAATCTACTGCATTTCTATACACTAACAACTAAATATCAAAAAGATAAATTTTTTAAAAGTCCCATTTATGGTAGCATCAAAAACAATAAAATGCTTATGAATAAATTTAACCAAGAAAGTCAAAGATCTAGGGGCTTCCCTGGTGGCGCAGTGGTTGAGAGTCCGCCTGCCAATGCAGGGGACACGGGTTCGTGCCCCGGTCTGGGAAGATCCCACATGCCGCGGAGTGGCTGGGCCCATGAGCCATGGCCAATAAGCCCGTGCGTCCAGAGCCTGTGCTCCGCAATGGGAGAGGCCACAACAGTGAGAGGCCCGCAGACCGCCAAAAAAAAAAAAAGAAAAAGAAAGTCAAAGATCTACACATTGAAAACTATAAGACATTGATGCAAGCAATCAAAGAAGACACAAATATGTGGAAAGATATCCTGTGCTCATGGATTGGAAGAATTAATATTGTTTAAATGTCCACACTACCCAAAGTGATCTACAGATTCAGTGCAGTCCCTATCAAAATTGCAATGACAAAAAAAAAAAGAAAAAAACTGCAATGGCATTTTCTACAGAAATAGAAAAAACAATCCTAAAATTTATGTGGAACCACAAAAGACCCCCAATAGCTAAAGCAGTCTTGAGAAGGATGAACAAAGAAAACTTCCTGATTTCAAACTATATTATAAAGTTATGTCAAAACAGTGTGGTATTGGCATAAAAATAGGCACATAGATCAATGTGAGCCCAGAAATAAACCCATGCATGTATGGTCAGTTAGTTTTTGACAAAGGAGCAAAGACTATACATGGGGAAAGGATAGTCTCTTTAATAAATGGTGTTGGGTAAACTGGATAGCCATATGCAAAAGAATGAAACTAGACCCCAACTTATACCATATATAGAAATTAAAATGGATCAAAGACTTTAACAGAAGACCTGAAACCATAAAACTCCTAGAAGAAAACAGCACGTGAGCTCCTTGACATTGGTCTTGGCAATGATTTTTAAAATTTAATAGCAAAAGCAAAGGCAACAAAAGCAAAAATAAAGAGGTGAGACTCCATCAAACTAAAAAGCTTCTGCTCAGCAAAGGAAACCATTGGCAAAATTAAAAGGAAACTTATAGAATGGGAGAAAATATTTGCAAACCACATACCTGATAGAGGGTTAGTATCCAAAATATACAAGAAACTCTTACAACTCAGTAGCAAAAAAACCAACTCAGTTAAAAAATGGGCAAAGGGCGGAACAGCTAAGCCTGTGCACCACAACTACTGAGCCTGTGCTCTAGGGCCCGCGAACCACAATTACTGAGCCCGCGTGCCGCAACTACTAAAGCCCACGTGCCTAGAGCCTGAGCTCTGCAACAAGAGAAGCCACTGCAATGAGAAGCCCGCTCACCGCAACGAAGAGTAGCCCCCGCTCACCGCAACGAAGAGTAGCCCCCGCTCGCAGCAACTAGAGAAAGCCCGCACAGCAACGAGGACCCAACAATGAAGACCCAATGCAGCCATAAATAAATAGATAGTTAGATAGATAAATTTATTAAAAAAATAAAATGGGCAAAGGACCTGAATAGACATTTTTCCAAAGAAGACATACAAATGGCCAACTGGTACATAAAAGGTGCTCAGCATCACTAGTCATCATGGAAATGCAAATCAAAACCACAGTGAGATATAACCTCATACCTGTTAGGATGACTTTTATCAAAAAGACAGGATGATAAATGCTGTTGTGAGTGTGGAGAAAAGAGAAGCCTTATACACTGTTGGTGGGAACATAAACTGGTATGGCCACAATGGAAAACTGTGTGGAGGTTCCTCAAGAAATTAAAAATAGAGCTACCATATGTTCCTTTACCAGGGGGGAAGGGTGGAGGGGAGAGATAGATTGGGAGTTTGGGATTGACATGTACACACCGCTGTAATTAAAATAGATAACCAACAAGGACCTACTGTATAGCACAGGGAACTCTGCGCAATATTCTGTAATAACCTAGATGGGGAAAGAATTTGAAAGAAATAGACACATGTATATGTATAACTGAATCACTTTACTGTTCACGTGAAGCTAACACAACATTGTTAATCAACTATACTCCAATATTTAAAAAAAAAAAAAAGAATAGGGCTGCCATATATTCCAGCAATCCCACTTCTGGGTATATATCTGAAGGAAACGAAACCATTATCTTGAAGAGATATCTGTACTCTAATGTTCATTGCAGCATTCACAATAGCCAGGGTATGGAGACTGTCTTAAGTATCCATCAGCGGATGAATGAATCAAGAAAATGTGATGTGTGTATACACACACACACACACACACACACGTATACACATAGTGGAATATTACTTAGCCTTAAAAAAAGAAGGGAATCCTGTTATTTCTGACAATATGGATGAGCCTGGAGGGCACTATGCTAAGTATAATAAGACAAAGACAAATACTACATGGTATCACTTATATGTGGAATCTAAAAATAAAAGTCAAACTCAGAAACAGTAGAAAAATGGTTGCCAGGGAGTGGGGGAAATTGGGAAAAGTTGGTACAAGGGTACAAACTTTGAGCTATAAAATAAATAAGGTCTGAGGATCTAATGTATAACATAGTGACTATAGTTGATAATACTCTGTTGTATAATTGAAATTTGCTGAGAGAATAGAATTTAAATGTTCTAAGTCCCCCCTCATCCCCCAAAAAAGGTGAATATGTGGAGTGATGAATGAGTTAATTAACTTGATGGGGAGAATCTTTTCACAGTGCACAGGTATGTCAAATCATTGTGTTGTGCAGTCTAAATATCATTTTAAAAAATACACTACCAAATGTAAAATACATAGCTAGTGGGAAGCAGCCGCATAGCACAGGGAGATCAGCTCTGTGCTTTGTGACCACCTAGAGGGGTGGGATAGGGAGGGTGGGAGGGAGACGCAAGAGGGAGGAGATATGGGGATATATGTGTACATATAGCTGATTCACTTTGTTATAAAGCAGAAACTAACACACCATTGTAAAGCAGTTATACTCCAATAAAGATGTTAAAAAAAAAAAGATCCCACATATAAGTGAAAATAATAATAATAGGCAACTGAGTCTTAGAGGCTGTGACTTTCCCCTGGTCATTAGATCTGGAATTTGAACTCAGGTTTGAGACCATACTTCAGTTGAAGTAATTAATATAATTACTCCTTTTATCAGTTAAGAGTTTTAGTTGCAAATAACAGCAATCCAACAGAAACTAATTTAAGCAAAAGGGGTTTATTGGCTCATGGAACGCAAGGCAGGTTGAATAGAAGGCAATAGGAAGAACCGGTTTGCAGCTGAGCTTGCATCTGGAGCAGGTGGAACTAGTAACTGATGGTATCAGACTACTCCATCTCTTATTTTGATTTCTCTCTATTTGTAGCTCTCTACTTGTAGCTTCCATTTTCTCTCACTGTTGATTGGCTTTTTCTATGCATCAGAACACCTGATCTCCAACAGCTATTATATCTCACAGCTTTAGTCCCTGAAGAGGAAATACCTGATTGTTGTTTAGGTCCCAAGTTAAAACAAAAAAAGTCCCAGGGAAAAGGCTTATTACTTTCTCTTGGTTCTGGTGTCCATCCCTAGATGAGTTAGTTGTGGTGTCAGATTCACGTAAGAATATATCAATTGCTGGTATTCATGTAGTACGTGAGAGAGTGTGTAGTTTTCAAGAGAATAGCCAGTAGGTGGAGGAAAAGGGTGGGGTTGTGTTTAGCATACAATCCTGTGAATATCCACTACAACTGCTTATGTTTCACTATTTATAATAGTGAAACATTGGAAGCAAGCTAAATATTCTTGAGTGGAACCTGGTCAGTTTTACTTCATCAACTTCATGTATTATTACATAACCATTAAAATTATGAATATGAAGACCTTAGTAATACAGATATGCTTATGAGGCTATGTTAAGTGGGAACAGAATATAACATTTTATATACAGTGTGTTTGCTACTGTGAAACTTGAAAATGTAATGGAAGGGATTCAGATTACTCAAACAAATTTATGAGGTAGTGTGACAGAGGGTCACTGTGCTCCACAGTCTGGTCCCTAGCTTTGCAGATCCTGATGCTTGGTTTTGCCAGGCATCCAGAGCTGATCATCACCTTGATGGACCGATTGATGCTAACCAAGTTCACAAGAAACTAATATATAAGTCATAATGCCAATTTAATTATTTACAAAGAAAAATACCATTTCCAGAGCATAAAGAAGATTCATGTTGACTAGTCAGCGACTTATCTCCCTCCGGCCATCTATATGGGTATACAGACAGTAATCAGAAGGTTGCTTTGTAATCGTGGAATCAGAACAAGGGACTTAATATGATGTGCTCTTTAGTATTAGGGATAGAAATATGAGTGACTCATAAACTCTGTCCTCAGGTCACTCAATTTGTAAGAAAATGCAGGTAGTTAAATAGCTATAGAATTTTCTCCGTGTGGAGTAGACAGATTATTTTATTAGGCTCAGAACTTCCACTAAAGAAAACTAAAAAATCTGGATAAGATGGAACAAAATGCCTTCTTAAAAGAGGATGGAATAATTAAGAATAGGTTACTGAAAATCAGGCATTCTGTATCACAACCACTAGTTGGGAGACTATTTCCTTTTATTTTATTTTTATAAATGTATTTTATTTATTTTTGGGCTGCGTTGGGTCTTCTTTGCTGCGCATGGGCTTTCTCTAGTTGTGGCGAGCAGGGGCTACTCTTTGTGCGAGCTTCTCGTTGCGGTGGCTTCCGTTGTTGAGGAGCACGGGCTCTAGGCGCGTGGGCTTCAGTAGTTGTGACACGTGGGCTCAGTAGTTGTGGCGCACGGGCTTAGTTGTTCCGAGGCATGTGGGATCTTCCCAGACCAGGGATCAAACCCGTGTCCCCTGCATTGGCAGGGAGGGGGATTCTTAACCACTGCGCCACCAGGGAAGTACCCCCTGAGTTAATTTTTGAAAAAAGTTTTAGGTCTGTGTCCAGATTCTTTTTTTTTTTCCCCCTTTAGCATGTGGATATCCATCCACTTATCAGCACCATTGCTTGAAAAGACTCCTTTTTCCGTTGAATTGCCTTTGCTCCTTTGTCAAAGATCAGTTGACTTGTGGTTCAATTTTGGGGCTGTGTATTCCTCTGATGTATTTTTCTATTCTTTGACAAAAACCCACACTGTCGCGATTATTGTAGCCTTATACATTAGCACCAAAAAAAGAAAAGAAAGAAATACTTAGGTATAAATCTAACAAAATATGTACGAGATCTATGTGAGGAAAACTACAAAACTCTGGTTTAAAAAAATCAAAGAAAATCTAAATAAATAGAGATATTTTATTATACATGGATAGGAAGACTCAGTATAAAGATGTCAGCTTTTCTCAACTTGATTTATATACTTAGCACAATTCCAAGCAAAATCCCAGCAAGTTATTTTGTGGATATTGACAAACTGATTGTAAAGTTTATAGGGAAAGGCAAAATACCCAGAACAACTACATGATATTAAAGGAGATTAAAGTCAGAGAACTGATTGACAGTACCTGATTTCAAAACTTACTGTAAAATATCATAATCGAGACAGTGTATTATTGACAAAAGGATAAACAAATATATCAGTGGAACACAATAGAGAGCACAGCAGAATGGGTTCCAATCTCAGTTCTGCTACTTACTAGCTATGAAATTTTAGGCAAATCATTTCAGTTTTCCTCATCTATAAAATCATTATGAAGTTTGGGGTTCCATTTGTTTATTTTTGCTTTTATTTCTATTGCCTTGGGAAACGTTGGTATGATTTACAATCAAACTTATAAGGTTTTGCACAGCAAAGGAAACCATAAACAAAATGAAAAGGCATCCTACGGACTGGGAGAAAAATATTTACAAGTGATGCGACCGACAGGGCTTAATTTCCAAAATATACAAACAGCTCCTACAATTCAATGACAAAAAAACCCATTAAAAAAGGTGGGCAGAACACCTAAATAGACATTTCTACAAAGAAGACATAAAGATGGCCAACAGGAACATGAAAAGATGTTCGACATCGCTAATTATTAGAAAAATGAAAATCAAAACTACAGTGAAAAAAAAAACAAAACAAAAAACTACAGTGAGAGGGCTTCCCTGGTGGCGCAGTGGTTGAGAGTCTGCCTGCCGATGCAGGGGACACGGGTTCATGCCCCGGTCCGGGAAGATCCCACATGCCGCAGAGCGGCTGGGCCCGTGAGCCATGGCCACTGGGCCTGCACGTCCGGAGCCTGTGCTCCGCAACAGGAGAGGCCACAACAGTAAGAGGCCCACATACCGCAAAAAAAAAAAAAAAAAACCTACAGTGAGGTATCACCTCACACCAGTCAGAATGACCATCATCAAATTTACAAATAATAAATGCTGGAGGGTGTGTGGAGAAAAAGGAACCCTCCTACACTGTTGGTGGGAATGTAAATTGGTACAGTTACTATGGAAAACAGTATGGAGGTTCCTCAAAAAACTAAAAATAGGGTTGTCATATGATCCAGCAATCCCACTCCTGGGCATATACCCAGACAAAATTGTAATTCGAAAAGATATATGCAACCCTATGTTCATAGCAGCACTATTTACAATAGCCAAGACATGGAAACAGCCTAAATGTCCATCAACAGATGAATGGATAAAGATAATGTGGTATATGTACACAATGGAATATTACTCAGCCATTAAAAAGAATGAAATAATGCCATTTGCAACAACATGGATGGACCTAGAGATTATCATACTAAGCAAAGTAAGTCAGAAAGAGAAAGACATACCATATGATATCACTTATATGTGGAATCTAAAATACAACACAAATGAACATATCTATGAAAGAGAAACAGACTATAGACAGAGAGAACAAATTTGTGGTTGCCAAGGGAGAGACTGGGTTGGGGAGGGAAGGACTTGGAGTTTGGGATTAGCAGATGTAAACTATTATATATCGGATGGATAAACAACAAGGTCCTACTGTATAGCACAGGGAACTATATTCAATATCCTGTGGTAAACCACATTGGAAAAGAATATGAAAAAGAATATATATGTATAACTGAGTCACTTTGCTGTACAGCAGAAATTAAACACAACAATGTAAATCAACTATACTTCAATAGTAAAAAAAAAATTATTGCAAGGTTTGGTAAGAGCTTGATAAATTTTATCTGTTGTTCATGTTCTGATTTTATCCTGACAGGATTCATAAGAAAGAGGCAGGTTAGGTATTATTTCCATTTTATAGATCAGGAAATAGAATTTCAGGGCTATTAATATTTAACAAAGGTCAAGTGGTTAGATAAATGGCAGAGCCAGAACTATGACCTAGTCTAGAATTACTCATTATTACCTATCTCAGTTTAGGATAGCAGGAAAGATTATGCCCTCAGAAAAGATCTTACAAATATATGAAAACAAAATTTAAAAATAAGTGATGCAGGTGGCACTTTAATGTACTTTCATCCACAGTGAAGAAAAGTTGTTAATTATCTTTTTTCCTATTCTCTGGAAGAATTTGTTTAAGATTAGTATTATTTCTTTCCTTAAATGTTTGGTATAATTCTCTAGTGAAGCCATCTGGATCTGGAATTTTTTAGTGTGTGCATGTGTGTGAATATTTTTAATTGTGGATTTAATTTTTTCAGATAGTTACAGGACTTTTCAGATATTTTAAATGTAAATTCATTTAGATAATATTTACTAACTGAATTTATTGTTTGAATTTTGTTTAACAAAGCTACAACATTTTGAGCTTCAAAAACTTAATGTTAGATATCACCTAGGGTTTGTTTTTTTCTTAACTGTGATAAAATATATATAACATTAAATTTGCTGTCTTAGCAATTTTTAAGTGTACAATTTAGTAGTATTTAAGTACATTCACATTGTTGTGCAACCAATCGCCAGAACTCTTTTCATTTTGCAAAACTGAAACTATACTCATTAAGCAACAATTCCTTTTTCTACCTTTTTCCCCAGCCCCTGGCAACCGCCCTTCTACTTTGTCTCTATGAATATGACTACTCTAGGTATTAGGTGGAATCATACAGTGTCTTTTTGTGACTGGCTTATTTCACTTAGCATGACCTCTACAAGGTTCATCTATGTTGTAGCATGTGTCAGGATTTCCTTCCTTTTTAAGGCTGATTGATGTCCCATTATAGGTATATACCAGATTTTCTTTATCCATTCATGCGTCAGTGGACACTTAGGTTGCTTCCACCTTTCGTCTATTGTGAATAGTACTGCTATGAGCATAGGTGTATAATTATCTTTTCAATACCCTGCTTTCAATTCTTTTGGGTTTATACCCAGAAGTAGATCATGGATCTACTAGATCGTATGGTAATTCTATTTTTAATATTTTGAGGAACCACTGTACTGTTTTCCAAAACAGCTGCACCATTTTACATTTTATTTGAAAAGAGAACTTTTCAAATTTTATATGCTTTTGTGTACCAGTAAGCTGTATCTTTCTAGGACTTAGTCTATTTCATCAAACTTTCAAATTTATTAACAATGTTTGTAATGTCTTCTGTATCTGTAGTAATACTGATACTTTTTTTCCCGTTTATATTGGTTACTTAAGCCTTTTTTTCTTCTGTTGTAAAAGTCACTGGAATTTATCAATTTTAGTTATCTTTTCAAATAATTGAGTTTGTTGTTCCTTTTTATTGTATATTGTTTTTATTTTGTTCATCTGCTCTTACCCTTCTTTAAGTTTACTTTGCTATTGGTTGCATACATTTTAGATACGATTTGTGCTTTGTTTATGCTCACCTGGGTTTGTGTGCTCCTTTCTACCCCTTCCAAAACAATTTTCCAGAGGTACCCAGTTTTTGTTTCTTTGTATGTTTGTTTTAATGAGGAAAGTAAAGTGGGGTGAAAGAAATTGGTATTAGAAACCATGTCATCTTTCAGCACTAGGCTTCAAGCATTATCAGCTGTACTTAAAACTCTAACTTACTCTGGTTGACAAGATTATTAAATGCAGCTTGTAAGAGTGTCTCTCTCTTTTTTTTCCCCTTCCCTGGCAGGACCCGTTGGGGCCCAGCCCCTACTCATGGTGCCCAGAAGACCTGGCTATGGCACCATGGGCAAACCCATTAAATTGCTGGCTAACTGTTTTCAAGTTGAAATTCCAAAGATTGATGTCTACCTCTATGAGGTAGATATTAAACCAGACAAGTGTCCTAGGAGAGTGAACAGGTAAGAATTCAGAGATCTTTTGCTTTTGGTATTTGTCTTTGCTTTAGAAATTATGTTTATCTTGTATATCTAAATAGCAATGATAATGTCTAACAGTTTGACCAAGAACAGATGGTAATTTGCTTTGAAACTGACTATACTTCAGAGGTGTGATGATGGGAAAAATCTACAAACAGCCTTGAAATTTTTCCATTATAACATAAATTCATATGTTTTCTCTGTGATAATAGAAAAGGTGCAAGTCATTTTTATGTGCTCTTGAAACCAGACTGAGCATTTTTTCCTTTGCTATTAGGTAATATTTATCGGTGCTTTCTTTTTTCTCCCCACCCCACCTCGACCTTATTTACCCCTTTCGTGATGTTCCCTTTAAGATGATGGTGGTTGTCATGGTTTCATGCCTTCTGTTCTCCTGATCCTCAACTCCTAACTGTTCCCTACTCTTTTATAGGAACAAGTATGTATGATATATAAAGATTTATCAATCTGCTTTCAATAAGCTTCTTTCACTTCCCCCAAATACTATGGATATGGATGTGGTTTAGATAATACAGGAACAGAAAAGGAATTTATGACGTGATGTATACCACAAAGGAGGGTTTTTAAAAAAAAATGACTTATGGACAAAATATTTAGAAAACAATGATGTTCAACTTAGCCTTTTAGTTTGTACTATCAAATACCCCAGCCTTTTCTTACTCAGTATTATTATTAAGAGCCTTCATTTAAAACGTAGATTTATTGCTGTCAAGAAATTTGTAATTTAGTAGAAGAAGAGATAAGACACATAAGAAATATGACATGAATGAGCACTAAGAGACTTTTTAATAACATATAAAAGAAGACCATCATATGAGTGTTATAATTAACATGTAATAAAGAGTTCTTTCTGAGGTCAGGAAGCAAGTTGTGGAGTATTACAAGTGGAGGAATCTTAAAATTATCAACTAATCTGATGCCTTTTTTTTTTTTTTCCTGATACCTTTTTTGTAGCTGAAATCCAGAAAGGTTGAGAGGCTTACTCAACAACATTTCTAATAGCAAAGGTGAGACCAGCACTCCAGAATCCTGACTTGATAGTCATTAAGAAATATTTGTAAAGCAAGAAGGAAAGGAATTGGGCTAATCTAAACAGTTGGTAGAACTGCAGATCGTGTAATAAAGAGAACACTTTTTTTTTTTTTTTTTTTTTAAGATGAGGCAGCAGTAACAAAGGTACAACAATTGAGAAGAACCAGGTTTAGTGAGCCTAAGCCAGGCTTAAGGGGGGAGGTTCTGGTCAGGTACTACAATAAGCTACCATCTGTGAGTACATGACTTCCTAATCTTGCTGTAGCCTCCACCTCTTTCCTGAGCTTCAGACTTGACACCTGAATATCTATAAAGTGCTTCAAACACAGGTCAAAACAACTTACTCTCTCAATCCCCATCCCCACACTCCACTCATACTACTATATTCTTTTGCTCTACCTAAATTCCCAAACTAGACCTTCCTTTTTCCTCCTGTTGGTTATCAAGTCCTATTGCTTCTGTTTCAGAAATTATTCCCTAATTTGGCCCCTCTCCATCCATACTGCTACCACCTTGGTTTCAGACCCTTATTTGTTATCTAGACTATTGTGATGATCTTCAAATTGGTCTCCCCTAACATTTCTTTCTCTCCCCATTCTCGATAAGTATCCATACTTCTGGCGTAGTTATTCTTTTAAATAAGAAATCTGATTATATCACTCCCCTACTTTAAAATGTATTCAGCTCCCTATTGCCTACAGAATAATATCCCAAATTTAGTGTAGCATACCTTTCTTAGTTTGGCTCTAACCTTTATCTTTTTTCATATTCTGCAACTCCTACCAGGAATGCCTCCTCTGCCCTTACCTATCTGGCAAACTTCTATTATTTTTCAAGACAAACCTTTTGAACTCCATAGTCAGATAGTAGTTCATTCTTTTTTTCTTTTTCTTTTTTACAAATAATATTTGGCAGTTTATTAACCAGTGGAGTATATTGCACAACAAATTACCTCACATCTTTCAGGAAGAAAAACAATTAAATTTGAAAAGTAAAGACATCACCCACTGAATTCGGACACAGTTAAAATGTGCTTTAAATATTTCTTTGGGAGAAGGGACACAACACTTCTACTCAATTAAGAGAAACATATGTACAGTCCAGGTCTTTTGTTTTCTTTACACCCATCATGCCATGAATTCATAGGTAATGGGTTCCAACAGTTCAGGCTCCTTTCCACTGGTTCTCATGAAGTGTGCTTCTCTGGGTGGAGCAGGCTGGCGCTTCAGCTGAACCCAAGTACCTTTCTCTTTGGCTTCCTTCTTTTTCTGATCGTTTTCCTTCACACATTTCAGAAAGCTGTCTTGGCTCTTAGAGTGCTTAATGTGCTTGATAGGCACATTAATTCTCTTGGCAAGAATCTTGCCCTTGTTTGTTTACAACGATGCCAACATTGTGCTAGGTAACACTGTAGACTCTTCCAGTTTTGCCATGGTAACATTTGTGGGGCATTCCTTATGGAACAGTACCCATTCGCTTGATATCTACAATATCACTTTCTTCTTGATTCGCATGTATGTGGCCAAAGGAACAACTCCGTGTTTTCTAAAAGGCCTAGAGAACATATAGCAAGTACCCCTCCTCCTTCCCTTTGTGTTGGTTAATAATTTTGGTGAATTATTGGAAGATGGTGGTTCCAGCCGAAAGGCCAGATGGTAGTTCATTCTACTATGACCTTGTAGTACTTGGTTGGTGTACACTTCCATTACAGTATTTTTAGTGCGTTATTTGTTACCCTCTTCTCTCAGTGTAACCTCTTCATGAAAAGTAATATTCTTTATCATCATCTTTGTAGCCCTGATCTTAGCTCAACGATTGGCACATAATAAATACTCAGTAAAATGAATGAAATGCTTATAAAAGTAAAATGGGATGAGTGTGTTGGTAGGAGACAGGAAAGAGAACTGGACATTATAGAGGGCTTTGTATGCCTAGATATGGATTTTCAGTTCCCTACCCTTCTCTCCTAGGATATATAGGTTAGTCTTTATGTTAGTGTCCTTCTCTTTTGTCTGTCTTTGGGCTTACAGGGACCAACTGTCTCATGCTGCACTCTCAAATTCCCTTTTTCTTGTTTCTCAAAATGGGGGTGTTAATGTGTAAATTTGAACGAAGGATAATTCTGACCTTTCTGGTAGATGTTTACATTTTTAAAGGGCATTTATTAATCTAAGGAAGTCTCTTAACTGATACAATGTCTAAGGCAGATATTTCTTAGCTGAATTCCTTATTATTGCCTCTTCACCTTGCCCTGCCTGAAAAAATTGCCCCTAACTTTAGCAGTATATAGTGAAGAATTCTTATACGTTATTTATTGAATAGGAAAATTATATGACGAAAATGTTAGAAAAACAAAATCACTTGAAGACAAAATGGGATGGAATTGAGGAAGTGGTAGGAGTTGGAGGCTTGGGACTTAGAGGGATGTCAATAGAAATTTTTTTTAGTATTTCAGATGAGTTATGAGGGACTAGGGCATTGGCAATAACGTTGGGTAAAAAAGAACAAAATTGTTTATTAGATTTGTTCTTTTTCCTACCTTTTTTTTGGTAGAGGAATAATCACATGTTATATGTGTGTATATGAAGTTGCGTACCATAGAGTTTCACATGTAGATGCTCAACATGTTGGTTAAGTTTGGGAGGAAAATGTATATAATAAATTAGTGTGGTACATTCTGGTTTTAACTTACAGTCCTTTTGGCATCCCTAATTGTATTTCATCTTTATGTTGCTTTGTCTTCTTACGTTATTTGTCAGTAGGAGTAAAGGATCTGCAATTTAGATGTTCCCAAATGGAAATTTTTTTTATCGTGTACCTTTTATTTGAGTTTTGACAGGAGCTATAGGACTTCCTTGGGACTCTAAAATTGGCGTTAACCAACTTTATACTTTGTTAATAATATTGATTTAATTTTATGTCAACATCCACAAAACTTATTCCCTTTATTTTCTTCAAAAACCTAGCTTTTGTCTTCACTTTTTGCAATATCATGTAATTAGTCAGTTAAAATTGTTGGTGGGCTTCCTAAATTGGTTCAGTTCTTACACTTCAACAACTAGAATTCTAGAAGTTAGAAGAAACTAAATAGAACTTTACAATTCCTTTTCAATATGAACTAAACAGTTATGGGCCAAAATGCAGCAGTATTTAAATCAACACATATGAGGTTTCTCTTGTCCATATGCCACATGCTCAAATATTTGGCACTGTGGCATTAATCATAATAGTAGAATGATGTATTGCAGCCAAACAAGTTTCCACTTTAGTCAGAAGAGTTTTCTTGGACAAAATATCCAGGAAATGCTTGTGAATCATCTTGTGAGTCAATTTTTCTACTTTAGACTTTCTGTCTGTTGCCTTTTTTATCCTTTCCTCACTTCTTTGGGGAGTGTGTGTCTATGTGTTTCTTTTTTTCCCAATTTAATGATTTGATTATAAAATCATCATTAGTTAAAAGAGCATGTAAAGCAGATTTCAGATGTTTCTTGTTTTTTTTTAACAAGTGAATGGTCTTAAAAATTAATTTCTAGAAATATTATGGCCTAAAGTATAAAATCAGTAACTTGAGATTTTTATGCTAGTTTGTCCAGCTACTAAATATATATGAGGGTAAACCATGAATAGACTGTTCCATATTTATTCAAAATTGTTAAATAGTGAAATAGATGGGGAAAGTTGTATATGCAGCATGATTATAAATATAAGATCTCCTTGCATAAAGGTTTGAAGGAATGTTGAAATAGTTGGTAATAGATTGTGATCGAAGTTTTTGGTTTAATTTTCTTTTACAAATTAAGCATTATCTTATAGTCATTGTACTAGTATGATTGCTGTTACTATTCTATTATGATTAATGACATAGTGCTGAGTGTGCATAGTGCATATGGATGTAATGTAATTTTAATGATTGAATCTTAGAAGGAAAAAATCTATATTGATATGATTTTGGTTTTTAAATAGAAATAGCAAGTCAGAGTGAAGAAACTCTCTTCTACTGCTATTAGGAATATTATTGGCATAGTGTAATAACAGGGTAGTGTGCCAAGAAAGGGATATTCTTTTTTTTTTTTTTAACACATTGGGTTTTTTTGTTTGTTTTCTTTTCTTTTTTTTGGCTGCTTTGAGTCTTCGTTGCGGTGCGTGGGCTTCTCACTACAGTGGCTTCTCTTGTTGCAGAGCACAGCCTCTAGGCGCGCGGGCTCAGTAGTTGTGGCTCATGGGCTTAGTTGCTCCACGACACGTGGGATCTTCCCAGACGAGGGATCAAACCCGTGTCCCCTGCATTGGCAGGTGGACTCTCAACCACTGCGCAACCAGGGAAGTACAGGACATTCTTTTTTTAAATAACATCCTTATTGATATAAAATTCATGTACTACACTATTCACTCATTTAAAGTGTGCAATTCAGTGGCATTTAGTATGTTCACAGTGATAATGTACAACTGTCACTGCAGTCATACTTTAGAACATTTTGTCCTCCACCAAAGAAATCGCATACTCACTAGCAGTCACTCCCCATTGCCTCCCTCCCTGCAGTCCCTGCCCAACACTAATCTACTCTCTGTCTCTGTAGATTTGCCTTTTCTGGACATTTAAATATAAATAGAATCATACAATATGTGGCCTCTGTGTGACCGACCTCTTTCATTTCACGTTTTTTTTTGTTTTTTTTTTGTGGTATGCAGGCCTCTCGCTGATGTGGCCTCTCCCGTTGCGGAGCACAGGCTCCGGACACACAGGCTCAGCGGCCATGGCTCACGGGCCCAGCCGCTCCGCGGCATGTGGGATCTTCCCAGACCAGGGCACGAACCCGTGTCCCCTGCATCGGCAGGCGGACTCTCAACCACTGCGCCACCAGGGAAGCCCCATTTCACGTTTTTTTTGCTTTTTTCTTTTTTGCGGTACGCGGGCCTCTCACTGTTGTGGCCTCTCCTGTTGCAGAGCACAGGCTCTGGACGCGCAGGCTCAGCGGCCATGGCTCACGGGCCTAGCCGCTCCGCGGCATGTGGGATCTTCCCGGACCGGGGCATGAACCCATGTCCCCTGCATCGGCAGGTGGACTCTGAACCACTGCGCCACCAGGGAAGCCCCATTTCACGTTTTCACATAATGTTGTAACATGTATTAGTACTTCATTCCTTTTTATTGCTTAATGATATTCCATTGTATGGATAGTTTGTGTATCAGTTCATCAGTTGGTGGACATGTGAATTGTTCACACATTTTGGCTCTTAATTATGCTGCTATGCACATTCATGTACAGAATTTTGTGTGGGACGTGTTTTCGTTTCTCTTGAGTGTATTCCCAAGAGGGGAATCATATGGTAACTCTATGTTTAACCTTTTGAGGAACTGCCAGACTCTTTTCTAAAGTGGCTGCATCATTTTACATTTCTATTAGCAGTGTGTGGTGATTCCAGTTTCTCTACATCCTCATTAACATTTATCTGTCTTTTTGATTATAGCCATCATAGTGACTGTTAAGTAGTTTCTCATTGTTACTTTGATTTGCATTTCCCTGATGGCTAGTGATATTGACCATATTTTTGTGCACTTATTGGCTATTTGTATATTTTCAGAGAAATGTCTATTCAGGTCTTTTGCCCATTTTTAAATTGGATCATTTGCCTTTTTGTTACTGAGTTGTAGGAGTTCAATACCTTATATCAGATAAGATGATTTGCAAAAATTTTCTCCCTTTCTGCACCTTGCCTTTTTACTTCCTTTTAAAAAATTTTTTCTTTTTTCTTTTAATTGAAATATAGTTTATTTACAATATTATATTATTAGTTTCAGGTATATAAAATAGTGATTTGGTATTTAATAGATTATATTCCATACAAAGTTATTATAAAATATTGGCTATATTCCTTGTGCTGCCTTTTCAGTTTCTTGATGGTATCCTCTGAAACACAAACATTTTTCATTTTGATGAAGTACAATTATTTTTTTCTTTTGCCAGCTGTTCTTTTGGTGTCTTATCTGTAGAGGGGTATGCTTCTGATTAAAATGATTTAGAAGACATACACCAGAAAACACTGCCGGTGAAAATCAAATGGTATAGTTTTGAACGTTTAGCTATCTTGGGGAAACTATATCATGCAAAATATGTCAGTTAAAAAAAAAAAGCAAGTTTTATTTTCCTTGTTAGTTGTTAGTCACTTGGAAGATAGGAAAGCTAATAGATGGTGATTATTTCAAATCTCAAGATTCTTTTAAAGTAGCATTTAAATAAATTACTCAGTAGAAATTAACCTTTTGGCTAATATTCCTACAATATATTTGAAATTCAAAGATAATCTTATAAATAAATATATGTCTGAACATCAGGGACTAGTAGGTAGGGTTTTTTCCTAATATCTATCTATTTGTGTAGATTTAAATTACAATAACAGCTGTATAGTATTCCATTGTAGGATGTGCCTTGACTTGTTTACTTCTAGTATGCTCCATTTTTTTTCTTAGGCTGAGTTAAATTAATTTAAAGCAGTTATCTGAATACCATATTATTGTACCAAAGCAGAATGCTATTAGTACTAGATTTCAGGATATATGGATCCTGACTAGAACTATAATTCTAAAGCCTGCAGTAACTTTTAAAAAGATCATTTTTAAAAACTTCCCTATGTTTTCATTAACTGTTTAACTTATTGTGCCCCTGTTTGTGTCAGGCACTGTGCTAAGTTCTGGAGATAACAAGATAAATAAGACATGATTCCTGCCAAGGATTATGTAGTCTGTATAGAATGACAAGTTCTGTGAGATGTGCAGTATATGCTGTGATAAAAGATTCCTGCTTTTGGTTAGCGAGGAAGATAGGGTACATGACATTGTTACCTGAGCTGAATAGTTACCCAGTGGACTAGGGGAAAGAATAATCCATAGAGAGAGAGCATGACCAAAGGTGTGACATGTTTATGTAACAGAAATAGGCCAGTATAAATAGAGTAGCTAGAGTCTGAAAAAGTTGGCCAGCAAGTAGGTTATAAAGGATCTTAAATCCATGCCAAGGCTTGTGAATTCAGAAAGAGTAGAGAGCCACTGGAGGCTTTTGAGCAAATGAGGAACACCTATATTTAAAAGCATTTCTTTCTTTCTTTCTTTTCAGTGTTCTTTTTTTTAATTGGATTATAGTTGAGTTACAATGTTGTCTTAGTTTCTGGTGCTCAGCAAAGTGATTCAGTTTTTTTATATGTGTGTGTGTGTGTGTGTGTGTGTGTGTGTTCATTCTTTTTCATATTCTTTTCCATTATGGTTTATTACAGAGTACTGAATACAGTTCCCTGTGCTATACAGTAGGACCTTGTTGTTTATCTATTCTATATATAATAGTTTGCGTCTGCTAGTCCCAAACTCCAGTCCAACCCTCCCCTCCGCCCTCCCCCTTGGCAACCACAAGTCTGTTCTCTATGTCTGTGAGTCTGTTTCTGTTTCGTGGATAAGTTCATATGTGTCTTTTTTTTTCTTTTGCTGTACCACGCAGCTTGTGGGATCTTAGTTCCCCGACCAGGGATTGAACCCAGGCCCTCAGCAGTGAAAGCGCAGAATCCTAACCACTGGACTGCCAGGGAATTCCCATATGTGTCATATTTTAGATTCCATGTATAAGTGATATCATATGGTATTTGTCTTTCTCTTTCTGACTTACTTCGCTTAGTATGATAATATCTAGGTCCATCCATGTAGCTGCAAATGGCATTATTTCATTCTTTTTAATGGCTTAGTAATATTCCATTGTATATATACCACATCTTCTTTATCCATTCATCTGTCGATGGACATTTAGGTTGTATCCATGTCTTAGCTATTGTAAATAGTGCTGCACTGAACATAGGGGTGCATGTATCTGTTCGAATTATAGTTTTGTATGGGTATATGCCCAGGAGTGGGATTGCCGGATCATATGGCAACTCTGTTTTTAGATTTTTGAGGAACCGCTATGCTATTCTCCATAGTGACTGCACCAATGTACATTCCCACTCACAGTGTAGGAGGGTTCTATAAAAGCATTTCTAGGAAATTCCCTGGTGGTCCAATGGTTATGACTCCATGCTTTCACTGCCAAGGGCATAGGTTCAATCCCTGGTCAGGGAACTAAGATCCTGCAAGTGGCATGATGCAGCCAAAAAAAAAGAAGCATTTCTAATGGCAGTGGGGAGAATGAATTAGAGAAGAGAAAGACCAGGGTCATGGAGAACATTTGGAAGGCGATTGCAGTAGTCTTCAAACTTTTGATCTTGCATCCCTATTAGTTAAAACATACTTACCCATGCATTCAACAATAAATATATATATATATATATATATATATGTATATATATATATATACACATATACACACACACACACACATTTAAAAATTTTTAATTTATGGACATGTACTACTATTCTAACATTGCATAACTATTGAAAAATTAAAGGTGGGAAACAATATTTTGAAATAAACTATTTAAGAATAGATTTAGTAATCTGACGTGTTCTGATTACTGTACCAAAACCTGATAGAATATGTGCCACACACTTGAACGGAAATAAGTTACAACATGCTGAAGATGCATGAATGAGTGGGAGTTCCACTGTTAACTCTTATGTTGCAGAACTCCCATTATTCTCTTAGGATTCCTTGTGTACCTACATACGTTACACCTGATCGTCAGATGTGGACTAAATGAGGATACCAGTGTCAATCCCTATTCGTGAATTTTAGTCCATCTCAATTTGTAATTGTTAGATGAAAATTAAATATAAATACTTCTAACCATTTTTTCTCATACTCCAGCATAGCCACTAGCACCTCTAATACTTTTTTTTAAAATATTTATTTATTGGCTGCGTTGGGTCTTAGTTGCAGCATATGGGATCTTTTATTGCGGTGCGCGGGCTTCTGTCTAGTTGTGACTCGTGGGCTCAGTTGCCCCGCGGCATGTGGGATCTTAGTTCCCCGACCAGGGATCGAACCTGCATCCCCTGCATTGGAAGAGGGATTCTTAACCACTGGACCACCAGGGAAGTCCCCTATTTTTTTTAATTTGTAATATAGTTGATTTACAATTTTAGTTTCAGGTGTATAACATAGTGATTCAGTATTTTTGCAGATTATACTTCATTATAAGTTATTACAAGATAATGGCTATAATTCCCTGTGCTATGTAATATATCCTTGTTGCTTACCTATTTTATACATAGTACTTTATATCTGTTAATCCCATAGCCCTAATTTGTTCCTCCCCCCTCTTCACTCCCCTTTGGTAACTGAAGTTTGTTTTCTATAGCTTCTGTTTCTGTTTTCTATAGCTTCTGTTTTCTATAGCTTTCTAAGTTTGTTTTCTATAGCTTCTGTTTCTATAGCTATAGTTTCTGTTTTGCATATACATTCATTTGTATTATTTTTAAGATTACACATATAAATGATATCATACAGTATTTGGTCTTTCTCTGTCTGACTTATTTCACTAAGTGTAATATTCTCTAGGTCCATTCATGTTCCTGCAAATGGCAGAATTTCATTCTTTTTAATGGCTGAGTAATATTCCATTCTCTCTGTGTGTGTGTGTGTGTGTGTGTGTGTGAGTGTGTGTGTGTGTACACATACACCACATCTTTATCCATTCATCTGTTGATGGGCACTTGGGTTGATTCCATGTCTTGGCTATTGCAAATACTGCTGTTATGAACATCATGGTGCTTGTATCTTTTCAAATTCGTGTTTGGTACCTACTTTTTTAGATTAGAGATAGTGTGTTCTAAGACTTAACTAATAGCAGTGGCAGTGGCGGTGGAGCAAAGGCTTAGATGTAAGATTTAGAAGAAGAATAAATAATTTAGGTGTGTAGAGAAAGGGAAGAGATAAGAATGGCTTCATAGTTCCTTGCTTGTACAATGTTGATGGCTTTAACAGAAATACAGATGGTGAAAGGACCAAGTTTTTTATTTTCTCTTGACTATTTGGAGGTTGAATTGTGTAAGAAACATCCAAATGGATAAGTTCAATAGATTATTGGAAATAAGCGCCTAGAGCTCAGGAAATAAGTCAAGATTGAGATTTGAGATGTGTCAGCATATAGGTGATAGTTAAAAGCTAGGGAGAATGTGTAGCGTCAAGATAAGAAAACTGAGAATAGATCTCTGGGGATACTGTTGTTTCAGGTTGCCAGTGAAGACACTTAGAGATTGCAAAGGTAGGAGAACCAGGACAAAGTAGAAGCTGTTTCAGAGAAAGTAAAGGACGGATTGTGATTTTCAAGGATTGATCACAGTGGCAAATGCTAAAAGAAGCGAGGAACGTAGAGACTGAAAAGAGGCTATGTCTATTAAGAAGTCAAAGGTGGCCTGAGGGAGAAGTGTTCTAGAGGAGAATTGTTAGTATAAGCCACACTGAGTTAAAAATCTGTTGCTCAGTCTAAAGTAATCTATCAATTGTTTGTGAATACTAGAAATGGTTACTAGATTAGCTAGTGTGGTTATATAAGATTATGAAAGAATTCACACCCATATGAATTAGCAGTGAAGATAGTTTATGGTAAAATGCTCTGATGTACTACAAATTTTATAAGGTATTAAAATGTTGATCTAAAGTATAACTCCTTTCTCCTCTACTCTGCATCTTTAAACTTTAACTTGATGCAAAGGTATGGCTACCTTCTCTGCTACTTGGTACAGAGTTATGAAGATAAATTAGAGGTTAGAAGGATACTAGGAGAGGCTGTCAGCTGTTTTCGCTGTGTTTTATAAACTTCTGGGTGATTTTAGCGTCTTGTTATACCTTAGCAACCTTCCTTTGTTCTGTCTGTATTATAGTGGCAGGTTAATTTATTGTAGCTGGGAATACTAAACTAAGGTGAATAGTCACTTTTAGAGGAAAATACTATTTTACGTTTTCTCCTAAAGACTAAAATAATATTTCCCATTCTACCTTTTGGGAGCAGAGAATTAAGAGGTACCGAAAAACAAGATGAAGATGGGTCTCTGTGAGTTTATAGTAACAATTAACAGGAAAATAATTTCCTCTCCTTTTTACGTTAAAGTTTCCCTCTCCTACCATTTTTCTGCTGTATGAGTCAGGTGGTAAAGTGGAACTTACTGAAAACAATATTAAATTTTACTTTACAGTCTGTGCACCAGAGCATGATGGAGTCAAAAGACTTGGTACCAGAATATAGGAAGTGGTGGTTGAGGTAAGAGTGGGAAGGTAGGCTGTAGCCCTGTGTAAGACCTAATGTACTCAGGGAGGTTCCATTTTTGTAGTGATTGCCAGATATTCTTCAGGATTTTAAAATTCTGTCCTGAGGTTCTACAAAAATGCATCATATTATTCTCTGCAGGAATTCTTCTCTCTTCAGACTAAGGTTATTAGTAAAAGGAAGCCACTGGGCTTCCCTGGTGGCGCAGTGGTTGAGAGTCCACCTGCTGATGCAGGGGACACGGGTTCGTGCCCCGGTCTGGGAGGATCCCACATGCCACGGAGCGGCTGGGCCCGTGAGCCATGGCCGCTGAGCCTGCGCGTCCGGAGCCTGTGCTCCGCAGCGGGACAGGCCGCAACAGTGAGAGGCCCGTGTACAGCAAAAAAAAAAAAAGGAAGCCACTAAAGATTGGTTAGAAGTTCTTACACCCAGTTACTCAGATTTTCTTTCCCAAATTTCTTTCCTACATACTGCTTTAGAAGTTAAAATATTTTAGGTATTTTGGTTTTGGTAGCTTTACTTTTTATTGTAAGCTAAGAAGCTGGCTTAACAGTACACACTTAAAATGTTATCCTGAAATTTCTACATTTGAACAAAAGATTCCTCCCCTCATTGTTCATTGTTATAATAAAAGACTAGTGCTCCACAAACTACAATGTAGGGAAAATTCAGTTCACAGTTTCTGTTAATTAGCAGAATTCATTGTTTGTATTATTTACTATATTTGATGCTACTGCATTGTAATGTATGTTTGTTGTTAGGAAGACTTCCGTACCTCAGTATCATTCTTGAAGTACAATTTTGAGATAATTGTGCTTAAATTTTTATATAAAAATAGTATGATACATATTTACCATTTTCCCCCAAGGTACTTTCACTAATATCCCACATGGTCCCTATAACAGCCCTGAGACTATTATCTCATTTTTATTGATAAAGGAACTAAATTCAGAGAAGCCAAGTAAATTTCCCAACGATTTAGTGGCAGAGTGGGACTAAAAACTCATGTCTACTTATTTTTTCTCCAGTACATATGTTACCACATATTTTAAAGGCTCCTCAAGTTGGCCATTTCTCAGTTCAAACTTTCTTCATAATATAGTGAGTACCTTTGCTGCTACAGCTGACTAGATGACTAGATAAATTACTGTTTTAGAGAGTTTTTCCTCTAGTTTCACATGCCTGCCTGATGAATATTCTAATAAACTACGCTTTGCTATAGTATCATTTGAGATAAAAAATGACAAGTTGGGCTTCCCTGGTGGTGCAGTGGTTGAGAGTCCGCCTGCCGATGCAGGGGACGCGGGTTCATGCCCCGGTCCGGGAGGATCCCACATGCCGCGGAGCGGCTGGGCCTGTGAGCCATGGCCGCTGAGCCTGCGCACCCGGAGCCTGTGCTCCGCAACGGGAGAGGCCACAGCAGTGAGAGGCCCGCGTACCGCAAAAAAAAAAGACAAGTTGCAGTTCCTGCATTTGTCATTTTGTTAATTTGCATAATAAAGTTCCATTAAAAGTCTAAATATATCATTTAATTATATCATATTAGTAAGAGATTAAAGTTAAAATTGCCCAATGTACATAGAATTCTAATACCATTCTGTAAAGGCTCAGAAGCCTTAAGTTCAAATCAATATTTAGTGTAATTATTTATAAAGGAGTTTCTGTATCTGATGCTATGATCTGCAGTTTCATTATTTGATATTCTCTTAATTAAATTTTGCTGTTAGAGGGGATTGTAGACATTATTCATTTCAATCTTCTAGTCGGTATCTTCTCTGACATAAGTGCTTTTTGAACAGTTCTAGCAAGGATGAACTCAGGTACTTTATGAGATAGTGTAATCCACTCGTGAATAACTCTGGTGGTTAGCAAATGTTGGAAATTTTTGTTCCAAAATCTAGCTTCTTAATATTTTCCAACTATTTGTCCTAATTCTGTCCTCCCATACAAGGAAGATACTCTACGCAGTTTTTCACATGACAGTCTGTCAAAATAGCTGAAGACTTCTCTAATTTCCTTTGACTCTTTCCTATTCTAGACTAAGAGTCCTTAATTTGATTTATTTTTGCTCATATTATGTGAGTTTCTATCAGGATTACCTTTTTATGATTATATTTCATTTGTTAGGGTCTTAAGTTTTTTCCAAATTGAACAGAGTACTCCAGTTTGAAATGACCTGTGTAATATTTGATGGGATGGTTACCTGCCTTATACTGGGTATTTGAATATATGCAACCTGAGTTCTTTAATTCTGAAGAAACTACATCACAGTATTAGTTGATTTTGGATTTATAGTCACCTAAATCCCCTTTGCAGGAGAGCAGTGGGTAAGTTTAGATCCTCTAATTTGTTCTTATTGCAGTTGAACTTTTCAAACATAAGTGTTTAGACTTTACAGTTACCCGTATTATGTTTCATCTTCTTTTATTTTGTTTATTGTGGTAGTTTGTCAGTAGCTTTTAATACACTAATTTGTTCTTAGCATACTAGCCCTGTCTCTCGAGTTTGTATTATTTGAGGGTTTCTTAACCAACAGATTTTAAAAAAAATAAATTTATTTATCTATTTTTGGCTGGGTTGGGTCTTTGTTGCTGTGTGCGGGTTTTCTCCAGCTGTGACGGGGGTGGGGGTCGGGGGGTGGGCCACTCCTCGTTGTGGTGCACGGCTTCTCACTGCGGTGGCCTCTCCTTGTTGTGGAGCATGGGGCTGTAGGCGCGCGGACCTCAGTAGTTGTGGCTCATGGACTCAGTAGTTGTGGCGCCCGGGCTTAGCTGCTCCACAGCATGTGGGATCCTCCCAGACCAGGGCTCGAACCCGTATCCCCTGCATTGGCAGGCGGATTCTTAAACACTGCGCCACCAGCGAAGTCCCAACAGATATTTTTTGATTGTTTACTATATGTAGGCCACTAGATATGTTTCTTTTCCTTATTGTATTGATAGTTTGGGGCAGTGGGGGAGGACTCGAAATTTATTTTGAATAAATGTTTCCATGAATTTCCAAGTTATTGATATCTTAGAGAAAGAAAAGGAACTTGCCCTACCCCGCATTACAACATAATAAAACACTCCAGTAATCATGAAAACATATGATACTGGTCCAAGAACAGACAAGGAGACCACTGGGACAGCATAGAGAACTCAGATCAGAACTTAATAAGATAAACTGGCATTATAAATTGATCAGTTAAATATAGATTGTTTAGTAGATGGTGTGGGAAGACTGGTAGGGAGAAAAATAAAATTGATTTCTTACATAATACTGTTTATAAAGAAGAACCTCAAATGGATTAGTGACCAACATAATATAGATAAAATTATAGAGTTAATGAAACATAGTACATCTTTGTGAGTTAATATTTGCAAATTATTTCTTAAAACCTTAAAAGTATGAAACCATAAGGTTAAAAAATGATTAATTTGATGATACAGCATTAAAGATTTCAGTTCAGTAAATACATGGACATTGTTAACAGGTAGGTAACATTTGGGGGAAGATATTTGCAACAACTAAACCTGTTAAATGAATTAACATTAGAATATCAAAGAAACTCCTTCAATTCAACAAGAAAACTGGGACCCCAATAGACAATGAACAAAGGAAACAAACAGGGAATTCACAAAAGAAGAAACACAAATAATGAAAGGATGCTCAAATTCATTAGTAATAAGAGAAATCTAAATAAAACAAGCTTTTATTGGGCTGGCAAATAATTTACTGGGCTAGCAAAAATTAGAAAGCAAAGCTGGATAATGCCAAATCTTGTCTGGGATGTAGGGAAATAGGAACCTCCAGGAGGATTGTTCAGTGCAGCCATTCTGCAGAGCAGTTTGGCAGTTCTTCATCATTTAGTTGATAAAATTCACTTGGACCTAACAGTTTTGTTCCTGGGTATATATAGCCGGAGATTAATTCTCACACAAGTTCATAAGGGGACATAGAAGGGGATATTGCATTGTAGCATTGTTTTGGTGGCTGACTGTTCTCTGAGTCTGTATTGCTGGGAGAGTAAGTAGACAGCATGTGGAGTACTTTGCATCACAAGGAACTAAGTGTCCCACAGCAACGTGAACAGATTTTAAAAACCTAGTGCAGAGGTTAAAGTTAGGAATATATGCAAACAGAAGAATGTTTATCAAACACATTAGAAAAAATAACTTATTAGGAAGAATGGGAATAAGAAATGAATATGGAAGGAAAGAAATCAATTAGTTAGAAGAGGAGTCTTATATAGGTGAATGATGATAATGTGGCATGAACTGAGGAGCACGATTAACTTAAGCTTTTGTACCTGGAGAATAAAAGTGGGGTTTGGAGACTCATTTGGCAGTGGGATATAAGTTGGGCCGGAGAAGAAAAAATTAAAGGCATAAAAAACAAGAAACTTAAAATAATTCAGGTACTAGAACATGAGGTTTTAATTTAGGATGATGGTAATTGGGAATGGAAAGTAGAAGACTGGTGCAAGAAATACTTGCAAAATAAAATTGAAAGGTGGGGAAATAGAAATTTTGAGCATTTGGAAAATTCCTCTGGGTATCAAATCAGCTTAATTATTTTGTTCCAGAAAATGCTTTTTTCTCTCCTTTCTCTTCTGCTTCACTGGGCTAGAATTGAATATTTTTCCCATTCTTTTAAATGTATTGTAAATTATACCAGTACTATGTGAGTGTACTGTCATTGTAATATATTTAGATTGTGTAAACAAAATAAAAAATCATTCTTCTCTTCACTTCTTTCTCCAGAGGTAACTAACCACTGTATCTGTTTGGTACATACCCTTCTAGATTTCTTTCCACTGCTTTTACAAATTATGTGTACGTAAAAATAAATATTGATTTGTGGATATTTGGTATTATTCTCTCTGTAGTCTGCAAATTTTTTTAAATGTCTAAAAAAGCTTTAATATCATTCCATGTAAGTATATAGGATAAAAATGTTTGCTGGGTAAAAAAATGGAGGTTTCAAAATATCCTTACTGGCTAGATACCATTGGAAGAATGGGTGGGTAGAGGAATGGGGCGGGTACAGGATACAGGTGTGTTTATTGCTCTTAAAATCTCACAGTCTAGTAGAAGTGAAGTATATAATAATAATTATAATACAGTGAAGAAAGTGTTCTAATAGATATATGTACTAGGTGCTATTTGAGCACAAAGGAAAGAGCATCATATTCTTTGATAAAGAGAGGTGAATGTGTCAGGTAGTGCTTAGAGATGGTGAAAGGGATTTTGGATCAGTTTATAAGGATAATATTTTGCAGGTCAACTGTGTCCCAAAATGATTAAGTAATTCACTGGATTCATTCTTCTCTGTCTTTTGTGAAATTCATATCATCCCTTCCAGAAATCAATCTTTCTGGTATCCTAAGCCATGGTCCTGAAAGCAAAATCTTTACCATGTATGATTATCTTTTAGAATTTGGACAGCTTTAAATAGTGTAAGAAATTACTTTAGGTAAGATTTTTGTATTTCATCATGCAGAGGATTATATGAATGCATTTTTTCCCTTTTTTAGGGAGGTGGTTGACTCAATGGTTCAGCATTTTAAAGTAACTATATTTGGGGACCGTAGACCAGTTTATGATGGAAAAAGAAGCCTTTACACAGCCAATCCACTTCCTGTGGCAACTACAGGGGTAAGATGCATTCCTTTATCAGAAAGCTATACTTTTGCAATGTCTTTTAAATGCACTTATTGCCATTTTATTGTAGTCTATATATGTATCATTTATCTATTTTAACTTTTTATTTTGAAATAATTTCAAACTCAAAGAAGAGTTGTAAGAATCATGCAGAGAACTCATGTATACCCAGATTCATCAGTGTTCTTAAAAGTTTGCCACATTTGTTTTATCATTCTCTTTCCTTTCTCTTTTACTTTCTTTGTATCTATAGAGACAGCTATATATAGAGATACATATACATACTTATTTTTTCCTGGACCATTCAAGAGTAGGTTTTATACATTATGCCCTTTAATGTGTTTTTCCTAAGAGCAAGGATAAAAACCATAGTACAGTTACCAACTTCCCTAAATTTTACATTGATATATTTTTGTCTAATCTGCCCCTATTCCATTTTTGCCATTTATTCCAATGATGTCCTTCAGCATTTTTTTTTCCCTTTAGTACAGAATCCAATCCAGGTTCCTGAATGTATTTAGATGTTACGTATTTTTAGTCTTCTTTATTCTGGAACAATTTCCCAGCCTTTTTTTTTTTTTTTCTTTTATGACATTAACATGGTTGAAGATTACAGGCAGGTTATTTTGTAGGATGTCCCTCTGTGTTTTTCTGGTGCTTCCTCTTGGTTAGATTCTGAGTAAGCTTTTTTGGCAGGAATATTACGTAAGTGTTCTTTCCTTAATAGTGCATCGTATCAGGAGGCACATAATATGTATTTGTTCCATTAACGGTGATGTTAACTTCGATCACTTGGTTAAGTTGGTATCTGCCAAGTTTCTCCTTTCAAGTTATTCTTCTTTCTTTTGTGGGGAGATCGTATTTTTTTTAATTGTGGTAAAATACACATAACATAAAGTTTATCATTTGAGCCATTTTTAAGGTATGGTTCAGTGTCAAAGTACATTTACAACCATCACCATCATCCATCTCCATCTTGTAAAGCTGTAACTCTGTACACATTAGACACTTAACTCCCCATCTTCCCTCCCCTCAGGCCCTGGCAACCACCATTCTACTTTCTGTCTTTATGAATTTGACCTCTCTTAGTACCTCATATGAGTGGAATCATAGTGTTTTGTCTTTTGTGATTGGCTTATTTCACTTAGCATAGTATCCTCAAGGTTAATCCATGTTGTGACATGTGTCAGAATTTCCTCCCTTTTTAAGGCTGAATAGTATTCCATTGTATGTGTATACTACATTTTACTTATCCGTTCATCTGTTGATGGACACTCGGGTTGCTTTCCCATTTGAACATAGATTTACTCTAGGGACCTCGTATAAGTGGAACCATACAGTATTTGTCCTTTTGTGACTGGATTATTTTACTTAGCATAATGTCCTCAAGGTTCATTCATGTTGTCACGTGTGTCACAATTTCTTTCCTTTTTAAGGTTGAATAATATTCCATTGAATGTATATACCGCATTTTGTTTATCCATTCATCCACTGATGAACACCTTTTGGCTATTGAAAATAATGCAATAATGCAACATGGGTGTATAAATCTCTCTTCTAATGCCTGCTTTCAGTTCTTTTGTGTATATACCTAGAAGTGGAGTTGCTGGATCATATAAATGATAATTGTATTTTTAGTGTTTTGGGACACCACCATACTGTTTTCCATAGTGACTATACCATTTTATGTTTCTACAAACAGTGGACAAGGGTTCCAAATACTTCACACCCATGCCAACATTTGTTGTTTTCTGAATTTTCGATAGTTGTCATCCTGTTGGGTGTGAGGTAATATCTCATTGTGGGTTTGATTTTTATTTACCTAATGACTAATAATGTTGAGCATCTTTTCATATGCTTATGGGCCTTTTGTGTGTCTTCTTTGGAGAAATATGTATTCAGCTTCTTTGCCCATTTTTTAATTGGGTTATTTGATTTTGTTGTTGTTGATGAGTTTTAGGAATTCTTTATGTATTCTCATGGGATATATGTTTTGGAATATTTTCTCACATTCCATAGGTTGCCTTTTCACTATGTTGATTGTGTCCTTTGATGCACCAAAGTTTTTAATTTTTGTAAGGGAGATACTTTTAAGAATCCCATTTCTCTTTAGACTTTTTTAGTAGCTGATGATTCTTGCTTGGAAGGTTTATTATTATGTAGTAATGGTGATTTTCTAATTCTGTCATTCCTTCTACATTAATCATTGTTATTCTACTGTAAGGGAGCACATTTTCATCTCTTCTAGTTCTTTATCCTTATTTATTTGCCCAAATTGTCCCAGATTTTGCCTGTGGCAGCCCCTTTAAGTTGGTTCCTGTGTGCTTTTGTCATGACACATCTTTTTTTTTTTTTTGAGTATTTCCTTACTTTTGGGCAAAAGATGTTCCAGGTTCATCTTGTGTTTTCCCTGCTGTAGTCCTGCAACCAGCCATATCTCAAAGGTACACTGGTTTCTTTTAGTTAGGGAATACAATTTAGAAACCAAAATCTGGGTACTGGATGTGCTCATTGCTGCTGGGGTATATGTGCTTATAAGCCCTTTCAATGGACAGAGATAGAAAATATAAATACATAAATAAGTAAATAGATAAACAAAACAGATAATAAATATTACATTCATATAATAAACCTAACATATGTATCCTGCAAGTACCACTTATTGTATGCAATATTGTACAGTATGTTTATTGGAAATCATGAATTCAAACTGATTCTTCCAGTTCTAGTCTATCCCAAAAGGATTCTTCCTTTACTCCCTACATTGCATATTTGTGTCTTGCTTCTCCTTTAAACCCCTGACTCTCCAAAATATTACCACTTTTACTTATTTGTTCAGTCCTACAGTACATATAAAATAGTTTCTGAATTACTACACTATATCACTACAGAAAACAAACATAGTAGTAAGAGTTTAAGGTTTTATTTTGTATGCAGTTCTTTCCCACCCACCCCTCCTCCACACCCCTAACCAAGAGTATAGTCAAAATATATTATGTTCAGGAGTTACCTGAATTAGTGTTTTCTTTTCTTTCTTTCTTTCTTTTTTTTTTTTTAATATTCTTTCAATCTGGCTATGTTATTTGTTTGAAATGCATTTGGTTTCATTTGATTTTGTATTTATTCAGTTTTAGTTTTTTCTCTCCATCCTTGTTGATCTTATTTTTATTTTTTTAATGTTATAGAACTTAATTTAACATGCTTCCAAAAGTCAAAACTAAGCTGAAAAATATACTCAGAATTGTTAATCCTTCCTTTATTTCTTCCAATCTGTTCTTTCATATCCTTTGAAAGTAACCCCTTTTTTTTGTTGTTTCTGATTCATGCTTTCTGTGTTTCTTTTTACAAAAATATATGAATATTTTTCCATTTCCCCCTTTCTCACATAAAATATGGCATACTATTTGTAATCTCTTGTACTTGCTTTTTTTCACATAACAGTGTAGCTTGGAAATTATTCCATAGCAGTTCCGTTACCTTTTTTTTTTATATCTGCCTAAATGGTCATTTAGGTAATTTCCGTATTTTGCAATGACAAAGAATGCTGGCATAAATAACTTATTTACATTTTAGTCTATCGATTTCACATTGAGATTGTTTTTTTTTTATATTTGCCTTGTTTTCTCTTAAATATTTGTATCAGTTAAAAATTATTGTATTTATCTTTTAAAACTTTTACCAGTTGACTCTTCTCCCATCAACAGGTAGATTTAGATGTTACTTTACCTGGGGAAGGTGGAAAAGATCGACCTTTCAAGGTGTCAATCAAATTTGTCTCTCGGGTGAGTTGGCACCTACTACATGAAGTACTGACAGGACGGACCTTGCCAGAGCCACTGGAACTAGACAAGCCAATCAGCACTAATCCTGTCCATGCCGTTGATGTGGTGCTACGACATCTGCCCTCCATGAAGTGGGTGCTTCTGGCTTTTTTTTCCTCTTTAGGTTTTAAGTGTGAAAGCTTTCTTCCCAAAAGTAGGTTGTGCAGTCTTCCTTTGGTTAACCTTCAGATGTTGTATATTTTGATTATCGTAGTTGAAGAATAGCATGCATACAAATTCATTGAGAGAAGTAAGTTACATAAAATTCTCTGACTTGTGAAAGTAAATGCACATCATTAGCGTAGCTATTTTTTTCAGGAAAAAATGTCTAACCCTTTTTCTTAGGAGCTATAAATCTTAACTAACTGATACATTATCAGTTTTAGTATTTTAGTTAAATCACCGTGTTTTAAAGGTAATTTCATTGTTTGTATAATAGTATCAAAGTGTGTTGAAATTGTTACTTTTTTAATCACAGTAGCATCTCACATGTGTATATATATATCTATTTGTATATGTATAGGATCAGTGTGTCTTTTTAAAGAAAAATATTATGTCCTACAAACAACATTTATAGAAGTAGCTTTTTGATCAATAATTATTTATTCTTTAGCATTTTCTAAGGTTAGAACTATTTTTTAAAACTATTTTAAATAAAATTTAATCTTATTCAAATATTAGTTTTAAATATAGAGAATTTCAGTGAGGGATGGTGTTTTTTCATTTTGAGTGGTTGCTTTTTGATTTCACAAATTTGGAAAATGTTTAGTTTCATATATTCATAATGAGAGGCATTACTATAAGTTAAGATTATATCCTCTAGACTCACCTGTTCTGCAGATTTAAATACTCAATGGGAAGGAAAAGATTGAACATGCCATTTTAATTTTTGTAGATATACGCCTGTGGGGCGTTCCTTTTTCTCAGCTCCAGAAGGATATGACCACCCTCTGGGAGGGGGCAGGGAAGTTTGGTTTGGATTCCATCAGTCTGTTCGGCCTGCCATGTGGAAAATGATGCTTAATATTGATGGTAAGGGAATTAAAACCATGTTCTGTGCTGGGTAGTTGATTTCTATATGGCCTGTGTGTGTGTGTCTGTATATAAGTACATTTTATATGTAATTATATGTACTGGTGTCTTGAATTAATATTTGGACATATATTAAGACAAACTGGAAAAACCTTTATTTTTTATTGTATTTCATTTAGAAATCCTTTATATAGAACTTGTCCTGGAATGCTACTAAACATGAAGTAAGCAAATGGAAGCAGATGTAAAAGCCTTGACATGATCATCTGAGCAATTATAATTCATTTTTGTCCTTAACAATTATATAAGTCAGTATTTCATTATGAAATACATATTTTAAAGGAAGAGAAGTCTGTTGGTCTTGGTGACCCTTAGATTGTGCCTACTACTGATGTTTAATGTGGTGCTAATTGCATTCTCATTTTTAGGTGTTTTTTTTTTTTTTAAGAATATTTTCGAGTATATATAAAAGTAGAGAGAATAGTATGATAAACTGCTGCCTATGTAGCCAATATCCAGATTGTCAGGATTTTTCTGCCTTTGCTTAAACTATGTACATTTCTTCCTCTACTGTAGTAATTTTAAATCAAATCCCATACAGCATGTTATTTTTTCCCTACTACAGTGTGCACCTCTAAAAATATGGATGTTTTCTTACACAGTCACAATGCCACTATCATATGTAAAAAATTTAATCATTTATTTGTAGTTTCTAATCTCTGTCCATAATCAGATTTCCCTGATAGCCTCAGGGATAGTTGATTGGTTCTAATCAGGATTTAAACAAGATCCACACATCGCATTTGGCTATTATGCCTTTTAAAAATGTAGTAGTCCCATTTCCTTCCCTCTAGTTTCGTTTTGTTTTTTCCTTTTTTATGTCATTGACTTGTTGTAGAAACTTTCACTTTTCCTGTTGAATATCCAAAAATCTGGATTTGTCTTTTGTTTTCTTGTGGTGTCATTGTCTTCTTCCTCTATCCCCTATATTTCCTGAAAATGAAAATTGGCCCTGTAAGCTTGATTCAATTCTGATTCATAAATGCTCTGTATTGTATCATATTAGGAGGCATATAGTATATAGTGGTCCCAACTTTAGTGGTACTAAGATTGATCAGTATGTTCAGAGACCAGTAGGCCTGATCTCTCCATTGTAAATTTCCCAGTCAGTCTTTCAGTCACTGATATTCCATTCGTTGATCATTGTTACCTGAGTCATTTATTTCACTAGTCATTTTTTCACTAGAAAAACTGGTATTTTTTCTAATTGTTATTCCTTTTACATTAGGTGGAATTCTTATGTGGAAAATCACATTGTCCTGTTGATAATTCATAGTCTTTGATAGCTTTCTTGCTTTCTGGCACAGCAGAATTTTCCAGATTCATCCTGTATTTCCTCCTCTATACCTGGAATCAGCCATTCCTCCAAGGATCCCTGGGTCTTTCCAGATCAGTACATAGTTTTGTCATTATTTTCAGCTGCATCTACCATTGTGGGGATACGTCGAGATGATGTATTTTTAAAGTCATCTTTAGGTGTATACTAGGGCTGTTGTTTTTTTTTTGCAGTACGCGGGCCTCTCACTGTTGTGGCCTCTCCTGTTGCGGAGCACAGGCTCCGGACGCGCAGGCTTAGTGGCCACGGCTCACGGGCCCAGCCACTCCGCGGCATGTGGGATCTTCCCGGAACGGGGCATGAACCCGTGTCCCCTGCATCAGCAGGCGGACTCGCAACCACTGTGCCACCAGGGAAGACTAGGGCTGTTTTTAATTATTTTCCATTTCAGAACATCATTCATATATATATATTTTTTAATTCATTTATTTATTTATTTTTGGCTGTGCTGGGTCTTCTTTTCTGTGCGTGGGCTTTCTCTAGTTGCGGCGAGCGGGGGCCACTCTTCATCGCGGTGCGCGGGCCTCTCACTGCCGCGGGCCTCTCACGTTGCGGAGCACAAGCTCCAGACGCGCAGGCTCAGTGGTTGTGGCTCACGGGCCCAGCCGCTCCACAGCATGTGGGATCTTCCCGGACCGGGGCACGAACCCGTGTCCCCTGCAATGAGAGGCAGACTCTCAACCACTGCGCCACCAGGGAAGCCCCATTCATATATTTTTATTTTTAAGATAGATTCCAGGAGGTGAGATTGATGGGTCAAAAGCAGATATATTTGTAATTTTGATTGTTACTGCCAGATTGCCCTCCACTGAGATTGTAAATATTTTGCGTCAGTAAATGAGACTACCTGTTTCCCTATACCTTTGCCACTAGAGGTGTCAAACTCTAGATTTTTGTCAATCAGATTTACAAGAAATAGTTTCCTTATGTACTATTATTTTGCATTTGACCATCTTTTCACATATGTAAGGGCCACCTTATTTCTTTTTTATTAATTCTTTATGTCCTTTGCTCCTTTTTTTCTGTTGGATTTTTGGTCTTATTTACTGAGAGAGCTTTCTGAAATCAAGGAGATTAGCCCTTTGTGATATGAATTGCAAATATTATCCCTAGGTGGTTATTTGTCTTTTGATCTTTGGTGTGGTCTTGTTTTTGCTTTTTGTCATGTAGAAAGTTGTCTTTTGGTGGGGCTGTGTGTTTCAGTCAGTCCTTTCTTTTATAATTTTAATATCTTCTAGGGCTAGTCTCATTTTTCTCTTCAGGATTTCTAGGCCATTCTTACTTATCTCACTATATAAGCTTTAGAAATACCTTGTCAGAACTAGTGGTTATGGGAGGATGGACTGTTACTTTTACTGTGACCTCATTATATTTTTAAGTTAAGTTACTGAGTCTTAAGATAGTGAGTCTTTCTATCCAAGAAAACACTATGCCTTTCCATTTGTTCAGGATTGCCTTTGTTTACTTCAGGAGTGTTTTAAAGTTTTCCTCACATAAAATTTGCACATTTCTTATTATCATTCCTGGATATGTCCTCTCTCTCTTTTTTCCCTATTAAATGGGTTTATAGATTCTAACTGGTTATTGTTTATGTACATGAAGGCATTTAATTTCTGTATAGTAACTTTTTTCTCTCTGCCTTATTGAATTCCATTAACTTTTCAAGTGATTTCCTTGCAGTTTCTAGGTTATAATCGTTTCATCTATGATAGTGATAGGTTTACGTCTTCCTTTGGATTTTTATACCTCTAATATTTTTTAATCAGATTATATTGACTAATTAGATAGGACAGTGTTAACCATTAGAGAATAGTGGGCATCCTCTTTTTATTCCTTACTTTAGAAGGAATGCTTCCAGTGTTTCTGCATTAAATACATATATGTATGTATATGTTTAGGAGCATCTGTTGGTTCCTATTTTATTGAGTACTTTTAATCAAGAATGGATGTTGAATTTTGTCAGATGTCTTTTAGTGGCTATGGAGCTGATGATATGATATTTCTCTTCTTTTTTAACAAACACTGAACTAAACATGTGGTTTTGGATTATTTTAATGTGATGCTGTAATCTGTTTTTTAATGCTTTACCTTTTTAATCAAATTGCAAAAAGTAAGATTGATCTGATCTGCAATCTTCTCTTTTTTTATGCAGTCTTTTTCAAGTTTTGGTATTAATATTTTATTTCATAAAGAATTTAGAAGTTTCCCATTTTCTAAAATGTACAACAGTTTTTAAATAGTATTGAAATTATCAGCTCTTTTAAGATTTGGTAGAATTCCCCTGTAAAATCTTGTGGCCTGGTGTGTTTTGTTTTGTTTGGTGGGTAGCTCTTTTAAATCTTGCATTTATTTTGTGAAAAATCAGTCTGTTTAGAAATATATATTTTATCTATATCTAATGTATCTTTACTAAGTAGTTCCTTTTTTTTTTTTTTTCAGTTTTGTCTACTTCTGTGGTTTATCCCCATAGTTTCTTTTTTGTATTTGTGCTTTGTTCTTTTTACTCTTAATTAGGAGAGGTAGTAGTTTAATCAACGGGTTCTCCCCACCTCCCCCCACCAAAGAGCTTTTGAATTTTTTTCTTAGTTCTCTGGCTTTCTGTTTTCTGACTCCTTAATTTCTCTTTTTAGCTTTATAAATTTTTTCTTCCACTTTTCTTCAGTTAATTTAGTTGTTTTTCCTTCCTTTTTGAACTATATTAGTAACATTTAATTTCATTTCTTCTTATTAAAAAAAGTATTTAAAAAAATTATTTCGGGAATTCTTTGGTGGTCCAATGGTTGGGACTCCGCACTTTCACTGCTGAGGGTGTGGGTTCGACCCCTGGTCGGGAAACTAAGATCCTGCAGGCCGTGTGGCATGGCCAAAAATAAAAACAAACAAAAACCAAAAAGAACAGTTATTTTTCTTCTTATCACTGTTTTAGCTATGTTCCAAAGCTTCTAATACCTAGTTTTTTATTATATCATTTTCTCAAAACACCACAGATTTCATTTGTATTTCCCATATTATCCAAATGTTGTTTGAGAGACTTTTTAAATTTTCAGATTGAAGATCTTTTTATTTTCTGATTGTGTTATAAATTTCTAGTTTCATTTTGCTGTTAATCAGAAAATGTGGTTTGTATTTCTATTTTTAGAATTTGTTGAGGGTTTTTTTTTTTTAGTAACCTAATATATGGTCAGATTTTGTGAATGAAAGTTCAATAGCTATTTGAAAATAAGATATAATCAATTTTTAGGATAGAGTTAAATGAATATTCATCAGCACTTCAATTTTGATTATGTTGTTTAGATCATCTATTTCCTTATTTATTTTTGTTTACTTGTCTCAGATGGGAGAAATAAATTTAAATTTCCTATTGTGTTTCTATTTCTTCTTATATTTCCACTTTCATGATGTTGCTGCTATAGTATTGGGAGCATATGTACACCTATCTGTATTCTTCATTGATTTATACCCTTTACAATGATAAAGTGACTTTTTTTGTACTTTTGGGCCAAAAGTCTACATTGTCTAACAAAAGGATTATAATCCATGTGGTATGTTTTCTGTGCTTTTTAAATGCTAGTTCTGTTATTAGGAAAGATTTTTTTTTTTTCTCATCAGTGGTTACCTTCATATAATAATAATCTTTCCCTCTCTTTAAAACAGTATCTTTTGCTTTCCTTAATCAGTAACATTTATATTAGCTTTATTCTTTTCCTTCCCTTCTTTCCTCCCTCTCCTTTTTTAACTAGTTTTAGCCAATATAGCATTATTTTATTGTTGTTACGATTTTGCTTAAATTTATACTACTTGACTTTCAACTTTGATTCCTGTCTATTACTGTAAAGTGAAATCAGTGAGTTTATGCTACTTTTTATGATTTTTCTGTTATTCATTTATTTGTATATATTACTGTTCCAGTGTTTTGTGAGCATGTTAACAGTTACATTCCATTCTGTCACCTGTATATTCATTCGTTTTCAGCTTAAATCTACAGTTATATGTGTTGGTGCTAACTGCAAGTCCTTTTGCTAAAATTTTTCCTGTCATCTCTTGGTTGCAGTTTGTCCTCAAGTTGTTACTTCAGGAAGGGCTCATATGAGTAAGAGCTGAGTTTTTGCATATTGAAAACCATTTGTCTATAGCCTTTTTCCTGAAGGACTGCTTGGCTAGACATAAAATGATTGAACCACACTTTTTTTTCATTCAATTTTTTCTTATTGAAGTATAGCTGATTTCCATGTTGTGGCAGTCTCTGCTGCACAGCAAAGTGACTCAGTTCTACACGTAGAGACATGCTTTTTTTTTTAATATTCTTTTCCATTATGGTATATCTGAATGACACTTTCTTGAGTTTCTTAAAGGTATTTTCCCACTGTCTTCTCACAGTGAATGTTCAATAGAGAAATATGATGTCAGCAGATTTTCTTTTCCCTAGAAGGGACCTGCTTTTTTTGTCTGGTTGCTGAAAATATTTTTTACAATTATTTTACTAGATTTTTTTCTCAGTGTTGAGCATTTTGGGTCAGTTTTATTTAAAACATGGGATTCCCTTTGAAAATGTAGGTTCAACTCTTTTATCTTTTTTTTTAATCTGTCATTTTATTTTCTTTTAAAAAAAATTCCATCCTACTTGCTCCTTACTGTGCCTTTTGTGATATAATTTTTACCATTTGCTCAGTCTTCATTTTTTGAATTTGAAAAAGTCTTTTTCTTCCATTTCTTTCATGAGTTCTCAGTGCTTATTTCATCTTCTCTTAACTGTTTGTCTTTCCCCTTAGTTCTTAAATTTCTGCTCTGAGATCTTTCTTCATAGCTGCATTAAGAAGTTTTGAATTCATGTTAAAAAGTAGTGTTATAATTTTTTATCTACTTCGTGGTGGTATTTTCTGTTGAGTTTTCTTTGTCAGGGATGTTGTGCTGCTTTTTTACATTTTTTAAATGGTATTTTTGTATGGATACTTATCACTTTTGTTATTCGTATTTGAATGAGATGAGTTGTCCCAAACCACCTATTAGAAGAGACTGGAGTGGGAGAGGGAGGTGGGACAGGACATTAGGAGCAAGGTGGTTTTCCAGGTTTCTCTGCTCAAGGCCTCTGTCCTCTGTTGTTCTGATGGGTTCTTTCTTCAAAATAAATCACATCTCTTTTGCCTCTGAGTAATATATGTTTAAGGAGTTTCTGCTACCAGGGGAATTCAGCTCCTGCCTTTTTTTTTTTTTTTTTTTTTTTTTTTGGCGGTATGTAGGCCTCTCACTGTTGTGGCCTCTCCCGTTGCGGAGCACAGGCTCCGGACACGCAGGCTCAGCGGCCATGGCTCACCGGCCCAGCCACTCCGCGGCATGTGGGATCTTCCCGGACCGGGGCACGAACCCGTGTCCCCTGCATCGGCAGGCGGACTCTCAACCACTGTGCCACCAGGGAAGCCCAACTCCTGCCTTTGAAAGTGCCTGCTCAAACATTAGCAATTAGAGAATTTGTGAAGAGTACGTGGTGGTTCACTGTACTCTTCTTTTAACTTTTCTCCAAGTTTGGCATTACAGAGGAAAAATGCAAGCCTTGGTTTTAGAAGGGTAATCCTATCTGAGCTCTGTCACTTCTAGTTCACCCTCTACTCACTCTCATGACACTTTCTACACCTCCTTTCTCTACTTCCTTCTGAGATTTCCCCCATTCAATCTCAGAACTAAACATTGCACTTCCCACTTAGGGTAGGACCCTCTCTCTCTGGAGTGAAAATTTACTCTTGCCCCACTAGGCTTTCTTTCATCTTTCATGTCTTTCTCCCTTGCATAGGTTCTACTAGTCCCAAGTACTTTGGGCCATATTTACTTACAATCTGGCATTTTCAGGTTTTTATTGTCTCCTAGGTTCATTGAAGATGTAGGATGTTTTTTCCTTTTCTTTTCTCTCTTTTTTACATTATCTTTGTTGCTCTGTATCAAGTTCTAGGAGGAAAGTGGGAAATTTTGGAAATAAATTGCCGCTATTTTCCTACTGGAACTTAAAGTTCAGCTTTGGATATTACTAAAAAATAATTTCTAAATAACCCATTGGTTGAAGAAATCACAAATTTTAAATATTTTGAACTGAAGAGTATTGAAAATAGTACATATCAGAATTGGTATGATTAGCTAAAGCAATGCTTAGAGAGAATTTAAAACCTTAAATGCCTATTAGAAAAGAAGAAAAGCATCAATTACCTATACATTCATCTTAATAAGTTAGAAAAATAACATAATTAAATGCAAAGAAAAATAGAAGGAAATAAGAGTTAAAAACAGAAAATAATGAAATAGAAAACAAATTTACCTCTATCCTGTAGGTAGGAAGACTTCAAAAGTTTTCAGGAAGGATAGTGACATGATCATATTTGTTTTCCAGAAAGAGACCTCTGGCAGCAGTGTGGAGAATAGATAGAGGAGAAAAAAACTAATCTGAGAAGCCAGTTAGGAGGCTTTTTCAATCACTAGTTCAGGTAAGAGATGGTGATGGTCTAATGTGGGATGGAGAGGAAGGAACATATTACAAAGATTAAGTTGAAAAAATAGGTTTAAAAACCATGTCCAGAAAAAAACTTTGGGTATAGTTACTGGTACATGGAACTGATTGGAAATGAAGAGACCAGAAGGTTTACTAGGTTTTTGAAGGAAATGGTTTTTGGAAGTAAAGCTACAATCTTAGTGTATTAGGTTCAACCAGAGAAGCAGAACCAGTAGGAGACACATAGAGAGAGAGAGCGATTGGGCTTACACAGTTTTAGGGGCTAGCTAGTCAAGTCTGAAATCCTTAGGGTAGGCTATCAGGAAGGGCAGGCTAGAACACATGGGTATGGGCTGTAGCTGCTGTCCATAGGTGGAATTTCTTCTCTCTCTTGGGGATACCTCAGCCCCGTTTTTAAGGCCTTTCAACTACTAAATGAGGCCAACTCAGATTATCCAGGATAATATCCCTTTAATTACATCTATAAAATATCTTCACAGCAATACCTAGATTAGTGTTTGATTGAATAACTGACAAGTAGTAGCCTAGCCGAATTGACATATTAAAAATAAAAAAACAAAACCCCATACCTGGCCTACAGAATTCTATGATTATTCAGTCTTTGAAACAACCTTCATATTCCCAAACCTTCAGTGACTGTGCTAGCTAACTGTGCTGGCTTTTGTAAACTAGCTTTCAAGAAGGGCATACTCACCAACATACATTCAGAATAGTGACTCATTCATACCAGGTATGAATGATAATACTGAATATGGGAGGTAGGTCTGCTGTTGCTGGTTAGCTGGCAGTATATACCATGTATAAATATGTCAAATGTAAATATGTCTAAAGCTTGAGGATTCTATGGAACATATGGACAGAGTCATCTAGTATGTAGTTGGAAATGCAGATGTGAAAATCTGTAGTGGTGTGAGCTAAAAGTAAAAGTTTTGGGACTCCTTAGTATATAAATCCATATTTGAAACTCTGAAAATGGAAAAACTTTAGAAATAGTATTTAGATTGAAAACAGGAATGAAAAGGATAGAGCCATGGAGAATACTAGCATTTAAGGAAGAGGAACCAGTGAGCAATTAATGATTATCACAGGCAGTATGAGAGCCAAGAAATGGTGTCAAGGAAGCCAAGGGAGGAAACATATTCAGAGAGTAGATTTTACAGTTAAGCAGCGGAGCTTTTCCAGTAAAATCAAGAGTAAGACAAGGATGTCAGTACTATGATATTTAGTCACTATTGTGTTTGCTAACTTCTGTTCTTCTTACAGGTTTCAGTCTACATGTTACTTCCTTGAGAAGCAGTATTTGACACCCTTCTTGCCCCCCATCCAGCCATTCCCCCAAGTCTGAGTTAGGTATTTCTCTTATGTATTCCCATAGTACAGTATACTTCCCCTGTAATACCATGTGTCACCTTGAATTATAAGTGTTTATTATTCTTTGTCTCCTGTTAGAATGAAAGCTCCATGAAGCTAGGGACTGTCCATCTTATTCACCAGTCTACCTCCATGCCTGGCACAACTCTCGGTCATATTAAGCAAGGAATGCATAAATAAAACCAAGAACATGGAGGAGGAGTATCTAATTGAGCCTGGAAAGTTAGAAAAATATTTGTAGAAGTAAATGATGTCTTAACTGAGCTTTAGAAAATGTGATGACATTGAGAGTTTGGGTTGAAAAGGGGATACACAGGAATAAAAGATTTCTGAGAGGTCTCTAAAATATAAAACTTTATTGAAAGATATAAGTGAAGATCTGAATGAAAGAAATATATTAGGCTTATTGAGAAGACTCTGTTTGATAAGATGTCAGTTCTCCCAAAATTAATCTGTAAATGCAATTTTAAGTAAAATCTCAATTGGGTATATAGTGAAACTTGATAAGTCAATATTAAGATTTATATGGAAAAAATAAGTGACGATGAAAAATCAATATAATTTTAAAGAAGAGTAAAGGGGGAGAAATTGCCCTCCTTATGTTGAAACTGTAACAATTTTAGCACACTTTTTAAACTGCAGGGACAGACAGATTAATGAAGCAGAATATAAAGCCTAGAAATAAGCTCTGTGTGTGTGTGTGTGTGTGTGTGTGTGTGTGTGGAAACTTTGTTGATATTAAGTTGGCATTTCAAATCACTGAGGAAAGAGTAAAATGTTTAATAAATGGTGTTTATGCTGTTGTTAACTATATGAAAAAAATAATTAGACCCATCTCACATCATATCCCAAATTTATTTCTAGGTGGATTGTAATCTAAAATTTGTAAAGCAAAACTTTAAAATTCTGTCAGGGACTTCGCTGGCGGTCCAGTGGTTAAGACTGCACGCTTCCAGTGCAGGGTGTGCAGGTTCCATCCCGGGTCGGGGAACTAAGATCCCATATGCCATGTGGTGTGGCCAAAATAAAAAATAAGATAAGATTCATTCAGAGAAAAAGTAAGAGAATATCTCTAACACTGAACAAAATGTAAAATGTATAAATCATAATAGAAAATACTGGTAAGCTTGGCTCTGTCAAATTTTAAAACTTATTTGTTATAAATACACCATAAACAAAGTTAAAATGCTAGAAGAATATTAAAGCATATATAACCAAGAGCTTTATGGGATATAAGGCAATCAGTTAAAAAAAAAAAAGGTAATTCACAAAAGAGGAAACACAAATGGCCAATAGAAAATCAGATTCTCAAATTCATTAGTAATCAGGAAAATGCAAGTAAAATCAGTACCATTTCACACCTATCAGATTTATAAAAATTTAAGTCTTATATCAAATGTTGATGTGGATAAAGTATAAGGAACTATCATGCACTGCTTATAGGCGTATGATTTGATACAACTACTTTGGAGGCCGTTTTCAATATCCAGTAAAGATGATATTGAACATGTCTTAAAACCCTTAATATACCATAGAGGTATCTTGCAAAAACTGAGACATTATTTGTAATAGCAGAAAATTGGAAACAGCCTGATTCCTGTCAATAACAGAATAAGTAAACATTGGAATGAGTACATAAATTGTTCTATTGTGGTATACTATGTAACAGTTAAATGAATGAACCAGGTCTACATATATCAACATGGATTATTATTGAAAACAATGTTGGGGGGATGGTCAAATAGCAAAAGGTTATGTTACTACTTATGTGAATTTTTTTTTTTAAGTATATACTGGATACATACAAATGCAGTAAAAGTATTGAAACATAGATGGCAGTGCTTTGTGACCGCCTAGAGGGGTGGTATAGGGAGGGTGGGAGGGAGACGCAAGAGGGAGGAGATATGGGTGTATATGTATACGTATAGCTGGTTCATTTTGTTATAAAGCAGAAACTAACACACCATTGTAAAGCAATTTTACTCCAATAAAGATGTTAACAAAAAAACAAACCATAAAAACATAGATGGGACAAATACACACCAGTTTCAGTATAGTGGTTCCCTTTAGGAAGAAGGAAGGAAAGAAGAAAGAGGAATGAAATAGGTTGGTTGGGATAGGGAGAAGAGATAGAACCTATAAGGCTACATGTTTCAGGAAACATGTGACAGTATGTTTATTTGTGTGAACAAAGTGTGTAGATAATTTCAGGTGCCACTGTGAAGCAAAGAAACAAAAAGATCTGTGTTATCTTAATGAAATGAAATAAAACCTAAAATATTATTTTCTTTTATTTATTTATTTTTGGCTGCATTGGGTCTTCGTTGCTGTGCACGAGCTTTCTCTAGTTGGGGCGAGCGGGGGCTACTCTTCGTTGCAGTGCACGGACTTCTCCTTGTGGTGGCTTCTCTTGTTGGGAGCACGGGCTCTAGATGCGTGGGCTTCAGTAGTTGTGGTGTGTGAGCTTCAGTAGTTGTGGCGTGTGAGCTTCAGTAGTTGCAGCTCATGGACTCTAGAGCTCAGGCTCAGTAGTTGTGGCTCACGGGCTTAGTTGGTCTGCGGCATGTGGGATCTTCCTCAACCAGGGCTCAAACCCGTGTCCCCTGCATTGGCAGGTGGATTCTTAACCACTGTGCCACCAGGGAAGTCCCAAAGCCTAAAATTTTAAACGGGTTTATTCTTATGAGACTGATGTGCTGCCTACTGCGCTAAGAAGGCACTTAAATGAGTTTATTTTTAAATTGTCAATAATATATAATGCTGCTGTGAAAAATAATGAGGGAAAATATTACACTGACCACCTTACTTGCTTATATTTCCTTTCTTGTTTGTGTGGTTTTGATTTTACAACCCTTCCACTTGGTATATTGCACTGAACAAAATAGTCTTTATTGAACTTGAAATCAACCAGAGAAGATTAGTATTGAGCAATATAATGAGTACTACGAGGAAGTACTAAGTGCAGTGGGACTGCGTAACAAAGGGATCCATTCTAGTCTCCGTGTTCAAGGAACTTTTCTCTGAGGAAGTGACAGGTGGGAGCTAGGTGAAATTTGTGGTGGAGATAAGCATGGAATAGTACTTTAAGAAAGCAAGCAATTTAATTCTAATTGTGTGACTTAATCTTGTCTTCAAAATGATTGTTTTCATGGTGTTTAATATCCTAACTCTCAACTATGTAACTTTAATGAATTTTACCAATCTTAGACACACAAAAAACTTTTTTTCACATTTCATTATCTCTGAAATCAGGAGATGTCTTGCAGTAGATCGTTTGTCACAGTTGAATTGGCAAATTTCTCTTTTAGGATACACACAATACTGATGTACCTTACCATAATTGGCATTTTAGAGTCAATGAAATGCAGAATATTTTTTTAGGTTGGCCTGCCTTTAGGCCTAACTCATTTGCAACTTGCATTTAATTTTTGTAATTATGCATTTTAAGAGCATCAGAGTGAATCTCGGGAATTCCCTGGTGGTCCAGTGATTAGAATTCCGCACTTCGACTGCCGAGGGCGCAGGTTCAGTCCCTGGTCAGGGAACTAAGATCTCACAAGCCGTGCAACACAGCCAAAAAAGAGTGAATCTGGTACTTATTAGTTGTATGTCCCTGAAGATATTTTTGTTTACCACAGGGAGAATGCTAAACATTTTACATTAATTACAGTCAGCCCTTGTTACCTGGGTACCATGTATACTGAGGGCCGACTATATTATGTCATTTTTTTATAAGGGACTTGAGCATCCACCGACTTTTGATATCCAAAGGGAGTCCTAGAACCAATCTCCCCAAGGAACCAAAAGACAACTGTATCTCCTATGAACGTCATCACAGTTGTATGAGTTAAGTGATACCCCCAACTGAAGTTTAGAGACAAAATCTAAACTTTCTCTAAAGTGACTTTCTCTCTCGAAATGTCACATAGTTTGTATTTTATATTTTTATTAATGTATTGATATATGTAATATAACCTATTAAAGGTATATTTAGATAAAACTATATTTGAGGCACAATAGTTATTATATTTAAATGATAGAGGTCAGTTTTTCTGATTCCAGAGATTATGCCCTTAATATTCACAGCTCTTTACTGCATCCTTTAAGAGGCAAGATTCCTGGCAGACAAATCTCAGACCCAGGACATCTGAGTTGAGAAATGTTTTTTATTTTTATATACTTTATTTACTTCTTTGTGCTTTTCAGTAAAAAGTAGCTTTTTATAAAACATTCACTATTTTGCTACTAGAAGAAAGTAGTCATAATATATAAATGGTTGTAGAATTTGGTAATTATAATTTATGCTGCTTAAGAGTCAAAAGTTCTCACTGAATATGCTTCCTTTGCAAGGAAAACAGATTTCTAATAAGTAATTTATTAATCACAATATTAGTGTTGCTTGCTTCATATGTTTGTCTTCAGTTCAGGTATAAGATCCCTAAGGTTAAGAAATAATTTGATTTTTACAGTATTCAAATTAGTCCTCAGAAGTAGATCAAAGCAGAATATTTCTTTAGGGTGAAAGGGTCAGGCAACAGGGCAGGAACTTTATCAGCACTGGTCAAGCTCAGCCAAGTAAAGATACCTGTATCAGGCTTGTCTAGTCTATCCTCACATTAGAAAAAGAGTATAATGGCATCAGGAATTTCAGTGACAGTCTAATCAGATCTGTTTCTTGACCCATACTGCTTCAGTCTGATAGAGTATGTTCATATTTGGTGCACAGCTGTCCTCTTGGGATCAAACTTCACTATCTGTATCCCTTCCTACCCCTCCCCCCTTTTTTAGAAGTTTCATGAGAAAAGCGTACACAGGAGGCAAAATTTTTTGATGCCTTACACATTGGAAAATGTATCAACAAACCTAAATGAAAGTTCAGCTAGGTTTCTATGTTGGAAATAATTTTCCTTCATAAATTTGAAAGTGGTGCTCCACTTTTTAAATAGCTTTAGTGAGGTTTTGTTTCCCTTGTATTACTTTCTGGAAAATTTACTTACCTTCATTTTCTAACCCCCTTCGCTTTTTAAAATTTCTATTCGTTCTTTTTTATTTCCTGAATGTTATTTTATAGTAGCATACTATTCTTGTTTCATATATGGTAGTATCTTCTCTAAGCTCACTGTAGATCATTTATTTTGGGGTATTATTTTTCTTACACATGCTTATGCTTCTTCCAAATTCTTTTTTTGTTTGTTTGTTTGTTTTGATCATTATCCTCCATTTTGGAAGCTTCCTTCAAGCATATAGTATCCTTGATTATTTATTCATGATGCATTGGGACTCTAAAACACTGACTAGATGCTTTGAATTCATCAGTGGAGCCTGTTTACTTTGAGCTTTATCATAGGGTGATTTGATTGGGCTGATGTTGGGGAACCTATAATGTTAGTTTATCCTTATGTCTTACCTGGTCAAATTACCCAAAGATGAGCCCTCCAAACCTCCTGCTTGAAGGGTAATAGTCTTCATTACCTGCGATCTGGAAGCCAAGTTGGGGATTCTGGCTTGGGGAATGTCTGCATTCAGCATTTAATATTTATAGTTACTTAATTCCTTGTTTTGGGTACAGTCCTGTGCCCTTAATTGTGCCTGACATCCTCCCTCCAAAAGTCTTTTACTTTTTCCAGAGAATACACCTACAGTTTATGCCAGGATAAAGACGAGGCAGTTGTTCCGCAATGTGAATGGAGCTGAACAAGGGATCTAGGATTCTACCTGCTTCTCAAACAGCTTTCCTCTTCATTTTTCTGCACTACCCCCATCCTTTTATCACCGGTTTCAGAGGTACCTAGCACTGCCATTTCTCACGCCTTCTGAGGATTCTATCTGCTATGTCAGTTACAACTTGTCTACTCGCTTTTCATCTTCTAAAATGTTGGTGCATTTTCTGTTTTCTGTTCTCCCTTCCTTCTAGGTTTATGTCTTTTTTCTTTCTTTCTTTCTTTCTTTTAATTCCTTACCATGGCTATAGTGGAGTTTGAGGAAAGAATGAAATGAGCTGCTTGTGGTTCCTCTGCCATCCTAACCCAGGATCTGTTCTTAAAAGGCAGAGGCTTTGTCTGAGTCATCTTTAAATTCCAACCCACAAAAGAGTCCCTGATATGGTAGGTACTTGATGAATGTTTAAATGGATGGTTAAGTCTTGTTTTACATCTGTAAAACTCAGTAACAAGTTTGTGCTAGAGGCCTAGTTTCTTGCCATCTGGACCTCTCAACAGGGCTGGCTAAGTGTTGTCATGATATTGTGGCTGGCTTCCTCTGGAGCAAGTAATCCATGATAGAGCAAGGCAAAAGCTGTAATGACATTAAGGCCTAGCATTGAAAACTATATTCTGCCAGTTTTGTAATGTCTTATTAGTTATATAAACCAGTTATATTCAGTGTAGGAGAGACACAAACGTGGAAATCCCATGAGGCAAGACTTATTATTAGGGACCGTCTTTGGAGGCAGGCTAGCACACACACTTTCTATCTTAAGCTAGAATAAGAACAAATTAAACCGAAAGTAAGTAGAAGGTAAGAAATAATAAAGATCAGAGCAAAAATTAATAGAAAAACAAACAATATAGAAAGTGAATGAAACCAAAAGTTAATTCCTTTTAAAAAGCTAATAAAAATTTTAAACTCCTAACAAGGCTAATCAAGAAAAATAAAAAAATAAAACTGATTACTAGTGTCAGGAATGAAAGAAGGGGTTATCACTAAAGATCCTTCAGAACTGAAAGATTAATAAGGGAATGTTAGGAACAAATTTATACCAATTAATCTGATAAATGAAACACAACTTTACAAAAATTGGCTCAAAGAAAATTGGAATAGCCTTGTATCTATTAAGGAAATTAAATCCATAATTCTTTCTAACAAAGAAAACTCCAGTCCCAAATCATTTCGCTGCTGAATTTTATCTAACATTCAAGGAAAAATAATACCAATCTTTCACAAATTCTTTCAGAAAACAGAAGAAGAAGAAAGGCTTTACAACTCAATTTTATGAGGCTAGTATACCCTGGAATCTGACACCTGACAAAAACAATGTAATCCTCTCAACAGACAGAAGAAATCATTTGACACATTTTAACATTTTCATGATAAAAATTTGTAACAGACTAGCAGTAAAAGGAAACTTATTCAACCTGATCAAAGCATCTAGAAAAACATACAGGCATCATCATACTAAATGATAAAAAGTGTGAATGATTTTGCCATAAGATTAAGAAGAAGACAAGAATACTTGCTCTCACTACTTCTAACATTGTGCTGGTGGTCCAAGAAAAATAAAGGCATAATATTGTAGAGGAAGTAATACAACTATCTCAGTTTGCAGAAGACATAATTGTTTACGTAAAAAATCCTAAGAAATCTACCAAAAAAAACCAAATCCTACTAGAATTAATAGATGAATTTACAAGATTACAAGACACTAGTTGCATATACAAAAAGAAAATACTAGCAGTATAATAAATAATACCCAGCATTCAACAATTAGAAAAGTGAAAAACACATGTACCATTCATAATATCAAAAAATGTAGGGCTTCCCTGGTGGCGCAGTGGTTGGGAGTCCACCTGCCGATGCAGGGGACATGGGTTCGTGCCCCGGTCCGGGAGGATCCCACGTGCCGCGGAGCGGCTAGGCCCGTGAGCCATGGCCGCTGAGCCTGCGCGTCCGGAGCCTGTGCTCCGCAACGGGAGGGGCCACAACAGTGAGAGGCCCGTGTACCGCAAAAAAATAATAATAATAATATTTAGGAATAGATTTTAAAAGAGATGTACAAGCCCTCTACACTGAAAGCTACAAAGCATTCCTGACAAAGATAGGAAGATATAAATAAACAGAGATACAATGTTCTTGGCCCAGAAGCCTCAAATTCTTAGGATGTCCATTATCCCCAAATTGATCTGTAGACTCAACACAATCCCAGAATCTCACCAGGCTTTCTTTTTGTTTTTTTTTTATAATATAAATTGACAAGCTGATTCTAAGATTTATGTGGAAATGCAGAGAACCTAGAATAGCTAAAACCATTTTGAAGAGGAACAGAGTTGGAGGATTCATAATCCCTGATTTGAAGACATGCTATAAAGCTACAGTAATCAAAGCTGTGATATTGGGGTTAAAGATGGACATACAAATCAGTTTACATGATAGCTATAGATACTACACTTGATCTTAGCCAAAAGGCTAAGAAGTGATTAGAATAGCTAGAAATAGCTAGAAATAGACCCACTTACGTGGTTGATTGATATTTGACAAAGGGGCCAACATTCAATGGGGAAAGAATAGTCTTCTCAATAAACGATGCTAGAACAGCTGAGTATTTGTACAAAAAAAAAAACCATTAAAACTGAGAAGTTTGTAAGAAAAGAGGAAAAATATTCATGTCCTTGGAATAGACAAAGATTTCTTAATATGTTGGAAACCTCATCTAAATGAACACATTCTCTTAAGAACACTGTTAAGAAGATGAAAAGACAAGCTACTGCTGGGAGAAAATATTTGCATAACATATCCTAAACAAAAGATTTGTGTCCAGAATATATGAGAAACTTGCACAACTCAGACAATTTTAAAAAGTGGTCAAAATCAGACACTTCACAAAAGATTATGGGAATGGCCAGTAAGCACTTGAGAAGATGCTAAACATCATTGGTCATCTGGAAGATGCAGGTAAGAACCACAGTGAGATATCACTTCATACCTGCTAGATTCGCTAAATCAAAAAGACTGGCAATACTAAGTGTTGGTAAGGGTGTGGAGCAATCAGAAATGGTAGGAGTATAAAATTGTACAACCACTTTGAAAAATATTTTGGCAGATTCTTTTTTTTTTAATATTTATTTATCTTTGGCTGCATTGGGTCTTCGTTACTGTGCGTGGGCTTTGTCCATTTGCAGCGAGCAGGGGCTCGTTGCGGTGGCTCCTCTTGTTGCGGAACACGGGCTCTAGGCGCGTGGGCTTCAGTAGTTGTGGCACGTGGGCTCAGTAGCTGCGGCTCGCGGGCTCTAGAGTACAGGCTCAGTAGTTGTGGCACACAGGCTTAGTTGTTCCGCAGCATGTGGAATCTTCCCAGACCAGGGATCGAACCTGTGTCCCCTGCATTGGCAGGTGGATTCTTAACGACTGTGCCACCAGGGAAGCCCTTGGCAGATTTTTTTAAATTTAAACATTTTCTTGCCATGTGTCCTACCAGTTCTATTCTTAGGTCTTTCCCCAGGAGAAATGAAAAAATAGGTCCATACAAAGATTTGTGCATATATGTTTACATGTTCATAATAATTAGGAACTGGAAACAACCCAAATGCCCAGCAACAAGTGAATTGAGAAACAAGTTGTGATTTATTTATACAATGAAATACTACCCAGCAGCTAAAAAGAACTAACTACTAATTTATACAATGGTATGGATAAACCTCAAGTAAGATGTACAAAAAAGCTAGACAAAGTGGTGTATACAGTATAATTCCATTTATATGAAATTCTGGAACCATTTATTCTATTATGAAACGAATCAGATCAGTGCTTGCCTGTGGCAGATGTGACAGAAGCTGATTGCATAGGGGCAGGAAAGTACTTTCTGGGGTGATGACAGGTTCTGTCTTGATTGGGGTGGTAATACCATAGATGTATATACGTTTGTCAAAATCATTGACCTTTACAATTGAAATGCATTTTATTGTATGTAAGTTATACCTCAAATTGTTTTTTTTCTTGAACTGAGATATCATTACACATCCACCAGAAGGGCTAAAATTCAAGTCTAACGATACTAATGGTGAAAATTTGTCACGACAGTGACTCTTAAATGCTGCTTGTGGGAGAGTTATTTGTTAAAACCACTTTGGAAGAGTTTGACATTATCTAGGAGAGTCAGAGATACACATCCCTAATGACTCAGCAGTTCTACTCAGATATTGCCTTTTCTACTAGAGAAATATACGTGTTTACGTATATCAAGAAGGCCACCTAGGCACTTCCCTGGTGGTCTAGCAGTTAAGAATCCACTCTTCCACTGCAGGGGGCACAGGTTAGATCTCTGGTTAGGGAACCAGGATCCCGCATGCTGCGTGGTGCAGCCAAAAAAAAAAAAAGGCTATAAGAATATTCATAACCTTATTCTAATAACCAAAGGAAAGTGCCAGCATAAACTGTCCACCAACATTAATAATCAGGTTTTTTTGGTTTTTTGTTTGGTTTTGGTTTTTGCTGTGGGGCAGCTTACGCCTGGGATCCTTAGTTGCCTGACTAGGGATTGAACCTGGGCCCCTGGCAGTGAAAGTTCCCAGTCCTAACCACTGGACTGCAAGGGAATTCCCTGTCCATCAACATCAGAGTGGATAAATTGTGTATTTCTTCAACAGAGTGTTAGAGCAATGAAAATGAAGAAACCAGTTACATTTAATTAATATAGATTAGTTAGAAACAGTGTTTAGCAAAAGACTCAAAAAGATTACATGCTTTATGTTTCCAGTTACATAACATTCAAGAACTAGGAAAACTAAATTGTGGTCCTTAGTGATCTGTACTTATGTTGTAATTCTATAAAGAAAAAGAAGTGATTACCATAAAAGCCAGGATTTTGGTTACCTCTAGCAGAGAGAGGGGAAGTTAAGGTTGGGAAAGGGATAGGGAAGAGGTTTCTAGGATGCTGGCAATATTTAGTTCTTGACATGAATGTTGGTTATGTGGATATTCACTTTATAATTTGTTTAGTGACACTCTAGTAAATATGTGATATTTTATATTAAAAATAGAAAAAGAAAAAGAAAAGCAATCCTTTCATCTATCAATATCTCCTGAGTACTATGTTAATATTATTTTGCTAGGTAATAATAGACACACCAAGATGTTTAATGTGACCTCTTAATTGCTCACTATTACCATAAAAAGGCATTGTATAATAAGTTTCTGTTCTTATATCTTCAGAGCAATGAAAGTATACATATAAAATTAAGGCACATAACCTCTCAGGAGATTAAAGTATAATTGTAGTTATGTTTTTACCAGGATCCAACATTATTTACTGCTTTATTTTATACTCATCATTTGGACCTGGGCTCATTTTGGTACTTGTAGTCCTAGTTATCTTAAATATGGCAAATATTTATTATTTTCTTTTTTCACATCTGTTATTTTAGCTGCGTCCTAACAAAAATTTTCAGTTTTGACACAGTAAAATGCACATTCAAGAATCCTAATCACTTTTTCATGGAACATTCTCCCATCAGCCTCTTCAAGGAGTTAGTTTACATTGACAAAATGATTTTGCCTAGAATTAAAACCTCAGTAAATGAGAGAGCAAAAGACATGAGTAGACAGTTCTTCAAAGATGAGAAAAAGAGCTCTGATGAGCTCCTGCCATGTTCTGGGCACAAGTAGGTACCTTATATTGAATCTTCACCCTAATGCTATAAGTACTAGATGTTTTTCTAATTTTGCAATGAACGAATTATGATTTCTCTGAATTTCAAGTCTGGATCTAGAATTAAAATCTATTTCATTTCCAAGCCTATCCTTTTCTCATTATTCTAACACTGTTACCCATGAAAAGAAGAAAATAAACCTAATTAAAAAAATAAGTGGGCTTCCCTGGTGGCGCAGTGGTTGAGAATCTGCCTGCCAATGCAGGGAACACGGGTTCAAGCCCTGGTCTGGGAGGACCCCACATGCCACAGAGCAACTAGGTCCGTGAGCCACAACTACTGAGCCTGTGCATCTGGAGCTTGTGCTCCGCAACAAGAGAGGCCACGACAGTGAGAGGCCCGTGCACCGCGATGAAGAGTGGCCCCCGCTCACCACAACTGGAGAAAGCCCACGCACAGAAACGAAGACCCAACACAGCCAAAAACAAATAAATAAAATTTAAAAAATAATAAGTTAGTAAGTGATGAAAGATTAAAGGATACATTTCCAACAGCAATAAAATTTTTATCAATTATTAATAAATGACTTATAAAGTATCACAAAACCTTAATGAAACTGGAATTACGTTAATAAATTCAGAGATATTATGTTCATGAATTGAAAGGCTATCCCACTGGTATTCTAGACATCTAGTCTATTTTGGTAAATTTTTTTGCCTTAGTTGTGTATTATACATATCTAGATAATGGCAATCTAAGTAGTTGGTAAGATCGCATTTTCTACCAAACTCCTCTCAAGTTTTCTACTTCTCAATTGTATTTATCTGAATTGTAACACCTGCCCATTAATTGTAATTATATGCATGTAGTACAAATTTATCCATTTGGCTGGTGTTTAAGTTGTTTCCATTCTTTTTACCATTATAAACAGTGCTACAATAAGCATTCTCATTCATGTTGCCTTTCACAGATATGGAATTTTTGCAGAGTATATACTCCAATAGAGTGAAATTGTTTTTTGGGTTTTTATTAAGTTATTCATTCATTCATTCATTCATTCATTCATTCATTCATTCATTTATGGCTGCATTGGGTCTTCTTTGCTGCACCCGGGCTTTTCTCTAGTTGCGGCGAGGGGGGCTACTCTTTGTTGCGGTGCACGGGATTCTTATTGCGGCGGCTTCTTTTGTTGCGGAGCACGGGCTCTAGGCGCGCAGGCTTCAGTAGTTGTGGCACGCGGGCTCTAGAGCGCAGGCTCAGTAGTTGTGGCACACAGGCTTAGTTGCTCCCTGGTATGTGGAATCTTCCCAGACCAGGGCTCAAACCTGTGTCTCCTGCATTGGCAGGCGGATTCTTTTTTTTTTTTTTTAATTTATTTAATTTATTTATTTATTTTACTTATATTTAATTTTGGCTGCGTTGGGTCTTCATTGATGTGCGCGGGCTTTCTCTAGTTGCAGTGAGCAGGGGCTGCTCTTCGTTGCGGTGTGCGGGCTTCTCATTGCAGTGGCTTCTCGTTGCAGAGCACGGGCTCTAGGCACATGGGCTTCAGTAGTTGTGGCTCGCGGGCTCTAGAGCGCAGACTCAGTAGTTATGGCCCATGGGCTTCGTTGCTCCACGGCATGTGGGATCTTCCCGGACCAGGACTCGAACCTGTGTCCCCTGCACTGGCCGGCAGACTCAACTACTGCGCCACTAGGGAAGCCCTGGCAGGCGGATTCTTAACCACTGCACTACCAGGGAAGTCCTAGAGTGAAACTGTTGAGTTGAAAATTATGCTCATCTTCAAACTTACTATAAATTACCATTTGTTCCTAACTGACTATATCAGTTTATATTCCTACAGTCTTTATGAGAGCTTTAATTCTTCAGTCTTCCTTTGGCTTGTTGTCAGCTTGTGTTATCAGTCTTAACATTTTTGGCCAGTCTTGATTGGTGTAAAATGATAGCTTGATATAGTTTTTGTATATATTTCCTTAATTACAAATAAGATAATTAGTGAAAATTTGTTTTTTGACATTTAGATTTTCTCTTCTATGAAATGCCTAGTCGTACGTATCCTTTGCCACTTTTATTGTTTTATCTTGATTTATAGGAACTTATTATATATTCTGGATAGTAATCATTTGTTATATGTATTACACATATCTATAGCCTGTCTTTTATTTTTTCTGGCTTTGTTTATGGTATTTTTTTATGATAGTTTTTATATCTTAAGAAATTCTTTCTTGCCTCCAAGATCATAAAGATGTTCTATATTTTCCTCTAAATGTTTATTTTTCTTTTCATGTTCAGTTCTCTGAATAGGAATTTGTTTTTGTATATTGTATAAGGTGGGCTTCCAAGTCTGTTCTGCTGGTCTGTGTGTCTGTCCCCACAGTCTCTTGACTTGAATTGGATTATAACAGATCTCGATGAATGTTAGAGCAGACCTTATTCTTAAAAACTATCTTGGCTATTCTTGTTTCATTTCTCTTTCAATGTTAATTTTAGTATCAGCTTCTTAAGTTCCAGAGGTCAAGGGGGTTATATCCTATTGGTATTTTGATTGAAATTGCCTTGAATTTGCAGATTAACTTACAAATAATTTATACTAATAAGGTATATACTCCATTTATTTAGATTTTCTGTAGTAGTAAAGATACCTATTACTTCTATAGGTCTTATGCATCTTTTGTTCAGATTTTATCTCAAGTGTCTTGTGGTTTTTTTGTTGTGATATTAAGTGGTATCTTTTTAAAATTACATTTTAAGTTGGGTGCTAGTGTATAAGAATGTAATTTTATTTTTATATGTTGATCTTAAATCTAGCAACCTTACTGAACTGTCTAATTCTATAATTTATCTATAGATTATTGGCTTTTCTCTCTAGACAGTCATATTGTGAAGAATAATAATTTTGTTTCTCCCTTTCCAATCTTTTTACCTTTTACTTCTCTTAGCTTGCATTCCTGTGCCAGCTAGCACTTTCTATTAAATGAAGTTGAATTTACCATAGATTTTTGGTGGATAACTTTTATCAAATTAAGGAAGCTCCTTTCTAGTCCTGGTACTGTGAGACTTTTAGTTATGGTGCTGAATTTTATCTAATGCTTTTTTGAGGGTAATTATCTGTAGAAATGATTGTATGTTTATTTCCTTTAGTGTATGTTTATTTCCTTTAGTATATTTTGTTAATAGGTTTTAAAAATATTAAATGTAAATATTACTTTTTCAGTTAAACTCAGCTGATTTGTGAAAGGGAAAGAAGGAAAAAATGCATAAATATGTAGGTTTATAAAATGTTAAGGATTTAACCAAGGGATAGAGAGGCAGATCTTTGCTGATTGAAATTCATGCCTAATTCAACTGTACTCACTGATTTCATCCCATCTTTTGTAAGAGCTTTCCTTCACTAACTTTAATTTTTACCTCAGATGCCCACATTGCTGTGGGGAAGATGGTGAACAGTAATGATTAGAAGAACAGTGGGATAAACACTAAGGAAAATTAATAGAATGTTAAACAGGATAAATAATGTTTGTTTAGTAGTTTCAACTCTGTGAGATAAGACACATTAGTTGTGAATGCTAGTATTATAATAATCCAGTGAAGAAAATTTACCTGTAGGATTAAAGGAAGGACAAAATAAGCATGTTAATTACCATGTATTTATTTTCCTTTATTCACTTTTTTTTTTAATTAACACAGAAGCAATATGTGCTTATCTGGTATGTATCCTGCCAGCCTTGTTTTAATGTACGACAACATTCTCACATTTTTTAATAGAAGAATGTAATGTATACATTTTTTTAAAGTACTGTGGATTTGAATAAGATACCCAGAATGCTAATACAGTCTTACCAGTCTCTCTTTTTTTAGTTAGTTTGAAATTGTGGAGGTATTTCTAAAGTTTATTTGGATGGAAGTACAAAACCAACATAACTCTCCATCATGAGGGACATGAAGTAGGTCCATGCAATGAGATATCCTGCAGCTGTGAAAAAGAGTGATATAGTTCCATATTAGTACATATAGATCTATCTCTAAGATATATAATGAGAAAAAAGAAATCAAAGGCCAGAACAGTGTGTCTAATGTTTTATCATTTGTGTTCCTTTTCAATAAGAGGGGAAGGGAATATATATTCACTTAATTACCATGCACCCAAACTGCAGAATAAAAAGATCTCTAAGACACATTGTTAGTTTTTAAAATAATAATAAAAGAAGTCATAGAACATTTATTATCTGATCTCATGTTAAAAAAGAAAGTTGTATATGCATTTTTATCTCTAAGTGCATATTAAAAGAATAGGATATATACATACCTAAGTACTAATAATGGTTGCTTCTTAAAGATACTTGGAGACCAGAAGTCTTTACTGTGGATATCTATATTGTTTAAATTTTTTAGGATGAGACTTCACTCATGTATTATTTCTGTAATAAAGGAAAAAGTAATATGTGCTCACTATTAAAAAATGAAGATTTAAAGATAAAGTCAAAAAGAAGAAAATAAAAAATATCTACAGTAGCCTTACTACCTGAGATAACTACTTAAAGCCTTGATAAATATCCTTCCAGAGATGAGGGACATTTTGTGGAAGACATTTAATCCTAAACCAAGGAGAGTAAGAGAAAGAGCACCACAATAGGCATGTTTTTAAATAAAAAAATAACATGATAGCATGTAGCTTATTGTCTGTTTTGGTTTTACTTTTCACTGTATCCCCAGTGCCTTTATAGCACATAATAGCAGTCAGTAAGTATGTATTTAAGAAATGAGTGATGGTGGTCTACTAACTATTGGTGAAGCTCTTCTAGTTCCAAAACCCAAGATTAAGAAATCGTACTTGTTGGCTCTTGGAAGACTGCTGACTGTAGCTAGATAAAATTGGGCAGATACACCTTACTATTACTACCTGTAGCTTGGATTAGCACTAGTAACATTTAATACCATTGTCTTCTCAAATCTGTGCAAGACAGGGAGAGCTCTCGCTAGAATAGATAAGCAGTCTAGGGTGGCTTAAAAAGCTTTGTTTAAGAAATAATACCTAACCTTTTCTTCTTTAAGGTGCTCTGGCCTTCTTTGTCCCCTTACAGACCTTGTTTCATAGCCAGAACACTGCTCTGTACATGTAGTAGGAAATGGAATGATTCAGTTACCCATGATAAGAGATAGATTATAAAAACTGTAATATTAGGCTTTTTCTGTTGTTGTGCTTGTCTTCCAGTCAAACAGTTCAAATTGAAACAGCTTAACTTTGGAAATATTTTTATATGTATATAGGTATACATAAAAGGGTAATTTTAACTCTGTATTAGTTAATTATCATGGAGCCCAAGATCAAGTTTTTGAGTTTTTTAAAGGAAACATTAATTTGTACTATTTGTGTTTTTCTTCTTAGTTTCTGCCACTGCCTTCTACAAAGCACAACCTGTAATTCAGTTCATGTGTGAAGTTCTTGACATTCATAATATTGATGAGCAGCCAAGACCTCTGACTGATTCTCATCGGGTAAAATTCACCAAAGAGATAAAAGGTGAGTTAATTAGCATTTGGAACAACTTAACTATAAAATGCATGAATATAACAAACTTTCATTGAAATTTTTAAAGATATAAATCTGTTCATGTAACATCACCGGTAAAAATATGGACTAATTATAAAATGTCACATTAAATTCATTACCATAACATCTTAGGTAGTGTGTCAATGAAAGAAATACCAAGTAATGGAATTAATATTGATACTAGCTAATTTTTTGTCAATACTTTGCCTTACTAGCTGAAGGTATAAGAGTGTCTGTTAGGAAAACGCTTCTATGATACTGTTAAAAATAAGTTTATTCCAAAAACATTGTCACTTCAGAACTGGAGCCATTCTTTGAACATATTCTATCGATAATGTAATGACTTCTTTATTTTTCTGAAATGATAGCAGAATATTTTATTCCTTTGTAAATTTATGGATATGGGACTAGCCTGTTTCATGTGTTGTTCTAGAGTTGAAACTTAGTAATTTCATATACATTATTCAGTTGACCATTGATCTTGACTATTTTATAGTTAGTAGCTAAAGTGTATACAGTGGGTTGCATCGTATGTATATTTTACTAATACAAATTCATCTCTACATAGTCTTCCAAAGAGAAAAATTAAAAATTAATTTCAATTGTTTCCTAAAATTTATATTTTGTATATACTTATTGTTTATATAATTGTTGCTTTCTATATACATGTACACTTTTATGTGCAAACCCACACATAGTGTACTTTATCTGCAATTTAAGGGATTTTTCAACAGTAATTTTGATTACGTAAAATTCTTGCCTTGTTCATGACTTTAGAACCTAATCCTCATGTAAGATGTGACTCCACTGTATTTAGTTCTTTATTATTTAGACACAAAGAGAAATTAGATATTCTCTAATTAGAATGAATAGTATAAATTCTATTTAAACTAAATGTTAGATCTTCAATTGTCAGAAATAATTATGTCGTTTTATTTTAAGGTTTTACCTATTTGTTACAGGCAATTTTTAGCTTGTGGTTTGAATGAAGCATTGAAGTTTGTTCTCTGAACATCTTTCAGTTCCCCAAATCAGTTAGTATAGTTGAATACATCCTACTTGCTCCAGTAATCCTTTATTCTTTGCCATTTAGTAACCAGGAGAGAGATGGTCATTGTAATAAAACATTTAAAGGAAAATTCTTCCTACTTTGAAAATAGGCATCCATTTATCTCAAGTTATTTAAGTGTCAGAATAAGAAAGTGTTATATATTCTTATATTGCAATCATACCATTGTCCTTTCATAATCTGTATTAACTGCACAGTTAGCATTGTTGGGAGGTAGTGCATTACCCACCATTAATATGTGATCATCTAAATGCCATGGTTTCCAGTGGAGTTGCTGCTTAGTTACCACCTCTGATATCATGAAGTCACTTACATTATTTTGCGGTAACTATGCAATCAACTCATATCACCACTCTATCACAGAAAATACAAGATGTACAGAACAAGGATTCAACTGCTGCCCGAAGAGCATGGACTCGATCTTAACTTCAACTGCTCAGGGGGCCAAAGAAATGACTGAAAAAATGACTAGAAAGCATTATAAAGTTGATGTTATAGTGAAGGTAAAGCCAAGTTTATAGGTTAAATATTTGATTTATTAAAGCCAAAAACATTTTTTGTTGGATGGAGGGTTTGGGGAGGGACCTGGGCAGAGAATTATCTAGTCCATTTTTTTAAATTTCAGCTTTTTGCTAACCCCTGGATTTGGATCTAATCCTTAGGCACCTATGACTGTAGATTTGGGGTAGAAAAATCTGAGTTGGATCTAACTGACATACTGATGATTTTTTCCTCCATTCAGAGTCAAGAAGGCTTTTTTTTTTTAAAGAGGACTCTTTAAAGTACGTCATGTATTCCTACCTCAATTACACAAGAGAATCAAAGTTACATGTTTTGTATTATGTATTTGGGTTTAATTTTTAGTTGGCATGAGGAATTTGATGAAACTTGTTAAATAGTGATACAAAGGGTGCTATGATGAATAGATTTCCTAGTACAATATTATTTGGTTCTAGTTGAACTTTTTCCTAAATATTTAATGGTAACTTTAGGGTGGTTTCTTTGTGCAGTAATTCATCATAGTTAAATAGCAGAAATATTGGAGGAAGTTTATGGTAAAAGTACCATATGTATGTAAGAGTATTTTATTTTACTTTTTTATTAATTTTTATTGGAGTATAGTTGCTTTACATCAATTTTATTTTTGATAAAAACTTATTTAGTAGGCTTGTAGAACCTTACTGATAATTTTTTTTAATTCAAGGGGAAGATTTGAAAACAAATTGCTAAGTGGTATAGATAACAGAAATTTGTTTTAAATTTTTCTATCGTGTTTTCCCCCTAAACAATATTTTTACATCTTGCTTACTTCATATGTTGGTGTTTCCTTCTTAAAAGGCCTTCTCTTGGTAGTATTTCCTAGTCTTATTTATAGAGGCATAGTAAATGCTCTAATTGATCTGAAATTTTAGTTTTATAAAGGTAGTTACTAATGAAAACTATTTCTCACTGATTCAATTAGGAGTAGTTCTTAAGAAAACCTCATACCAATCTGGTACAGTGACACTGTGTCCACTTAACATCTTAATTTATGCTGATATGTCATAAGAAAATATTACTATGATTGAACTTTGTGTTTGGTTCTGCAGTTAGTAGATACGAAAATAAGTTATACTGTATCAGGGTTTCTCAACCTTGGCACTATTGATATTTTGGGCTGGATAATTCTTTGTTGTGGTTGGGGATGGGAGGTAGTGATGTCCTGTGCATTGCAGTATAATTTAGCAGCATCCCTGGATCCAAGCATTCCAAAATCTAGCATGTATTAGATGCCAGTAGCACCCCCAGTCATGACAATCAAAAATGTCTGCAGACATTACCAAACCTTCCCTGGAGGTCAGAGTCACCTCTGGTTGAGAACCTCTGCACTATAGGATACACAGATATAAAAGGAAAATAATACAAAAGTATAACTGTAAATACTATCAGGGAACTAAAAGTTGTCCTCCATCTACCCCTTTTTAGATTTTCCTCCTTTGGAGTATAGGCCTTAGAAATGGAGTTGCTTATCTGTGACCAGTAGCCACTGTATCTGTTTGTTAACTCTTCTCTAGGTAGCTCCAAGAGTATCCACTAGCCACATGTAGTTATTTAAATTTTAATTTATTAAAGTTAAATTAAAATTTTAGTTTTTTAGTCACACTAGCCACATTTCATGTGTGCAGTAACATATTGCTGGTGATTTTAGCACAGATGTAGAACAATCCATCATCTCAGAAAATTCTTTTGTACACCACTGCATAGGAAAATTCATCCCAAAGAATTTCAGCCAGTATTTTAAAAGCCCACAGCTTCACTTTCTAAAGCAGGCCTAGGATCTGCAAACCCCTAGGGTCCACAAATGGACGTACAGATCCACAAACATCTAAAATCATATGCTAAATTAAGTGTATGTTGCATTTTTCTGAGAATTTATTGCTTTCATCAGATTCTCAAAGAGATCATTGATTCCATAAGACGGTCTGGATTGCCTGTTCTAGGAATTATTTTGGTTGCATTTGCTTTCTAATAGTAGTAAAAGAACTGTATCACTATATTATCCTTCAGCGAAATTGTCACTCCACTTCTGTTAAAAGGGCCTGGGATTTTTTTTTTTTTCCTTCCTGCATTAAAAATCTTTGAAGGACTTTCTTCTTAAGCTATATGAAATTATGATCTTCAGTCAGTATGTGATTACTGGGCAAATCAGATATCACATACTTTGAAGGTTATAGAATATCTTGAGAATTATCATAACTCCCTTTGCTCCTTCCCTCAACCAGCATAAAAACCTGCATTATAAGCAGGGTTTTTAATTAATGGAGAACTTTATCCCTTGATATACAGGCTTTGCAAATTTTATACTATTTTTTAATAGCTTGATAGAATAGGGAAAAGGTTTGGAGTTAGGTCTATCATGATTGTAACCGTTGTTAACAATGTTATATATAAAATCCTTTGCTAATATCACATTGCCTGTATCACAGATTTTCTGTTTAGAATTTGAGTTTTTATAGTAGTGAACAGGCTTTATAGTTATAAATATTTTACATGTGACAGTTCTATAACCTCAGTTTTTCTTGTTGGGAACAGGTCTGAAGGTTGAAGTGACTCATTGTGGAACAATGAGACGGAAATACCGTGTTTGTAATGTAACAAGAAGGCCTGCCAGTCATCAAACGTAAGAAAAGCTGGTGTTTGTCAGAGCAGAGATGATGTGAGGCAGCTTGCTCTAGTTAGTAGATTGGGAGTTTTGCTGGCTCATAATGAGATAAGAGTTGTTAATGTGTAATTTTTTTTTTCCAGCTTTCCTTTACAGTTAGAAAATGGCCAAACTGTGGAGAGAACAGTAGCACAGTATTTCAGAGAAAAGTATACTCTTCAGCTGAAGTACCCACACCTTCCCTGTCTGCAAGTGGGGCAGGAGCAGAAACATACCTATCTGCCACTAGAAGTAATGTGTTTAGGCTGCTTATTAATATCCTCTTATTCATCGTTCTGTTGGGGTTTTTAATGACCTATAACTTACTTCATACTCTCACATTTATTTTGGAGACTGAACTGTCTTTAAATTTCCTTTTATTCTAAATTTTCAGCTATAAAATAATATGGGAAAAAATTCATCCACAGTCCTACCACTCTAAATGTAACCACTGTTAGCATTTTGGTACACTTCTTTTCAGCCTTTTTATGCAGTGTATATTTTACCTAATTATAATCATACTGTAAAGCAGTATTGTTTACTGCTTTTTTACTTAACATGATATTAAACAGAAGTGGTTTAATGAAGTAGATATTAAAATTTAATCTCACATGTAATTGGCACTCAGAATTTTAAGAAAGATGTATATATCTAGTACAAAACTTTTTTCCATTTGTAGGTCTGTAATATTGTGGCAGGGCAACGATGTATCAAGAAGCTAACGGACAATCAAACCTCCACTATGATCAAAGCAACAGCAAGATCTGCACCAGATAGACAAGAGGAAATTAGCAGATTGGTTAGTACTTAACCCTAGAAATGAAAATTAAAAACATATGAGGGTGAGCTCTAAAGAACCATGTCCTTATCAACTGATACCTTATTACCATTTCATGGGCTGTCAGAATTAAAAGAGATTATGAAAGTAATCTAGTGGTATTCTAGGGGTGAATCTTAGTGGGTTCTATGAAAAGGGTTAGACTAGATCCTTCTAATTTAACCCCAAGCTCTTTAATTAGATTCAGAACAGATACTCTCAGAACTAATGTTTCAGTTTAGCAAACTGGACCTTCCTTACCTTCCACCTAAAAGAGGAAGAGAAAAGGAAGAAAAGTCAAAGTTTTATGACTAGCAATGGTGAGAGTCTTAACACACAAAGTAGGATGGCTTAGCTCCATTGTAAACACCGGTAACCGTACAGGATGAATAAAGAAATATAAGACAGCTCCAGCCGTATGGGATCTCTAAGCTGTCTCCTTGTTCTAAATGGGGAGAAAAGAGACATCAATACTACTTTTAAAACTGACGGGGCTTCCCTGGTGGCACAGTGGTTGAGAGTCCGCCTGCCGATGCAGGGGACGCGGGTTCGTGCCCCGGTCTGGGAAGATCCCACATGGCCGCGGAGCGGCTGGGCCCGTGAGCCATGGCCGCTGGGCCTGCGCGTCCGGAGCCTGTGCTCTGCAACGGGAGAAGCCACGACAGTGAGAGGCCCACGTACCGCAAAAAAAAAAAAAAAAAAAAAAAAAAACTGACGGAATTAAGGCAAAATGAAAAATGAAGGCAACTGGATCTTATCTTACTCTCTTCTTGAATACCATGTAAATTGCCCAAGTGAAGAGAAAAAAATCTAGAAATCAGAACATTACCCAAAACAACTTAATAACACTTTCAAAAGCAGTTTTAGAGATTGTTGGAAAAGGGTTACAGAATTGGCTCTTTCATTTTGTAAGGCAATTACCAAAAAAAAAAAAGAAGACCTTGTTTTCCAATATAGTTTGTAAAGAGTAAGTTATTACATGATATTTAATTAGGAAAATACAGGCTGACTCTCATCATGGATTTTTCTCTGATCTACTATGACAAAATTTTAAAACCTTTAAGAGACTAGAACCTCTCACTATCAATATAAAATCTCAATAACTAGTTCTACCTCATTTATTACAGCTTTTCTGTTCAGAGAGGTGATATTGTACAGTGATTGAAAGCACAGGTTTTGGAATCTAACAGCTCTGGGTTCAAAGTCTAACTTCTTTACTCACTTACTGTTACCATTATTGTATTATTATAATTATAGCATCTGGTAGGCTGGTGCAGTGATTGAGAGTAGGAACTCTAGAATCAGAATGTACATGGTTTCAAATTATATATCACTTGCTTAGCTATATGGTTTTAGGCCAATCATTTAACTGTTGAGATTTAATTTTATCCTCTGTAAAATAAAGATTATAAAAGACTTTATAGTCATAGGTTATTGTGAAAATTAATTATAAAACATTTAGCACAAGCACATCACCTACCAACTCCTGGTAAATAGTAGTTGTTGTTATTGTTTGTAACCTTACAGAAAAAAAAATGGCATTTAAGCTTGAAGAAAAGATACATTAGTTAGATGCATTAATTAGATGCCTAATTTAGAAAACAAATTTTCCTGCACATTGTGGGGAGATTCTTTTTACATACTTAGATTATATAGTGTTTTTTGTTTTTGTTTTTGGTGGTACGCGGGCCTCTCACTGTTGTGGCCTCTCCAGTTGCGGAGCACAGGCTCCGGACGCGCAGGCTCAGTGGCCATGGCTCACGGGCCCAGCCACTCTGCGGCATGTGGGATCTTCCCGGACCAGGGCACGAATCCGTGTCCTCTGCATCGGCAGGTGGACTCCCAACCACTGTGCCACCAGGGAAGCCCTATATAGTGTTTTTTAATAGAGTGTTACTCAAAGAATTGAGCATTGCCTTTTTTTGTAACCTTGTTTGACCTTTATTCTGAGACTAAGTAAATATGTTTTGGAAAACGCATTATAGCACACTATGAGCATGAATTACACTTTTGAGATTCAAGTCTACAGTGAATTACAATAAATTCTTTATCTTTGCACATTTTGGTATATTACATAAAAATTATAATCTGTGTCTCATACTGGCTTTCTTTTCTGTCTCAAGTGTATCTCTTAAGTAAATTTTATAATGTGCTGTGTTTTATCTGAAAATATTCAAGGAGATTTTGTATAACTTGTAATCAGTTAGGAAAGAAAGCCTTAGGATTATTGATATTTGCTGTCGAGATCTACATAAAATAAATTTCAATAGTATATATCCAGATCCTCTAATTAGAAGTAATTAACCATTTTTAGGTCAGGTATTGGGTTGGCCAAAAAGTTCATTCGGGTTTTTCCATAAGATATTAGGGGAAAACCCATACGAACTTTTTGAACCTTATATTTCTCTTGCAGTCTCTCAACCACCCTCCCAAAGTATATGAGGCTTAATCATATAAAGTTACAATTTTCATGAGTCATAAATAGTTGAAATTTCTTATTATGCAACCTAATACATTTAAATGTTCTGTAAATTATCAGGAGTTTCACAGACTTCCTACAGTCCACTCATGATCTGTGGTCCCCAAGTTAAGATTCTCTGCTCTATAGTGAGGGTACCATTATCTACACCTGTCAGTATTATAAAACATTGTTGACACAGTGAAGAAAAAAAGTTAGAGGGTTCTAAAGCAGGGAATTTGGGGGAATTTTGAAAGTAACTACAAACTTTTTCTGTTGTTAGGTAAGAAGTGCAAATTATGAAACAGATCCATTTGTTCAGGAGTTTCAATTTAAAGTTCGGGATGAAATGGCCCACGTAACCGGACGCGTACTTCCAGCACCTATGCTCCAGTATGGTGGCCGGGTAAAACCTCTTGATAGTTTTTAAATTATAATCATACAGTTTCTGTGTATGGAGAGAAGGGCTTCCTAGCTAAGTCTGGAATTTAAAAGTGTTTTATTGTTCCAACAATTTTTTTTGTTTGTTTCAATATCAGTGTCTTTGCTTGAACTTAGTAGAACTTTTGTTTTTCTATGATAAAAATATAAAATATTGATTTAGAACAGCCTGTTCCATGTAGAATATCAGATATATATCAGTTCAGCAATTTGAAATGCTTATTTTCAGCTCATTCCAATAAGTTATATATTAAATGTTTGTTCATTTTTGCCTTATTATTTCTCTTTCTCTGTAGAATCGGACAGTAGCAACACCAAGCCATGGAGTATGGGACATGCGAGGGAAACAGTTCCACACAGGAGTTGAAATCAAAATGTGGGCTATAGCTTGTTTTGCCACACAGAGGCAGTGCAGAGAAGAAATATTGAAGTAAGGCTTGTCATTAGTTTCACTTTGGGACCATTTTGTTTTTAAATTTTGTATTTCAGTTTTAAATTACTCAGCTAATATTCTAACCAGTGTTGCCTCAGTATGAAGTATATTTAATCACTGAACCTTTAAAAATGTTTCTTCTCGTTACTTTGATGAAGATTCCTGAATTTGTTGGTCATATCTAAGTCACTGATTCATTCTTACAAGCATCCTAATGGACTAGCTTTTGTGGTATAGCAGGAGTACCATTGGCTTTTGATGGCAAACAGATTAGATATAATTCTCAGGTTTGCCACTTCCTAGTCTTACTACCATGGATAATTTATTTAATCTCATTATGCTTCACTTTTCACCTTTTAAAAATAGAGATAATAGTACCTATTTACTGAATGAGGATTAAATAACATCCTTATTTCTCAATTGAGTTCTTTGAAAGAGTCATTTAATTTCTCATTTTCACTTCCTTACTTTCCAAAATTTGACCTGCATCTCCACTACTTTTCCTCTTCTCCAGATTCTTTCCCTCAACAATCTTCTGTTAAAATTTAAAACAAACACAAAATCTTCTTTTTTTTTTTTTTTTTGCGGTATGCAGGCCTCTCACCGTTGTGGCCTCTCCCGTTGTGGAGCACAGTCTCCGGACACACAGGCTTAGTGACCATGGCTCACGGGCCTAGCCGCTCTGTGGCATGTGGGATCCTCCCAGACCGGAGCACGAACCTGTGTCCCCTGCATTGGCAGGCGGGACTCTCAACCAGGGCACCACCAGGGAAGCCCTTCATTTTTCATTTTACCTGATTTAAGGCTTCCAGGCTTCCATTCTCTCTCCTTCCTTGAAATCTTAGTGGTCTGCTGAAACTGGTTACTGGAAGAACTTCAGTATCTTTGTGCTTATCAATTCTAATGGTCTCCTCTCAGCCATTATTTTTCCTCAAAATTTGTGCAGCATTAGATACAATTGACTACCTTCCTGACATTCTCTCCATTCTTGCCTTCCTGCTTTCTTTTTATCACTTTGGCTTCCTTTCTCCTCTACACCATCTCCTTTGGGACTCTAATCTTTGGGGCATTGGCAGTCTCAAGGGCTTCTGCTGTTACTCTTGTTTGAGGAGTTGTGCTACTGTGAAAAGAGCACCAGCTCCACTTGTGACTACCTCCGCTCTAAAACTTCTAGGTTTGTCTTTGACAAAGAATAACATTAAAAATCATATAACGTTTAAAAATTTTCATTTGCCTCTTAAGTCCTTTCTCCATTTTCATATATTCTGGACAAAGAAACTGAGTACTGTATGCCCTCTAACTGTCTGGTATTTTTTTCCATTTCCACTCATTCTGCTCTTTACTGAAAATGCCTCCTTCCTATCTCTACATTTCTAAATAATAGCCAGTCTTCTGTGATTTGTGATGCTGGAAATAATCCATAGTAGCAAACATAGTAGTTTATCATTTGTACTTGTCACTTCCTGTATAAAATAGAATTATATTATAATTATCTGTGTAAGTTTCTTGTCTCCCCTCTGGAATCTAATTTCCCTAAGAAAATGATTATGGTCTAATTTAAGTCTCCACTAACAGATCCTATAAAATATGCCCATAATGAATAGTTCTTGAGTGACATAGAGACCAGTTTACCCCAAGTCAATTCAGAATTTGCCTCCTTCATGTGAGAAAAATTATTTTCTATTTAATTCTGTTCACTTCTTTTTATTAGCTCCAAATCTTATGTCTTAAGGTTCACTTAGTATATTTTTTTTAGTATAGTTTTTTTGTTTTTTTTTTTTGCAGTATGTGGGCCTCTCACTGTTGTGGCCTCTCCTGTTGCGGAGCACAGGCTCAGGCTCTGCGGCCATGGCTCACGGGCCCAGCCGCTCCGCGGCCATGTGGGATCTTCCCAGACCGGGGCACGAACCCGTGTCCCCTGCATCGGCAGGCGGACTCTCAACCACTGCGCCACCAGGGAAGCCCTTTTAGTATAGTTTTTATCCCCTGGCTTTCAAGTAAAATGTCATGAGGACAGTTAAGGAGAATGCTGCTATTATCTTACTTGACCTCCAGAGACCAAAGAAAACACCTCCAACTGTTTTTCAAGCTTCGAGATACTCTTTTCATTTTACATTTTTTATTCATGGCTTGATAGAAGTCTCATAGTCATTGGGCTTATGGCTCTTGTTCAGGCTAACTGAAAATATTCAACTTCATACTTTCTTGAATTAAATACTAATAAGGAAAAGGAGAAGGGAATTCCTACAAACTCCATCTCTGTCCTGAGGGAATCAGTGTTTTTGAGCAAAGATCACTCAGATCCTTGACGTAGGACCGTATTTGTTTTAAAAACAAGTAAAGTGATTGTTAAATCCCAACATTATTACTTATTTATCCTAGACTAAGTGCAGAATTTTGTTTAAATAAGAAATTATTAGTCTTTTGTTTTTTCAGTGTGGATAAAAGTACATTAAAGTGCTGTCTGCCTCATTTCTTTTTAAATGTTTTCTTGTTTTTTTTAATCTTTTCTGAGGACAGAATCTTTCCTGCTATCCTAAGTGTCAGATAGGTATTATTGTAGAAAGAAATTCTGCACTAGGTCATAGTTCTTACTCTTGCCATTTGTCTAATAAGCATTTGACCTTGGTCAAATACTTAATATCCCTGAAACTGTTTCCTGATTTATAAAATGGCAGTAATACTTTACCTACCACTTTCTTATGAATCTTGTCAGGATCAAATTAGAAAATGTATGAGTGTGCTAAGTGCTTCACATGTATTATCTCATTTAATCTTCACACCAACCCTATATTGAAAGTGGTCGTTTTACAGATGAGAGAAACTGAAAAAATTTGCCTAAAATTCCATAGCTAGTAAGTAACAGAACTAGAACTGGAACCTGTAGAGCTGAGCTCTTAACCAGCACACTCTATTACTAATGTCCTTTGTGAACTACAAAATGCCACATAACTGTACAGTAGTGTGCTTAGTTTGCCAGATAGATTACTGACCAACCATTGCCCTTAACATCAGTAGTCTGGTCACCTCTTCTTATATGTAGCACACAAATCTTTGCTTCATTCTCCATTCCCTTCTCAAACTTTCCATTACTAATTTGTAGGTGTTGCTGACTAGACAAAGGTTTTATTTTTAGTGATTTCTCCTTCTAGGGGTTTCACGGACCAGCTGCGTAAGATTTCTAAAGATGCAGGGATGCCCATCCAGGGCCAGCCTTGCTTCTGCAAATACGCACAGGGGGCAGACAGCGTGGAGCCCATGTTCCGGCATCTCAAGAACACGTACTCTGGGCTACAGCTCATTATTGTCATCCTGCCAGGGAAGACACCAGTGTATGGTAAGGATATTGTATTAAGATTGCATTTTTCCTCAAGTACTCAGTCTTCCTTTTAGGGACTTAAACTGGAAGTCCAGTGGTTAAGACTCTGCACTCCCAGTGCAGAGGGTATGCGTTCAATCCCTGGTTGGGGATCTAAGATCCTGCTTACCACACGGCACGGCCAAGAAAAAAATATTCCTTTTAGAATTATGCTAACACATATCCTAAAACTATCAAACATTAAAATATATTTTATAGCTATAGTATTTAAAACCATGTATTGTTACTATAAAAAGACAAATCTGGAGAGCAAACTAAATAGTCTGAGACCCTGTGAAAAGAATTTCAGTAAAGGAAGCATTACAAAACAATGATTAAGGGAAGAATTATTTATTAAAAATGTCATTGAGATAACTTGAGTATCAGTATAATGTAGCAGTTAAAAGCACAGGCTCTGGAGTCAGACTGTGCTGCTTAATACCCAGGTTTTGCCAGGTATACTACCTGTGTGATACTACCTGAATTACTTAACCACACAAAGCCTGAGTTTCTTCATCTATGAAATTAGGATACTACAAATACCTAACCCGTAGAAGGTAGCTGTAAGGATTAAATAAATTTACATATGTAAACTGGGTCTATGATAGCACCTGTCATACAGTGAATGCTCAATAAATGTTAGCTATTATTATTGTAAACAAGTTAAAGTGTATGAGATTAATATGTTAAGTATAAATCATTGAAACATGGAAAAACACAAAGAAAGTATAATTTTCAAACTACTGAATGGAGTATAATTATTTAAGCTTAAAATGATAGAATTCACATAAGAAAATTTGTTAGATTTGACTGCATGAAAATTAAATTTTCCATACATCACAGGTGTCTAAAATTAAAAGGAAACCATAGAACGTGAAAAATATTTGCAGCAAATGGAGACAGCAAAGGGCTAGTTTATTATTAGTTAAAATATCCATATGGATCTGCTATTGCATTCAAAGGAAAAAATTTTTATATTCTCCTACATTAATGAGCAAATAATATAAACTAAAATTTCTCAAGAAAAAACAAGTAAATATTTGAGAAAATGTTGGTTTTCACCAATAAAGAAAAGTACAAATTAATAAAAGGAAAATTTTTATGCTACTAAATTAGCAAATATATTTAAATACTGTACTACCCAGTGATTGTGAGTATGCAGTGAATCTAGTATTTTAATATATTGCTGATGACAGTATAAATTGATAATATCCTTTCATCGAAAGTATAAAAATGTGCTTGCAGTCAACAGCTCAGTATTTCCCATTCCAAAAATATGTTCAAAGAAAAGAATTCATAATGTAGAAAAATCTCTATGCACAAAATTTTCATAATGATATCTATGACACTGAAAAACTACTAAGAACTGGTTTTAAACAGTAAGTTGTATGTTGGTGAAATAATATGCAGTGATTAAAAATAATGGTTATAAAATTTGAAAGATATTTTTTAAGTTGTGATAAAATACAGAAGGTGTTAAACTCAAAGAATTTGTAAATCAAGGTAAGAACAAACAACTGAAAAAGACAAAGGACATAAAAAAGAAATGCAAATGGTCAATTATCAATGCAAAGATGCTGAGCCTCATTAGTCATTAAAGAAATATGAACTAGAACAAATTATTTTTCACCAACAATGATAATACCCATTTTTGGCAAAGGCATGAATAAATGTACATTCTCATACACTGTTGATGGGAGAGAAAGTTGATATTACCATAGCCTCCAAGCTGATATTCTTGCCTTCATTCCCTCTAATTCACTTTCAGTGCATTTTCTACACTGCTTCCCTCAGTGATTCAGTGAGTGATTTTTCTAATTAATAGATTTTATTTTTTAGAACAGTTTTAGATTTACAGAAAAATGGAGCAGATAGTATAGAGAGTTCCTATATGCCTTCCTTCCCCTGTACACAGATTTCCCTTTTTTTTTTTTTTTTTTTTGCGTTACACGGGCCTCTCACTGTTGCGGCCTCTCCCATTGCGGAGCACAGGCTCCGGACGCGCAGGCTCAGCGGCCATGGCTCACGGGCCTAGTCACTCCGCGGCATGTGGGATCTTCCCGGACCGGGGCACAAACCCATGTCCCCTGCATCAGCAGGCGGACTCTCAACCACTGTGCCACCAGGGAAGCCCCAGTTTTCCCTATTTTTAACATTTTGTATTAGAGTGGTACATTTAATGAACCAGTATTGATAAATTATTATTAACATATTGTCCACAGTTTACATTAAAGTTTACTCTTTATGTGTACAGGTCTATGGGTTTTGACAAATCCATAATGTCACGTATCTACCAGGACAGTATCAAAGAATAGTTTCACTGCTCTAAAAATCCCCTGTGCTCCACTTACTCATCTCTCCCTCCATCTCCTCAAACCCCTGATAACCACTGGGCTTTTTATGTCTCTACAGTTTTACCTTTTCTAAAATGTTATATAGTTGGAGTCATATGGTATGTCCCCTTTTCTGATTGGCCACTTGCAGTTAGCAATATTTAAGATTCCACCATGTCTTTTTGTGGTTTGATAAAGCCATTTCTTTTTAATGCTGAATAATATTTAATATTGCATTGTGTGGTTGTACTACAGTTTGTTATACATGTACCTGTTGAGGGTCATCTTGATTGCTTCCAGTTTTGGGCATTTATGAATAATACTGCTCAAACATGCATGTGCAGGTTTTTGTGTGGACATAAGTTTCTAACTCAGTTTGGTACATAACCAGGAGCACAACTGCTGTATCAAATGATAAGACTGCCAAAAAGTGACTGTACCATTTTGTATTCCCATCAGCAGTGAATGAGAGTGCCTATTGCTCTACATCCTCCTCAGCATTTGGTATTGTCAGTTTTTTGGATTTTAGCAATTCTAATAGGCATGTAGTAGTATTTTATTGTAATTTTAATTTGTAGTTCGTTAATAACACAATATTGAGCACTGGACTTCCCTGGCAGTCCAGTGGTTAAGACTCTGCGCTTCCACTGCAGAGGGCACGGGTTCAACCCCTAGTTGGGGAACTGAGATCCTGCATAACTGTGCAGCTTGGCAAAAAAAAAAAATAGAGAGAGAGAAAGAGAGAGAGAGAGAGAGGGAGAGAGAGAGAGCACCTTTTCATGTGCTTATTTGCCATCTGTATAGCTTTGATGAAATGTCTGTTCCAATCTTTTGCTCATTTTTTAATTGATGTGTTTGTTTTCTTATTGTTCAGTTTTAAGAGTTCTTTGTATGTTTGGATACAGGTTTTTTATCAGATACCTATTTTGCAGATAATTTTCTCCTAGGCTGTGGCTTGTCTTTTTTTTTTGCGGTACGCGGGCCTCTCACTGCTGTGGCCTCTCCCGTTGTGGAGCACAGGCTCCGGACGCGCAGGCTCAGTGGCCATGGCTTATGGGCCTAGCCGCTCCGCGGCATGTGGGATCTTCCCGGACCGGGGCACGAACCTGCATCACCTGCATCAGCAGGCAGACTCTCAACCACTGTGCCACCAGGGAAGCCCTTGTCTTAAGTGTCTTTCATAGAGCACAAGTTTTAAATTTTAATGAAGTCCAAATTTTAATAAAGTCATCAATTTTTTTCTTTCACAGATCATTTTTGGTGTTATAGTCTAAGTTTTTATACTGTGTTATCTTCTAGTAGTTTTATAGTTTTCCTTTTTTACATATAGGTTTGTAATCCATTTTGACTAAACTTCTGTGAAAGGTGTAAGGTCTGTATCTAGATTTTTTTTTTCTTTTTTTGCATGTGGATTCCAATTGTTTCAGCACCATTTGTTGGAAAGATTATCTTTCTCCATGAAATTGCCTTTGCTACTCTGTGAATGATCGACTATATTTGTGTCAGTCTATTTCTGGACTCTATTTTGTTTCATTGGTCTGTCTGTCCATTCATTTGCTAAAACCACACTGTCTTGATTAATTTAGCTTTGTGATAAGTCTTGAAGTCAGATAATGTCAGTTCTCTGACTTTGTTCTTCTTCTTCCCTGTTGTATTAGCTAATAGGTCTTTTGCCTATCTATATAAACTTTAGAATCAGTTTGTCAATATCACAAAATAACTTGCTGAGACTTTTGTTGGGATTACATTGAATCTATAGATCAAGCTGGGAAGAATTGACATCTTAATGTTAAGTCTTCTATCCTTGAACATGGAATATCTCTTTGTTCAGAGCTTCTTTGATTTCTTTTATCAGAGTTTTATAGTTTTCCTCATTTAGATTTATATCTAAGTATATTGTTTTTTTCTTTTTCTACTATAAATGGTATTGTGTTTTTAATTTTAAATTCTAGTTCATTTTTAGTATTTAGGAATACAGGTGATTTTTGTATATTTATTTTGTATCCTGAAACCTTGCTATAGTCACTTATTAGTTCCAGGAAGCTTTTGTCAATTTTGGGGGGTTTTCTGCATAGGCAGTCATGTTCTCTATGAACAAAGACAGTTTTATTTTTTTCCTTCCCAGTCCGTATACTTTTATATCCTTTTCCTTGTGTTAGTAGGAATTCCAATACGATGTTGAATAGCAGTGGTGAGAGGAGACATTCTTGCATTGTTTCTGACTTTAGGGGGAAAACATCTAGTTTCTCAGCAGTAAACATGATGTTAGCTATAAGCTTTCTATAATTGTTATTTATCAAGTTGAGGAAGTTCCCCTCCAGTCCTAGGTTTTTTTGTTTGTTTCGTTGGGTTTTTTTGCGGTATGCGGGCCTCTCACTGTTGTGGCCTCTCTCGTTGCGGAGCACAGGCTCCGGACGCGCAGGCTCAGCGGCCATGGCTCACGGACCTAGCCGCTCCGCAGCATGTGGGATCTTCCCGTACCGGGGCACGAACCCGTGTCCCCTGCATCGGCAGGTGGACTCTCAGCCACTGCGCCACCAGGGAAGCCCTCCAGTCCTAGTTTTGCTGAGAGTTTTTATTATGAATGGATGATCGAGTTTGCAAAATGTCCTTTTCTGCATCTGTTGATATGATCATATGATTTTTCTTCTTTTTTTTCTCTTAATGTGATTAATTACTTTAATTGATTTTTGAAATGTTGAACCCAGCCTTGCGTGCCTGGGATAAATCCCACTTGGGGATGGTATATAATTCTTACACATTGTTGGATTGAATTTGCTAATATTTTGTTGAAGATTTTGCATCTGTGTTCATGAGAGAGATTGATCTGTAGTTTTCCTTTCTTGTAATGTCTTTTTCTGGTTTGGGTATTAGGGTATTTTGGCCTCAGAATCATGAGTATTTCCTCTGCTTCTGTTTTCTGGAAGAGATTGCAGAGAATTGGTTTCATTTGTTCCTTGAATGTTTGGTAGAATTCGCCAGTGAAACCATCTGGGCCTGGTACTTTCTTTTTTTGGAAAGTTGTTAATTATTGATTCAGTTTTTTTAATAGGTACACACCTATTCAGATTATCTATTTCTTCTGTGTGAGATTTGGTAGTGTCATTCAAGGAACTGGTCCACTTCATGTAAGTTAACAAATTTGTGGGCCTAAAGTTTTTCATAATATTCTTTTATTATCCTTTAAATGTCCTTGGGGCCAATGACCCTTTTTTCATTTCTGATATTAATAATTTGTGTTGTCTGTTTTATTCTTGATTAGTCTGGCTAGAGGTTAATGAATTTCTTTGAACTTTTCAGAGAACTAGCTTTTTGGTTTCCTTCATTTTCCTCTGTTGATTTCTTATTTTCAATTTCATTGATTTCTGCTCTAATTAAGATTTTTTTCCTTCTGCTTGTTCTAGGCCTATATTGTTCTTCTTTATCGTTCTAAGGTAGAAACATAGATTATTGATTTTAGATCTTTCTTCTCTGCATTCAGTGCCATAAATTTATCTCTTAAGTACTGTGCATCACACTAATTTTGGTAAGTTGTATTTCATTTTCATTTAGTTTAAAATATTTTTAAATTTCTCAAGACTTTTTCTTTAATCCATGTCTCATAGAATTATATTGTTTAATATATAGATATTTTGGGATTTCCTGGCTATCTTTCCATTATTGATTTCTAGTTTAATTCCACTGTGGTCTGGGACCATACTTTGTATGATTTCTGTTCTTTCAAATTTGTTAAAGTGTGTTTTAGGACTATAATGTGGTCTTCCTTAATGAATGTTACATGTGAGCTTGAGAAGAATGTGTATTCTGCTGTTATTGAATGAAGTATTTTATAAATGACTCTTAGAATCAGTTGATTGATGGTACTGTTCAAGTCAGCTATTGAATATACACTTATCTTCTGCCTGCTGGATCTGTCAGTTACTGATGAAAGTACATTGAAGTCTCCACTATAATAGTGGATTTGTTTGTTTCTCCTTACAATTCTATCAGTTTTTGCCTCACTTGTTTTGGCATTCTTTTCTTAGCTGCATACATGTTAAAGATTGTCCTGTCTTCTTGAAGAATTGACACTTTTATTATTATGTAATACCCCTCTTTATCCCTGTTAATCTTCCTAGTTCTGAAATCTACTTTGTGTGAAAAAATACAGCAACTTCAGTTTTCTTTTTCTTGGTGTTAGCATGGTATATCTTTCTGTATCACTTTATTTTAGAATTGGTTTCTTGTAGGCAACATGTAGTTTGGGTCTTTTTTTTTTTTTGGTTGCGGTGGGTCTTAGTTGCAGCAGGCAGGCTCCTTAGTTGTGGCACTCAGGCTCCTTAGTTGTGGCATGTGAATTCTTAGTTGCGGCATGCGAGTGGGATCTAGTTCCCTGACCAGGGATCGAACCCAGGCCCCCTGCATTGGGAGCGTGGAGTCTTAACCACTGTGCCACCAAGGAAGTCCCTGGGTCTTATATTTTATCTTCCCCTCTTTTTCTCCATTTTATGTTTTTTTTAAAATAAATTTATCTATTTTTGGCTGCATTGGGTCTTCGTTGCTGCACGTGGGCTTTCTCTAGTTGTGGCAAGCGGGGATACTCTTTGTTGCGGTGCGCGGGCTTCTCATTGCGGTGGCTTCTCTTGTTGCGGAGCACAGGCTCTAGGCGCGCAGGCTTCAGTAGTTGTAGCACGCAGGCTCAGTAGTTGTGGCTCGCAGGCTCTAGAGTGCAGGCCCAGCAGTTGTGGCGCACAGGCTTTGTTGCTCCGCGACTTGTGGGATCTTCCTGGACCAGGGCTTAAACCCATGTCCCCTGCGTTGGCAGGCAGATTCTTAACCACTGCGCCACCAGGGAAGCCCCTCCTTTTTATGGTTTTAAATGAGCATTTTATATTATTCCATTTTCTCTCTTACATCAATTATACTTTTTTTTTTTTTTTACTTTTAATGGTTTCCCTAGAGTTTGCAGTATACACTTACAACTAATCTGAATTTGCTTTCGATAATTCTGTACCACTTCACCGATAGTGTAGATACCTTAGAACAAAGTATTCCCAATTCCTCCCTCCCCCTTACAATATTTCTGTCATTCATTTCACCTATCCATAAGTTGTAACCACACAATATACTGTTGCTATTATTATTTTGAACAGTATCTCTTAGTTCAGTTAAGAATAAGAAAGTAAAAGATTTTATTTTACTTTTATTTATTCCTTCTCTGACCTTTTTTTTATATATAGATCTGGACTTCCGACCTGTATACTTTTCCTTCTTTCTGAAAAATGTCTTTTATCATTTCTTTCAAGGCAAGTCTACTGTCAACAGATTCCCTTAGTTTTTATTTGTCATATTTCCCCTTCACTTTTTAAAAAATTATTTGCTTATGTTTACTTATAAATCAAATTATCTACTCACATAGTTTCAAGTGTTAAATCATTCTGGAATTCTTATTTTCAAAAACAGCACCTTTATAGCTGTCATCCCATTTGTTTTTTTCATAGAAAAACTCTTTCATCATCTGCCACTTTTTAAATTTAATTTTTGTTTATTGAGTGCTGCTGCCTGTATTTCAGTTTCTTCTGTAGTCCTGCCCTGTTTTGCCAGAACCTTGGGACCTCTACATTTGTCTCATGTTGGTGTAGGTGATGCCTTCTATAAATCAGTCACTTGGTGTCATTTTTTTTTTTTTGGCCGCGCTGCGTGACATGCGGGCTTTTAGTTCCCCCACCAGGAATTGAACCCCTTGCAGTGGAAGCGCAGAGTCTTAACCACTGGACCACCAGGGAAGTCCCAGGTGCCAAATTTTGATTGTAGTCTTCATTCCTTCTGAGGTACTGTTTTCATAGGAGTGTTCCTGAATTAACTTTTTTTTTTTTTTTTTTTTTTTTGCGGTACACAGGCCTCTCACTGCTGTGGCCTCTCCTGTTGCGGAGCACAGGCTCCGGACGCGCAGGCTCAGCAGCCATGGCTCACTGTCCCAGCCGCTCCGCAGCATGTGGGATCTTCCCAGACCGGGGCACGAACCCGTGTCCCCTGCATCGGCAGGCGGACTCTCAACCACTGTGCCACCAGGGAAGCCCCTGAATTAACTATTTTTAAACAAGTTTTTGTGTATATGTGTGATAAAATATACATAACATAAAATTTACCATTTTAACCACCTTAAAGTACACAGTTCACTGGCATTAAGTATATTCACAGCATTGTGCAACCATAACTACTGTCCATTTCCAGAACTTTTTCATCATCTCAAACAGAAACTCTGTACCCATTAAATAGTAACACCCCATTCCCCTACCCACCAACACCTGGTAGCCTCTATTCTACTTTCTGTCTCTATGAATTTACCTATTCTAGTAACTTATATAAATGGAATCATATAATACTTATCCCTTTGTTTCTGGCTTATTTCACTTAGGGTAATGTCCTCAAGGTTTATCTATGTTGTAGTATGTATCAGAATTTTCTTCCCCTTTTTTGTTGTAAAATATACTAATATATAAAACAATAATTTACCATTTTAACAAGTATACAGTTCAGTGACATTAAGTACATTCAGTGTTGTACAACCAGCACCACCATCCATCTCCAGAACTTTTTCATCATCCTTAACTGAAACTCAGCACTAACTCCCCATCTCCCCTCCCTCAACCCCTAGAAACCTATATTCTACTTTCTGTCTCTATGAATTTGACTGAATAAATCATATAGTATTTGTCCTTTTGTGACTGTTTATCTCATTAAGCATAATGTCCTTAAGGTTTATCCATATTATAGTATGTATCAGAATTTTCTTCCTTTTTAAGGGTGAATAATATTCCATTGTATGTATATACACGTTTTGTTTATCTATTCATCTGTCAATGGGTACTTGGATTAGTTCCACCTTTGGGCTATTGTGAATAATGCTGCTTTGAACATGAATATACAGCTCTCTGTTCCAGTCCTTCCTTTCACTTTTCTTGGGTATATTACCAGAAGTGAAATTGCTGGATTATATAATTCTGTTTTAGTTTTTTGAGCAATTGCCTTACTGTTTTGTACAGAGCCTGCACCATTTTGCATTCCTATCAGCAGTGTACAAGGTTCCAGTTTCTCCACGTTCTTGCCAATATTTATGTATTTTAGCCATCCTATTGGGTGTGAAGTAGTATCTCTTTATGGTTTTCATTTGCATTTTCCTAATGATTAGTGATGTGGAACATCTTTTCGTGTGTTTACTGAACATTTGTAGATCTTCTTTGGAGAAATGTCTATTCAAGTCCTATGGTCATTTTTATTTGGATTGTTTGGGTTTTTTCTTATTGAGTTATAGGAGTTAGTGTGTGTGGGTTTTTTGTACATGTTGTTTTGTTTTGCTGGTTGGTTGGTTGGTTTGTGGCCACACTGCACAGCTTGTGGAATCTTAGTTCCCCAACCAGGGATTGAACCCAGGCCCTTGGCGGTGAGAGTGTGGAGTCCTAACCACGAGTCCACCAGGGAATTCCCAGGAGTCAGTGTTTAATTGTTCCTGCAGTTAATGGCTTCATCAGCTTCTGCTTCTAATAAGCTGATCTTGGCTGTGATTCTTTGTATTCACCTGTTTTGGGGGTGGCAGTTTTCTCTTATGGATCTAAGACTAAGACAAGTCATTGATTTTCAGTCATTGATTTTTTGTTGTTGTTGTGAAGATGGAAATGATGACTTCTAATCTTTTGTGTGTTGGTGCTATAGTTAATGTCCAGAATGGTATTTTTAAGTACAAATCTGATTTTATCCCCTTCCCTATCACCCCCACTTCAGTAGTTCTTCATTTAACAATTGGTAAAATTGATATTTAAGATTATCTTCCAAAGGTTTGCATGTTCTAATCTGTGACTTTTTTTTTTTAATAAATTTATTTATTTTTTATTTTTGGCTGAGTTGGGTCTTCGTTGCTGCACACAGGCTTTCTCTAGTTGTGGCAAGCGGGGGCTACTCTTTATTGCAATGCATGAGCTTCTCATTGCGGTGGCTTCTCCTGTTGCGAAGCATGGGCTCTAGGCGCGCAGGCTTCAGTAGCTCTGGCACGAGGGCTCGGTAGTTGTGGCTCAGGGCTCTAGAGCTCAGGCTCAGTAGTTGTGGCACACAGGCTTAGTTGCTCCGCAGCATGTGGGATCTTCCCAGACCAGGGCTTGAAGCCATGTCCCCTGAACTGGCAGGTGGATTCTTAACCACTGCGCCACCAGGGAAGCCCCTAATCCATGACTTCTTACCTCTTCAGAATTCAGCTCACTTTATGCTTGTTTTTCCCCACAGAAACTCTTTGTTTATCCTCTTCCTTCTACCTGTATTGCTTCTCATAATCCATCTTCCACCCTTTACCAAGTAAACACACATTCTTTTGAATTTTATTTCAGACATCCCTTCCTTGGGGAAGCTTTGCCTGACCTCCCTGACAAGGTCAAATTCTCTCACTTTTAATATCTTACAGCACCTTGTTACCACTCCTTTATGTTGTTTCACAGTTACAATGTTAAATTTGAAGTTATTTAATTAATGGCTATTTCTCTGACTAGACTATAAGCTCTGTGAGGGCAAGAACAATGTCTCTCTTGACTTAACATTGTATATCCAGAGCTTCGCACAGTACTAGCATGTATTAGGTGGCTCATTAAATATTTGTTGAATGAATTAATAAACCTTTTTAGAGGGCAAATTTTCAGTATCTATAAAAATGTTAAGTATATATATCTCTGATCCCTCGATCCTACCTGTAGAAATTTATCCTGAAGCTATAGTTATACAACCAAATGAAAGTTAAATATACAAGGATGTTATTCATAGCATTGTTTGAAATAATGGAAACCTGGAAAAAGTTAAAAATATGTCGGTGTATGAGTAGTGGTTAGATACCTTATGACATTTAAAAACAAAGTAACTGCTGTTGTTATAAATAATAAGGGCATCTATATATTGGCATTCAGAACATACTATATTATTAAGTGAATATGACAAGTTACACAATAGAGTGTATAGTATATTCTCAATTTTTGTTTAAAAGTGTTTTCCATATGTTATATATAAGAAGTTATGGGGCTTCCCTGGTGGCGCAGTGGTTGAGCGTCCGCCTGCCGATGCAGGGGACATGGGTTCGTGCCCCGGTCCGGGAGGATCCCACATGCCGCGGAGCAGCTGGGCCCATGAACCATGGCCGCTGGGCCTGCACGTCCGGAGCCTGTGCTCCGCAACGGGAGAGGCCACAACAGTGAGAGGCCCGCGTACTGCAAAAAAAAAAAAAAAAGGAAGAAGTTATGGACACCAAACTCTTTATGGTAGTTACAATGGCAGAGAGGGGGAGAGGAACAGGAAACAGGATAAGGAAAGGAACAGGATAAAAACCTTTATACAGTAATACCTCTATATTTCTAAATTAAAGTTTAGAGAATCGGATTGAAAGCTATAAGTATACTGTGATTATAACTGCATTAAAATAATGCAAATGAGAACCTTATTGGAAGAGAGTACAATTAAATACTAATAAGGGTTTATGTATGATATTTTTCTCTGGTTTTTCGGTTATTGTGGTTATACTATTTTTGTGAAGACAAAAGTATGCTTCCTTATATATGAAGAAAACAACTGGAAAAAATTATCACTAAATACTTAAGCTAATCTTCAAGGCAGTAAGTATACTTTATTTTTTAGGATTATTTTTCATATTTTATAGTTGTATATTGTAGAACACAGTTTTCACAAATGCTGGAAACAGTTCATTCAAAAGATCTAGTTTAGGGCTTCCCTGGTGGCGCAGTGGTTGAGAGTCCACCTGCCGATGCAGGGGACACGGGTTCGTGCCCTGGTCCAGGAAGATCCCACATGCCGCAGAGCGGCTAGGCCCATAAGCCATGGCCGCTGAGCCAGCATGTCCGGAGCCTGTGCTCCGCAACGAGAGAGGCCACGACAGTGAGAGGCCCACATAACGCAAAAAAAAAAAAAAAAAAAAAAAGATCTAGTTTAAAAAAAAAGATCTAGTTTATTTTAATTGGCTAGATATCAAGTTAAAACATTTAAGATAGACAGTATATTACTAATTGCACTCTTTTTTTTTTTTAATTTTGGCCGCGCTCGGTCTTCATTGCAGCGTGAGGGCTTCTCTAGTTGTGGCCTGCAGACGCAGGCTCCAGAGCACATGGGCTCAGTAGTTGCGGCGCACAGGATTAGTTGCCCCACAGCATGTGGGATCTTAGTTCCTCCACCAGGGATCGAACCTCCGTCCCTGCATTGGAAGGCGTATTCTTAACCACTGGACCACCAGGGAAGTCCCACTAATTGCACTCTTGAATGCCCTCAAAACTCTGCACATTTGTATAATCAAATAAGGCAGTATAGGGAATTCCCTGGCGGTCCAGTGGTTAGGATCCGCGCTCTCACTGCAGAGGGCTCGGGTTCAGTCCCCAGTCAGGGAATTAAAATCCCACAAGCTGCGCAGCATGGCTGAAAAAAAAAAAAAGGCAGTATACTTTAAATTTTAATAGCATTGTTTCAGTATTGGTATAAGTTTTGGTATCCTGTAATACAGTGATGTATTTCACAAGGGGAAACATACATAGCAGCTTAATTTTCAGTAAAATTTGCCTTTTTATAACCAGAGGTATCTGTATTTGTTCCACAGCGGAGGTGAAACGTGTTGGAGATACACTTTTGGGTATGGCTACACAGTGTGTTCAAGTCAAGAATGTAATAAAAACATCCCCTCAAACTCTCTCAAACCTGTGCCTAAAGATAAATGTTAAACTTGGAGGGATCAATAATATTCTTGTACCTCATCAAAGGTAAGATAAGCTAATCACCTAATGAAATATTAATTTTTCTCTGTATTGCCATATCTAACACCTGTGTAAGAGACAGCTTTGTTGATTCCTGCCAAGGAAAATAAGTAGACATTTTGGCAAAAACTTAAGAGTTTTGATTGGCAAAATTTACAAGATTTCTTTATGAAAAATCCCCTCCCATCTCCATTTTCATTTAGTGTGCAAAGTACCTCATCCCTGGCTAGAAAGTATTGAGGATTTTATTTATTTTTCACTGGAGAGCCCAGCTTGAAGAACTTTCTCATTGTTTGGTAGTCATCTTGAAGCTGGTGTCATGAGGCAACTCACTCACCTAGAAAGTGAGGGAAGCCTTTCTTCCCTCCTTTAGGGGCTTTGGGTGGAGTTGGATGGGGGGGGCATGTCAATTAAATAAATCAATTAAGGAAGCCATATCAACTCCTGGTGGAGTCAGTGGGACAACAGATGTTACTGTTATATCACCATCATGTCTAAGAGCTCTTAGGAAGTATGACACGTAATGACCTAGAAATAGGGTGCTGGGGAAGAGGCTGTTATTTGGAGAATTGAACAACAGGTTTCCTTTTAATAGTTGAAGCAACTAGGGCTCTAAAAAATTAAATATCTTGTTGACACAGAAGCTCTTTTTTTCCTGTTTTTCCATACTGCCTCTATTTCCCATCCCTATTAAATATGAGATTCATAAATGACATGAATATAGAATTTTATCAACAACTCCAAGAGCTAAGAGTCATTTGAATCTTAAAGGATACAGTTTTAAAATAAAATGAAGTGCTAGCTACTTTATGACTATTAAATGTATGTTACTCAAATTTTATACTTTTGGTCAGAGGCGGGGGAGTAGTAGAGTCCCATAATCCCTTCCAATGTGGTTTAATGATTCTTTATCTCCTTGAGAGATTACATTGGCTTAAAATGTAAGTAGGTTAAAGAATTATTGATACAAATCAGTGGATTAATATGAAGAAGTTTATCATTTTATGCCTATTAAGAATGCTAGCAGCAGTTGACCTTTGCAACCACCAGCACCGCTGCTTAAGGCAGAAAACTGCTCTGAATACTTCTCTTACTAGAGATTCATGATTTAAGAGAATAAAGCTGTCAGTAGTTCAAGCCTATGAAGTTGTCTGTAACGGACCTCCTCTGTGCTATGCCAGCAACTTGCAGTTGTGTTGCAGTAGTGTGAAATAGGTAAAAGAATAATGAAAAAAATGATCTAACTCTTTTTAAAACTGTGTTTAAGACCTTCTGTGTTCCAGCAACCAGTGATCTTTTTGGGAGCAGATGTCACTCATCCACCAGCTGGTGATGGGAAGAAGCCTTCTATTGCTGCTGTGAGTATCTTTAGACAGGTTTATCTTATCTAAAGTTTAGACAAAGATCAACATTTTGGTTTTAACTTTTTGAATTTTAATTACATTTTCTTTGAAACCAACTTTTATAAATATAAAGTTTAAAAAATATGTTTATAAAGTTTTATAAATATATATATCTATATGTAGATCTATGCAGAGCCAACTTTCAAATGTTCTTTGGGTTTTTTAAAAGAATGATTATTCTCTGGTTTGGAGGCTGCAAGTTCTGTATATATCTATTAAATGAAGTTTATTAATTATATTACTCAACTCTTCTGTATCCTACTTTAATTTGTCTGTTTGACCTCTCCATGGTTGTATATTTTCAGTTACCTTTTGTAATTCAGAGTTTGTTTATGTATTTCAGTAGTGTCTTTGTTACAGAAAGATGCATTACATATAAGTTTGCTGGATTGCATTTTTTTCAGTATAAAATATCTCATCTTTGTCCAGTTTTATACTTTGCACTTGAATTCTTTATTACTGCTCCTCTTACTTTTAACATCTGCCTGTTCTGTCTTTTGCCCACCTTTATATTTGTAACCTTTCTGTGTCAGTTCAAAAGTGTATTTCTTATAAATTTCATAAAGCCAGATGATATTTTACCCAACTTGAAAATTGCTTGACACACCATTGTAGAGCAATTATACTCCAATAAAGATGTTGAAAAAAAGAAAGAAAGAAAGAAAATTGCTTGATTTTAACAAATGCCAACATTTTGAAAATGTCAACATATTTTAGGCATACTTGATAAATTTCAGAAATTAAACTGTAAGACTTTTTATATATTTTTTCTATCATTCATTATAATCTTTACTTTTAAAAATCTGATAAATCTTAATCTTTCCTTGAAAATGATAGTAATATTAAATTTTTCACTGATTTTTCCAAAGCTCTTTTCATTAATGAAGAAAATTGACTTTTATCTATTAATAAATTATATTTCCTTGTATTCTTAATGTTATGCATAAATTGTGTACATTTCAAGTGTCCTAGAGGTAGTATTGAGCAATCTCTGATATTCATTAAAATATTCCTAGAGAAGATAAAATAATACAAAATTTCTAAAGACTTACTTTGGATTTGCTATTTTAGGGTTGTTTTCCAAGGAAGTTTAAGCACATTTAAATTCTTTTGGACTTCTAGGTTGTCATTGTCCTTTTTTGCTAAATCCATTTCTACCAAATATTCACTTTCTTTTATAATTATCAGAGGTCTTGTAAACAGAATTTGATTATTTTTGCTATATATCTTCTATTCCCAAGAACTTAAAGACTAGTGTGAGAAACAATGTAAGTAATAAATGCCATATAGTATAATAGATACTACCATGATAGTGATGTAAATTAAAATTGCAAAAATCTGGTGTGTTGAGGAATTCCAAATGCAGGGAATTGGAATGTAGCATAGCAGACTGTGAGGCTTGTAAGATTTTGTAAGGCTTATTTTGCCATCAGAGGGGGTATGGATTTATTTTTAGCAGTGGAAAAGAAATGGTCAGGTTCCTTTTTTTTTTTTTTTTTTTTTTTTACTTAGAGAAGATTTAAAAAAGCAGATACAATTCCATGTACCTAAAGAAGTAGACAAGTTGTAGCTCACTTTTTAAAAAACTCTTGGTTATTTTCTAATCTGACCTAAGACTGAAGAGAAATGTAAGAATTTTCCATATCTTGGTTTCTAATAAGATGTTTAAATTACTGACAGGAATTTAGGTACTCTTTTGAAATAGTGTGGTTTTATTTATTTATGTTTTAATTGATATATAATTGACATATAACATTATTTTAGTTTCAGGTGTATAACATAATTTGATATTCATATATATTGTGAAATGATCACTACAATAAGTCTAGTTAACATCTGTCACCATACATAGTTACAAAAGTTTTTTCTTATGGGGAGAACTTTTTTTTTTTTTTTTTTGGCTGCTCCGGGTCTTAGTTGTGGCACACAGGATCTTTCCTGGTGGCTCGTGGGCTCAGAGTGCGTGGGCTCTGTAGTTGCAGCGTGAGGGCTCTCTAGTTGTGGCACCCAGGCTTAGTTGCCCCAAGGCATGTTGGGATCTTAGTTCCCTGACCAGGGATCAAACTGGCGTCCCCTGAATTGCAAGTGCTGAGAACTTTTAAGATTTACTCTCTTAGCAATTTTCAAATATGCAGTACAGTATTAACTATAGTCACCATGCTGTACGTTACATCCCCATGGCTTATTTATTTTACATCTGGAAGTTTGTACCTTTTGAGCCATTTCACCCATACCCCACCCCTCTGGCAACCACCAGTCTGTTCTCTATATCTGTGAAATCAGTTGGGATTTTTTGTTTGTTTTTTGTTTTTAGATTCCACATATAAGTGGCATCATATAGTATTTGTCTGACTTATTTCACTTAACATAATGCCCTCAGGGTTCGTTCATGTTGTCACAAATGGCAAGATTTCATTCTTTTTTATGGCCAAATGATATTCTATTGTATGTATATGCCACATTTTCTTTATTCATTCATCCATCAATGGACACTTAGGTTGTTTCCACGTCTTGGCTGTGTAAATAATGCTGCAGTGAACATGGAGGTGCAGAGGTCCATTTTTGAAGCATGACTTTGTTATAGATACTACCCTGGAAGAAAGAGAAGCTGGAGGTAGAATAACCAGCTGGTTCTTGGCCCAGGCTCTGATCACTGATGTGTGAACACTTTTAAATATTCTGGTTCCAGTGATCATGCTTCAGTAGATCTATGAGTGACTACAGTCAAGGAGAACTTGTAAGTTCATGCTTCAGAGTTCCCTCTGCTCCAATCACATAACAATATTAAGAGACAGAGAGAAAAAATTAAGATAGCTGCTCTCAAAACCAAGATTTAAAATTTATGAAGCATAAGAGTTTTTAAGGTAATGCCAAAGTCATCTTGAATATGGCTTCTGGGATAGTTTGCTAAACTGTAAGAGCTATAAAGAGAAATCAAGAGTTTGAATGGACCTTTTTTATTTATCTCCTTCCTCTATGTACATCTCTTTGTCTTTCTATCCTTACTAATATTTAGGTTTACCAGCAACATCTGTAAATTAGAGCCAAATTGTTAAATATAAAGTACAGCCTACTTATGGGAAAATAGTTTTTGACCCTAGACTGTGTCTTTTATTTTGTTCTTCACTGGAATTATCTATTTTTATTACTTTCAAAATGAACTGTGATAAATAGTTAAGGTTATAATAAAATACAAATTTAAATGAAATCCTTTTTTTTTTCAACTTTTTTATGGTAAAATTCATATTCATATAGTTTTGAATACCTTAATTTCTATGTTTTCTTTACTTTTTTCAACCTAGGTTGTAGGTAGTATGGATGCCCACCCAAGCAGATACTGTGCTACAGTAAGAGTTCAGAGACCCCGACAGGAGATCATCCAGGACCTTGCCTCCATGGTCCGAGAACTTCTCATTCAGTTTTATAAGTCAACTCGGTTCAAACCTACTCGTATCATCTTTTATCGGGATGGTGTTTCAGAGGGACAGTTTAGGCAGGTTGGTTGCCTGGGATTCTCATCATACTGTGGTTAAATCAGATACTGTGTTTATAATATGGTGTCCAGTTCTGAAGTTAGGAGCCTTAATTGAGAGTTCTAAAGTCAAATTTTGATACTTCCTTAGATTTTCCCTTTTAAAATATTTACTGGATATGTAAGCCTTGATCGCTAAGACCATGCTCTGATAATAGTTAAAATGGAATAGAGAAGTATAATTAGCTGTGAGGTGATGAATTTAAGAAATTCTAAGTCTAAATCATTGTCTTACTTTGAAGTATGTATAGGAGAACAACTGACTAGATCAAGTCTTTCCATTTCATCTTCTCTAGGTATTATATTATGAACTACTAGCAATTCGAGAAGCCTGCATCAGTTTGGAGAAAGACTATCAACCTGGAATAACTTACATTGTAGTTCAGAAGAGACATCACACTCGATTATTTTGTGCTGATAGGACTGAAAGGGTAATCTTACATTTATTGTAATACTACTATAAGCAAAGGTTATCTAACATAGTTCATAGAGCACTTAACAAAGGCTCTCTGCCAACAGCAGAGTTTCTGATATATAGTAGTAGGTTACAGCAAAGCAGATTGATTATGAGTATAGGAGCATCAAAATAAGTTAATTTTTAACTTTCTAGAATTTCTAGTAACACTCCAAATGTTCAAAATCCCATTATACTTTTTTGTTGTTGTGAAGAAACTCATAGTTTTAAAATTGTTCTTTTTATTCATATTTTCCTTAAATGTTCAGAAGAAAAAAGGTATGTTCTATTTTTTAAATATCTTGTAAAAATTAATTTTACAAGCTAGGGACATTCTAGAGTGATTAGTGAAAATTCATGCAAACTAACTTTCATTTTCAGTGCTCTGCCCCCATCCTGTAAACCTTAGAGCAGAGAAATCTGAGGAGTACAAGGGTCAGAGTCCCCTTGGGAAAGGGGATCAATAGAAAAGACTGAAAAAGAAAGGAGTGTGTCTTGTCTTTGGTACATATTTGGTCTTTGATTACACTGGTTGTGTAGCTTTGGGCAAGTAACTTAACATCTCTGTGCCAGTTTCTTTCTGAGCAAGGCTTGGATAATATTAATATTTGCCTTATTTGGGTTTTTGAAAGGGTTTTTTTTAAATTAAAATGTGTAATGTACTTAGAACGGTGCTTAGGCACACGCTAAGCACTCAGTGGAGGTTACCTAGTTGTAGAGTGTTGATAATGGTGGTAGTGATAGAGAAAAAGAGGGCATAATAGCAGGCACTGTTCTGGATATTTTTTATAAATTTAGCTCATTTAACCCTCACAAACAACACTATGAGGTACTTATTATTATCCCCATTTTTCACAGTAGGAAACTGTGGCACGTGGAGGTTAAATTGGTAGAGCTAGGACTCAAAATAGGCAATCTGGCTCCAGCGTACTCTTAATCACTGTCCTATACCACATCTCTAATAGCAGTAATGATAGTTTTATTTTGGCCTCCGTGTTGTTAAAGGCCTGTGCCCCAAATTACATTTCTGTACCTAGAAAACCAAAGGTTTCTTCAAAAGTTAGATCAGGAAAACCTAAGTTAGATTTAATGATTTCTTGCAACTGATGTTTAATTGTGCCTTTCCTTCATTTGTTTGCTTCTCTTTCATCTTTGCTCTAAATCTACTAATCATAATAGATGAGAGATAATTCTAAATGAGGAAATAGGCACAGAGAGGAAAATACTGTGCCCTAGATTTCATGACTAGAAACTGGTGGAGCTCTGATATGAACCCAGGCATTCTGCCGCCTCTCTAAAGAGAATAAAGCTTTTAAATATATATTAATTAGGAGATTTGTGTGTTAAGAATAGGCATAACTTAGTAGTTTATGAACTGTTTTCTTTATTTTGTGATTTGGTGAAGCTAGCTGGTTGGTCCACACAGATATAACTCTAGCCACCACCTGGTAACAGTCCCTCACACAGCAGAAATAATGTCTGAGTCAGTAAAAGAGTCTCTGATTTGTTAGCCTTCTAAACCTCGACTTACAATTAATGAGTTTAAATATGTTAGGGATAAGGAGGTAGAGGTAAGTATGTATATGCATTTAAAGTGTTTTATTAGGAGACTTTCATTATCAGGAGTTTCGAACTTTTTCATTTACATCATGTATTACTCAGAGAAAATCATGGTGTCTGTTTTCTTACAAGATGTTGAAACTGCTAATATAAAATAAAAGAAATAGGGCCTTTGCAGTCATTTCCATGTTTGACTCTCAGTTCTGCCCTTTATTGTATGCTATTGGGCGAGTTATTTTGTATTCCTGAGCTGTAGATTCCCCCCAGACAAATGGGAATAATACCTAACTTGCAGGATTATGAGGATTAGAAATAACGTATGTAAAGTACCTGGCATATAAATGGTTAACAAATGGTGACTCTAGTTGATGCTGTGGTCAGCATTCTTTCCCTCTAAAAATATAGGGTTCTCTGAGAAAAATGCTAATTTTCATAAAACTGCACATTCAAGAGTACCTGCTCTGCACAGACATCATAAATTGGAGCACTAAACGTAACTTTTTTTAAAAAATTTTTTTAAGTTTTCTACCTGTATTACGATCAACTACCAGCTAAGCATCAGTAGAAACTAATAACTTTGTTATCAGCTTTCACTTTCAGCAACATTTAAGAATAGGAACTAGGACTAGAATAAGGTCTGCTCTTAATGGCTGCTTAAGTAATATTTCAAGCCGAAAATAGTGAAACATGGGATCAGCCTATGTATTTATATCTTTTTAAAAGTGCTTTCAGACACATTCTTTACCTTTGTCTTGTTTGTTTAAACTTTGACCAAACAATCTAGGTCGGAAGAAGTGGCAATATCCCAGCTGGAACAACAGTTGATACAGACATTACACACCCATATGAGTTTGACTTTTACCTCTGTAGCCATGCTGGAATACAGGTAAGCCTATACTTTGGGTGAAATATTTTTATTCAGGAACTTCTATTCTTAGGCATATTTTTTAAATCTCAGAAAAGAGAGAAAGAAATATTCTTCTCTACACGTCAGATTGTTTCCACGTGAAATTAGAATGAAACTTTCAGTAACTAAATCATATCCCCTTTTTCACCTTGAGAGGGACTTATTTCTACGAAAGTACCAGAATATAAGTGTTTTAATAGAAGGCATCTCCCTAAACTATGTCCTTAATTTAATGCAAAACTTCAAAAAAATCTAAAATACCTGATTGTTCCTTTGATATATTCTTTTTGATAATAATACTTCATAGAAAACTTTGACACTTACTGGCAGATATTGAGCATGTGAAAGAGTTTAGTTGTAGAATTACAGCTTTAAGTTTCAGTTAAATAATTCTAAGTCTTTTCTTATTTTTCAGAAAATCTTTTTGTTAATTTGTTAGCTGTACTTAGTAAAACATAAGCTGTAATTGAGTGCTTCTCAAACTTTCCAGCAGCAGAGAGTGAATCCACATTCGCAGGATACCTGAGAGAATGTAGCCCAAAACTATTTTAGTTTACTTGCCATTGATTAAAATAGAAATTTCAGGAAGATGTAGCTAACTGTATATCTGAATCTTAAAGCTTTATATGTCCCACATACACTAACCACAGTTTCACTCTTAGGGCTTTAAAATTATTGTCCTACTCATTTATATATGTTCTTATAACTGCTTCTGTTTACAGTCAATGTGGTACATTTTCATGGTGGGTGGTAACAGCAAAACAAAGTTAAAAGTACCTTCTGAGATAAAATCTATTATCATTCGAGTACATATTTTAACCTTAAGTTTCTCTCCATGTATCCCAAGGAACCCTACTGCTATGACTTTTTAGTTAATATAATGGAGGGGGAAAAAAGGTTCTCTATTCACGTAAATTTTAGAAATGCTGGTCAAACATTGTTTTTTTACTCTAGAACTTTTGGATACCATTGATATGCAAATGGTTGTTATGAATTTTCAGGACAGGACTATTTCTCTAATGTATTTAACCAGAAACTTTAGGGACCAGTATTTTGGGGGGACACCAAATTGAAACTTTGCTCTAGTCAGCAAATAACCAGGAATATTTCACAGGGACTTTCTGGGCTTTCTTTAGTTGCAGTGAGTGAGGGCTACTCTTCCTTGCAGTGTGCGGGCTTCTCATTGCCATGGCTTCTCTTGTTGCAGAGCACAGCCTCTAGGCATGCAGGCTTCAGTAGTTGCAGCATGCAAGCTCAGTAGTTGCAGCACATGGGCCCTAGAGTGCACAAGCTTCAGTAGTTGCAGCACATGGGCTCAGTAGTTGTGGCACACAGGCTCTAGGGTGCACGGGCTACAGTAGTTGTGGCACACGGGCTCAGTAGTTGTGGCTCACGGGCTCTAGAGCACAGACTCAGTAGTTGTGGCACACAGGCTTAGTTGCTCCATGGCATGTGGGATCTTCCCAGACTGGGGATCGAACCCATGTCCCCTGCATTGGCGGGCAGATTCTTAACCACTGTGCCACCAGGGAAGTCCCCAAAGACCGTTCTTTACATGTCTTCCCAGCTTTATTAGACTTTTTAACTTCTCTGAGATCAAAAGGAGGAGTCTTATATTTTAACAGCTAAAATTAAAATCGAATCATTCCTAACCAGTATGAGATAATTTTTTTGTATCACTACTTTTAACTTTACCAGTGAACAACAGATCCTTTAACAACATTTTGGCCAAATTCTGTAACTTCTTGACATTTATGTTGGTCATATTGGTGTTTACAGCTTAGTTCCATTTCCTCCCCTCCCCATTTTATTTTGAGATAAAATTCCCATTCATTTTTAAAACTTAAATTTACAAATAAAATTAAAGCTTGGCTTTTCCCTTCTACTCTCCACCTGCCCAAGACAGGCTCTAGAGCTTTGGTCCTAGTGTTTTGAGTAGGGGAGGGGACCATGGCTTGCCTCCGAAATACCTCCTTCCCCTCCTCCTTCTAGGACTCTAACTCATCTGGTACTGCTGACTGCCAGAATGTCAGTAATGGGGAGATGACAGAAGTCTTTCTCTAGTCCGTTCTGATTCTTTCTAATCCCTTAGCCTCCATGGAGCTGAGAACCCTCAAAGGGCAGCAGTGTCCTTCTTTAGCCCCATCTGTGGTATAGACCCCAGCCCCTTCTTTAGGTTAGATATCGCATTGCATGGCTCCATGGCCCCTCCTTCTCTACTCAACTTCATTTTTTTAGACTCCCAGAACTGCTTCCAAGAGCTCTCATCGCTCTAGCTGTATGGAGTTGGGAGAGTGGGCCTGTGGACTCTGAACTCAGGAATAATCCAGTTGGGGAATGAGATGGGATAGTCTCTCCCTTTCTAACAGGCTCTCATCTTTACAACTCATTCTCTTGGAGTGCCCCTTACATGTCTTTAGCGGAGAGAGAGTGCCTTTCCTCACAACTGAAATTCTGTATTTTCACAAAACTCTCAATCTCTTCCTATATTGAGAGGATGGGGGTAAGGTGAGAAGAGGCCAGAGCCCGGGATTTGATGGTAAGACCTGTCCTGAACTGTCTCCTCTCGGTGAGCCCTTGAAGGGAGGGTAGCTGACTCCAAAGGTTGGTAGCTCTTTAGAATGTAAGATGCTTAGCACCTTTAGTCCCCTGCTTTGGACCTTAGTTGAAATTCTAGGACAGCAGGGAAAAAAAATCCTACTTACCATACTGTTAGAAACACATTAACCAGGTGGAGCATGTGACCCCTCTGACCTACCAAAGGAAATTCTTCTGAAGACATAAATGTACCTGTTGAGGAGTGGGCAGCGTCCTAAATTATAACTTCCTAATATGAATCTCCCAAACTTCGAAGGTGTCCTTCACTGTGATTTAACATTCCTTTGACTCCACTTTAATTAGCTCTCTCTACCATTTTCTTTGGGTTCCTAACTTGGTCTTTTGCCCCAACACTCAGTACGTGACCCCTTCCTTTTTTCTCACTAAGAAATTACATTGTCAGTCATGCCTACTTTCTTCTCTCCTTTCCCACAGGAAAAAGGGTCAACCTGTAGAACTGTTCTCATTCGCTCTTGCCTGCCTTAAGTTGGCATTAGTTCACCAGTTACCCTCTTTCGTATATCTTCAGTCTCCTTTAAGCTTCTGATTCCATTCCCTTAGCTTATAGTTATCCCTGTCCTAAAATACAGTTCCTTGCTCCTGCTGTTCTCCTTTAAGGTACTGTCTTTCTACCATTTGTCACCAAACTGTTGGTAAAAGGATAGCCTAAACACACTCACTAAAATGGCTAAAATTAAAAGACAAACAGTATAAAGGATATAGAGCAACTGGAACTCTTATACTCTCCTGGTAGATGTGTAAATTAATGTGAACATTTTTTAAAATTGGCTGGCATTATCTACTAAACTTAAATATACGTATGCTCTATGACCAGGATTTCCACTCCAAGATAGCCAACAGAAATGCATATCTATGTTCACCAAAAGATAGTATGTTAATATTCATAGTAACACTGGTCATAATGGTCAATACAAAAACTATCAGTACAAACAGTTCAAATGCCCATGATCAGTAGATTGGATAAATAACTATACAAATGTGATTTATACAACAGTAAGAATGATACAACAGTGTGTATGAATTTCACAATGTCAAATCAAAGAAGCTAGACCCAAAGGGTACATACATTATAAACTTCAAAAACAAGCAAAACTAATCTATGATGTTAAAAGTCAGGTTACAGGGAGCAGGGTGGCAGGTAGGGTAGTGACCCTGAGAGGGCACAAAGGGGCTTTGTGGTTGCAGTTAACATTTAGTTTCTTGATTTGGGTGCTGGTTTCATGGGTATATTCTCTTTGTGAAAAATTCATCAGTCTACATGTATGGTACATGAATTTTTCTCTATATATATTTACTTCTATAAAAGGTTTACCTTAAGAACAAAAAAGACTACACTTATTTCCTCTTCAACTTATAGCAAACTGCCTTCTGCCCCACCGTTATTTCTCCTTGATCTCTGTAACTTCTGACGCTGTTATAATCATGCACTCATCAAAACCGTCTACCATTTGGCTTCCACTACACATGTTATCCTACCTGTCATCTTACCCTTATGTTTTTTCTAGGTTTCGTTCTTCTACCCACTTTTTTTTTTTTTTTTTTGGTGCGGTACGTGGGCCTCTCACTGTTGTGGTCTCTCCCGTTGCGGAGCACAGACTCCGGACGCACTGGCAGGCTCAGCGGCCATGGCTCACGGGCCCAGCCGCTCTGCGGCACGTGGGATCCTCCCAGACCGGGGCACGAACCCGTGTCCCCTGCATCGGCAGGCGGACTCTCAACCACTGCGCCACCAGGGAAGCCCCATTTCACGTTTTTTTTGCTTTTTTCTTTTTTGCGGTACGCGGGCCTCTCACTGTTGTGGCCTCTCCCGTTGCGGAGCACAGGCTCTGGACGCGCAGGCTCAGCGGCCATGGCTCACGGGCCCAGCCGCTCTGCGGCACGTGGGATCCTCCCAGACCGGGGCACGAACCCGTGTCCCCTGCATCGGCAGGCGGACTCTCAACCACTGCGCCACCAGGGAAGCCCCATTTCACGTTTTTTTTGCTTTTTTCTTTTTTGCGGTACGCGGGCCTCTCACTGTTGTGGCCTCTCCCGTTGCGGAGCACAGGCTCTGGACGCGCAGGCTCAGCGGCCATGGCTCACGGGCCCAGCCGCTCTGCGGCACGTGGGATCCTCCCGGACCGGGGCACGAACCCGTGTCCCCTGCATCGGCAGGCGGACTCTCAACCACTGCGCCACCAGGGAAGCCCCCACCCACCTTTTGAAATTTTAAGTTCAGGGAATTCCCTGGCGGTCCAGTGGTTAGGACTCAGCTCTTTTACTGCCGTGGGCCTGGGTTCAGTCCCTGGTCAGGGAACTAAGATCCTGCAGGCTGTGCAGCACAGCCAAAAAGAAAAAAAATTTAAGTTCAAGTAATATTTATGACTTTGAAATCTCTTTTTACAGATACAACTTTTCTCCTGATTTCCAGATCTTGAAGTTATTTTTGATTGTACCCTCTCACCTGCCACCCTTATCTAATGGAATCCCTGAACTCTACAGAATCTATCTTCTTAGTCTAAGACCTATCTCTTATTCTTTTTTTTCTTTTTTGGCTGTGTTGGGTCTTCGTTGCTGTGCGTGGGCTTTCTCTACTTGTGGCGAGCGGGGGCCACTCCTTGTTGCAGTGCACGGGCTTCTCATTGTCATGGCTTCTCTTGTGCAGCGTGGGCTCTAGGTGCGCGGGCTCAATAGTTGTGGCTCACGGGCTGTAGTGCGTAGCCTCAGTAGTTGTGGCGCACAGGCTTAGTTGCTCCGTGGCATGTGGGATCTTCCCGGACCAGGGCTCGAACCCATGCCCCCTGCATTGGCAAGTGGATTCTTAACCACTGTGCCACCAGGGAAGCCCCTATCTCTTATCCTTATCCTCACCTCCCCTGCTTAGTTCAAGTTCTCATTATTACTTTCCTATCCTGGGTGCCCTCATTTAGTCTGTTCTCATTAGATTAATTAAAACAGGTAAGATCCGGACTTCCCTGGGAGGAGGTAGGATTTGGTAGTAATTTGAACTTTATCCCCAAAATCTTGCACAGTGTCTGAAAAATGATAAATATTTGCTAACGTACGAGCTAACCTGTCTCTTTTCTCCTTTACCACTGCCATTTTCATACTTCATACATTCATCATCTCATACCAGCACTAGTGCACCAGCCTCCTAATTGCTCCCCTTGCTTTTAGTCTCTTCCTGTTTTCTTTTCTTTTTTTCCCATGGGGGGGGTGGTGGTGGTGGTGTTTATTTAAAGTAAAAACAAAAAACAGTTCACCCATTTCTCCCACCCCTGCCTCTGGCAACCACCAATCTGTTCTCTGTATCTTTGACCATGCTTTTTAAATTATTTTTCATTCATTCATTTTGATTCCAGATATATGGCATTTGTCTTTCTCTGTCTGACTTATTTTACTTAGCATAATGTCCATATATATATATATCATAATTTCTTTATTTATCCATCAATGGACACTTAGGTTGTTTCCATGTCTTAGCTATTGCAAATATTGCTGCAATGAACATAGTGGTGCATACTTTTTGAATTAGTGTTTTTGTTTTCTTCAGATAAATACTCATAAGTGGAACTGGTAGATCATATGGTATTTCTGTTTTTAATTTTTTGAGGCACCTCCGTACTGTTTTCCATAGCGGCTGCACCAATTTACATTCTCACCAACGGTGTAGGAGGGTTCAAAAGAGAACTCTTATGCATTGTTGGTGGGAAAGTAAACTGGTGCAGCCACTATGGAAAACAGTATGGAGGTTCCTCAAAAAACTAAAAATAGAGTTGCCAAGACTTCCCTGGTGGCGCAGTGGTTAAGAATCTGCCTGCCAATGTAGGGGACATGGGTTCTAGCCCTGGTCCGGGAGATCCCACATTCCACGGAGCAACTAAGCCCATGCACCACAACTACCAAGCCTGCATTCTAGAGCCTGCGAGTCACAACTACTGAGCCCACGTGCCACAACTACTGAAGCCTGCACGCCTAGAGCCCATGCTCCACAGCAAGAGATACCACCGCAATGAGAAGCCCTCACACAGCAACGAAGAGTAGCCCTGCTCACCGCATCTAGAGAAAGCCTGCATGCAGCAATGAAGACCCAATGCAGCCATAATTAATTAATTAGTTAATTAATTAATTAATTTAAAAAAATAATAATGAAAACAGAGTTGCCATATGATCCTGCAGTCCCACTCTTGGGCATATACCCAGAGAAAACTATAAATACAAAAGATACATGTGGGGGGCTTCCCTGGTGGTGCAGTGGTTAAGAATCCACGTGCCAATGCAGGGAACACGGATTCGAGCCCTGGTCTGGGAAGATCCCACATGCCGCGGAGCAACTAGGCCCGTGTGCCACAACTACTGAGCCTGTGCTCTAGAGCCTGTTAGCCACAACTACTGAAGCCCGCATGCCTAGAGCCCGTGCTCCACAACAAGAGAAGCCACCACGAGAAGCACGTGCACCGCAACAAAGAGTAGCCCCTGCTTACCGCAACTAAAGAAAGCCCACACACAGCAACAAAGACCCAAAGCAGCCAAAGATAGACAGACAGATAGATAGATAGATAGATAGGTAGATAGATAAATTTTTTAAAAAGAAGGAAAGGAAGTGAGGGAATTTAGTAAAAAAAAAAAGGTACATGAGGGACTTCCCTGGTGGTACAGTGGTAAAGAATCTGCTTTCCAATGCAGGGGACATGGGTTCGATCCCTGGTCGGGGAACTAAGATCCCACATGCCGCAGGGCAACTAAACCTGTGCGCCACAACTATTGAGCTCTCACACCTCAATGAGAGAGCCTGCATGCCACAAACTACAGAGCCCATGCACTCTGGAGCCTGTGCGCCACAACTAGAGAAAGAAAAACCAGCATACCACAACTAGAGAGAAGCCCGTGTGCCACAACTAGAGAGAGAAAACCCGTGCGCTGCAACAAGAGATCCCGCATGCTTCAACTAAGACCCAACACAGCCAAAAAAATAGAGAAAATAAATAAATAAATAATTTTTTTTTAAATTTATTTTTGCAGTACGCGGGCCTCTCACTGCTGTGGTCTCTCCCGTTGCGGAGCACAGGCTCTGGACGCCCAGGCTCAGCGGGCATGGCTCACGGGCCTAGCTGCTCCGTGGCATGTGGGATCTTCCAGGACCGGGGCACGAACCCATGTCCCCTGCATCGGCAGGCAGACTCTCAACCACTGCGCCACCAGGGAAGCCCAATAAATATTTTTTTTAAAAAAAGAAGATACATGCACTCAAGTGTTCATTGCAGCACTATTTACAATAGCCAGGACATGGATACAACCTAAATGTCCATCAACAGATGAATGGATAAAGAAGATGTGGTATATATTACAATGGAATACTACTCAGCCATAAAAAAGAATGAAATAATGTTATTTGCAGCAACATGGATGGACCTAGAGATTATCCTACTAAGTCAAGTAAGTCAGAAAGAGAAAGACAAATACCATATGGTATCACTTAATGCGGAATCAAAAATATGACACAAATGAACTTATCTACAAAACAGGAACAGACTCACAGACATAGAAAACAGACTTGTGGTTGCTGGGGGTGGCAGGGGTGATGGATGGGGAGTTTGGGACTAGTAGATGCAAACTATTATATATAGAATGGATAAACAACAAGGCCCTACTGTATAGCACAGGGAACTATATTTAGTATCCTGTGATAAACCATAATGGAAAATAATATTAAAAAGAATGTATATATATGTATAACTGAATCACTTTGCTGTATACCAAAAACTAACACGACATTGTAAATCAACTATACTTCAATACAGTAAATTTTTTTTTAAAAAAGTTCCCAGGGAATTCCCTGGCAGTCCAGTGGTTAGGACTTCCACGTTTCCACGCAGGGGGCACAAATTCAATCCCTGGAACTAAGATCCCGCATGCCCCACCATGTGCCCCACCCCCCCAAAAAAAAAGTTCCCTTTTCTGTCATCATTAACACTTGTCATTTCTAATCTTTCGGATAATAGCCATTCCAACAAGTATGAGGTGATATCACGTTGTGATTTTGATTTGCATTTCCCTGATGAGTAATGATGTTAACCTTTTTTTCATGTGCCTGTTGACCATCTGTATGTCTTCTTTGGAAAAATGTCTATTCAGATCTGCCCGTTTTTCAACTGGATTTTTTTCTTTTGCTATGAATTTTATGAGTTCTTTATATATTTTGGATATTAACCCCTTATCAGATACATGATTTGCAAATATTTTCTCCCATTTAGTAGGTTGCCTTTTTGTTTTCCTGATGGCTTCCTTTGCTGTGCAGAAGCTTTTTAATTTGGTGTAGTCCTACTTGTTTATTTTTGGTTTTGTTGCTTTTGCTTTTGGTGTCAGATCAGAAAAAATCATCACCAAGACCTATGTCAAGGAGCTTATTGCCTATGTTTTCTTCCAGGAGTTTTATGGTTTCAGGTCTTACATTTAAGTCTTTAAACCATTTTGAGTTAATTTTAGTGTATGGTGTATGGTGTAAGATAGCGCTCCATTTTCATTCTTTGCATGTGGCTGTCCAGTTTTCCCAACCCCATTTATTGAAGAGACTGTCCTCTCCCCATTGTAAGTTCTTGCCTCCTTTGTCATAAATTAATTGATCATATATGCATGGTTTATTTCTGGGCTCTATTCTGATCCACTGATCTACCTATGTGCCTGTTTTGACCATACTGTTTAATTAGTATAGCTTTATAATATACAGTCCCCAACATATGATAGTTTGACTATTTTTTGACTTTGCAGTGGTGCAAAAGTGATATGCATTCAGTAGAAACTGTACTTCAGATTTTGAATTTTGGTCTTTTCCCCAGCCAGTGTTACACAGTACAACACTCTCATGATGCTGGGCAGCAGCAGCAAGCCACAGCTGCCAAGCAGTCACATGATCACAGGGTAAAAAACTGATACACTTACAACCATTCTGCACCCATATAGCCATTCTGTTTTTCACTTTCAGTACAGTATTCAATAAATTACATGAGGTATTTAACACTTTATTGTAAAATAAGCTCTGTGTTCGATGATTTTGCCCAACTATTGGCTAACATAAGTGTTCTGAACACGTTTGAGTTAGGCTAGGCTAAGCTATGAGGTTCGGTAGGTTAGGTATATTAAATGCATTTTGACTTAGGATATCTTCAACTTAAAATGGGTTTATTGGAACATAACCCCATCGTAAGTGAACGAAGATCTGTATAATATTTTATTTCTTTTTCTTGGCTAATTTCACTGGCTAGGACTTTCAATAACTATGTTAAATAAAAGTGGTGAGAGTGGGCATCTTTGTCTTTGTTCCTGATCTTAGAGTATGATTGAGTATGATGTTAGCTGTGGGCTTGTCATATGTGGCCTTTATTATGTTGAAGTACGTTCCCTCTGTACCTGTATTGTCCTCAGTCTTTATTATAAATACTCAAATGCTTTTTCTGCCTCTATTGAGATGATCATATGATTTTTATCCTTCATTTTGTTAATGTGGTGTATCACATTGATTGATTTGCAGATGTTGACCCATCCTTACATCCTAGAATAAATCCCCCTTAATCATGGTTTATGATCCTTTTAATGTATTGTTGAAGTTGGTTTGCTAATATTTTGTCGAGGATTTTTGCATCTATGTTCATTAGGGATATCGGCCTGTAATTCTTTTCTTGAGGCACCCTTGTCTGGTTTTGGTATCAAGGTAATGCTAGCCTTGTAAAATGAGTTTGGAAGAGTTCCCTCCTCTTCTGTTTTTTGGAAGTTTGAGAAGGATTGGTATTAATTCTTCTTTGAATGTTTGGTAAAATTCACCAGTAAAGCTGTGTGGTCCTGGACTTTTATTTTTTGGGAGGCTTCTGATTACTGATTCAATCACTAGTAATAGGTCTGTTCAGATTTTCTATTTTCTGCTTCATCATGATTCTGTTTCTAACCCATCCTCCATATTACTGCTGATGTTACTTTTATAAAACCCCCAATCTTATCACACCCAAAACCTCTCCTGTTAAAAAAAAAGCTGTGCAGTGCTTTCCCTGCTGGCTACAAGTGAAAGTTCAAATTCCTAAGCATGTCATTCAGTCTGATTCCAAATGTTCATTTCAATTTCATCTTTTTCCCCTCATGCCCCATCCCATATTCTGTTCATCCTAGTCTATTAGCTATTCCCCAAATGTGCCATGAAACTTTATGCCCCCGTGCTTTTGTTAAGGCTGTTCATTCTCTCCAGTGTCTCCTCACCCTACCCATCCCATAATGGCCAAATCTCACTCATTCCCCTCCTGGTGAAGAACCCCCAGGGCTCACCCTCACAGTTACTTCCTTTGGTATTCTCATATAGGACTAAGTACCGGTAGTACTATAGCCATTTATTAGTTGTTTTATAATTACAGATGTTCTATTTCCTCTACTCCTCTACTGAATTATGTTTCCATTGTTTTGACTTTGTTTTTCTTTGAATTCACAGTTCCTAGCACAGTGACTAATACATAGGAGCTCAACTAATGTTCTTGTTTTTTTATTATGGTAAAAAACACATAACATACAATGTACCATTTTAACCATTTTTAAATATACAGTTCTGTGACGTTAAGTAATTCACATTATTCTGCAGTCATACCACCTTCTATCTATGGAACTTTTTCATCTCCCCTGATACTCTGTACTCATTAAACACTAACTCCCCATTCCCACATCCCCGCAACCCATGGTGATCACCATTCTACTTTCTGTCTCTATGAACTCGACTACTTCAGGTAGCTCATGTAAGCGAATTGTACAATATTTGTCCTTTTGTGACTGGTTTATTTCACTTAGCAGAACATCATCAAGGTTCATCCATGTTGTAGTATGTGGCAGATTTTTCTTCCTTTTTAAGACTGAATAGTATTCCGTTATATATATATATATACACACACCACCTTTTATTATACATTCAGCCATCAGTGGATACTTGGATTGTGTCCACCTTCTGGCTATTGTGAATAATGCTGCTTTGAACCTAGGTGTGCAAATATCTGTTCGAGTCCCTGTTTTTACTTCTTTGGGATATATACCCAAAATCAACTAAATGTTTTTTTATTGATTATTAAATTAGGATATATTTTGCTAATGTACAAAGCTTGTTTTTTCACTTAACTTAGTCTGTGGTGAATATTTATTTAAAAGTTTAGAAATCAGCAGAATATTCTGTTGCCTTCTATAGGGTACCAGCCGTCCTTCACACTATCATGTTTTATGGGATGATAACTGCTTTACTGCAGATGAACTTCAACTGCTAACTTACCAGCTCTGCCACACTTACGTGCGCTGCACACGATCTGTTTCTATACCTGCACCAGCGTATTATGCTCACCTGGTAGCATTTAGAGCCAGATATCATCTTGTGGACAAAGAACATGACAGGTAATATAAAAGCATAACAAGTACAGATTCTCACCCAAATCCAAGTATGCTCTGTGTGTTAGGATTTTCGTGGGAAATTTCTTTAAGTGTTTACATGTAAGTAGGTGCCTCTGTCTTTGCCATAAAGTACTGCCATTTAGAATTAAAGTTCCACAGGCTGTTAGAAGAGTCAGTGATCCAAATGAAAAGCTATGATAGAACTGACTGCCCAAGATGAGGGTTCCTATTAAAGTGTGCAGTCTGGGCTTATTAGTAATAGTGTGATGTAGTGATTTTGTTGCTTTACCAGATTAATTCAAGGGAGAGATTATTGGTAATAAAAGTGATATATACAGACAAAATTATAGGATGTCTTGGATTTACTTCTAAATAGTCCTGGAGAGGTGAGAGATGTAAAACAGAATTGGCCTTGAGTTAATAATTATTGAAACTGGATGATGGACATGTAGGGGTTCATTATACCGGCCTCTTATTTGTTTTTTAATTTTTAAAAAATTTTCTACAGATAATATTTTTCAGAATTTTTACATCAGAATAGGGTTTGGTTTTGTGTTCACTGCCACTTTTCTTACAGTGCTGAAGGAAGTCACGTTTCAGGACAGAGCAATGGACGAGATCCACAAGCTCTTGCCAAGGCTGTACAGATTCACCAAGATACCTTACGCACAATGTACTTTGCTTAAAAAGTCTAAGAATATTCTCTGAGAGGAAGAACTGGAAGATGAATCAACATACAACTTATGTTTCCAGTGGAGTCAGCTGAGTGGGGATGCCTCCAGCCATACAGAAACCAACACTGTGTGGGGGCCAGGGTATGATCTTTATGTTGATACAAGGAAGATTGTTTACTTCATCAAGGAACACAGCACCATTATGCAATATGAAACCAGCCAACTGCTTTTTTGTGCGGTCTCCTGTAGGAAGTATCGCGATCATTTAGTTTTCACTTTCTTGTAGTCTAACCCTTTTAATGCCTTTACCTCAAGTTGCTTGGCAGCACAACTCTTTGCAAAAAAAAAAAGTAAAGAAAAAGTAAATGATGGTTTTTTAAAAAACACACCTACATGAATAATCAAAGTGATTGTTCACAATTATGTGTGCAAAAAATGTGCATTCATGTATTCTTGTAAAAGTTATCTGTATATTTTACTTATATACATGCATACTGCATATGCATATATATCTGTATCTACACTGATAATAGATATATATGTATCTCTGTATATATTTTATAGTTCATTCCATTGGGGAACTTTCTTTCCCTTTTATTATCCTCCCACCACCACTATGATTTCTCTCTCTACCGCCCTTGCCTTCATCACCTACATTTGTTTTTCCCTGATGCTACCAGTAACATTCAGATGTTCATGTATCTGGTTCATTTGAATATGAAGCATGGCAAACTAGATTTTTATTTTGCACGCCCTACTCCTGTCTTGTCTCATACATAATTCTGAGTCCTCAACTCTTGGTATTGCTTTCTTAAGAAACTATATATATATATACACACATATATATATAAAAAATATGTTTTTGTGAGAGTGAATGTCTGCCCCCTCCTGCTCTCAACTTACATTTGCCATTTGTGCAATGTGTACATAAGCAGTAGCAACCTAAACTATTCTTTTTCTCTAGTGAGTTTGTTAAAGCTGCTATAAATATATAAAAAAAAAAACACACAACTTTGTCAGAAGTTGTAACTCTATATATAAGCGATATGTATTCTAAAGTCTTCTGTTTCTATGTGTTATACATGGAAATCCCTTAAAACTTTTACAAAGGGTAAATATTTTAAATGATTGGAACTGTGTAGGGTTGAGGCCTCTGAAATTGGGTGGAGAGAAGGGATTGTGGAGGGTTTTTTTGGTTTTTTTTTTACTAGTTTATTTGCTGCCTCTCATACCTTAATGTGATTTTCATATATATATATTTTTATATATATGTGTGTTGTATATATATAAACATATATGTATGTGTTTTGAAGTATAGCTTCCTTTTCTTTTATATTTATTAGAATAGTGCTTTAATAATTATAGAATCATATTGGCAACATCTTTTATAGAAATATAATCATGTTTATTTTAAGAACTGACAACTTGTTTTTGCTCTCTTTTAGTGCAATAAGCAGTTTTAAAAGAAAGCTGTGTCTGTTTGACATCTTTACCACAGATAGTGGGAGAAACAGGCACCTCCATAATTTTAAAAGGGCAAAGTATATAGCCTTAATTTCAGAAGGAAAGTTTTGTAATTTTCAAGTTTAAAGCATGTCTTATAAAAATCATAATGAAAATGAAGGAAGTTAAATTTCCTAAATGAGTGTTGACCTTGAATATTAGAAATAAAGTTGAAGAACTTTGATTTAAGTAATGACAGCAACTAGCTTTAGATTTAGAAGATATTTAAATTCTTTGAAAATAAATCATGTTTATTGAAGAATCATACTGGTAAGGTGCCCATTTTCACTTACTAACATGAGTCAGGAAAATATAAAATGATATTTTAAAAACTTTTTTTGCTAATTCATCACCAGTGTAACTTTCCTTTTAAAATTAGGGTGATGGTGACAAAGGAAGTTAGGACTTTGAGCATTTGAAATTAGTTAAATCACTGAAATGTTGAAAAAAGTTTTGCAAAACTTTTGTTTTATTGACTTCACTTTAAGATATTAAAAAATACTATAAAGCTGTCAAAACCAAGTTTATCAGTAACCTTGGATTCAGGGGAGCTTTGCACTTTGTAACTCATGAAAATAGCATTTTAATTTTTTTTTTTTTTGCACTGGTTCAGAGTATAGATATTACAGATTGTTTCCAGTGGGCATTGTTGTTAACCTTTCAGAATTCCATCTGCACATGAAAACAAATGGATTAGCTCTTTAGTTCTCTCTTACCTATAATCCACACTTATTGCCAATTTACTGTATTTTGAGCCTAAAATCTGAGCCCATATCCTCCAACAGGTATGAAATCTTTTGTCCCTCTGCCAGAAAACTAAGAAAGTACTGTATTTTGTATGTTTATTATATTGAAGTGTATGAAATGCAATTTACAACACTGTTTTAAAGCTCTTTACATAAGGTAATGTTTGTGTAGTGTATACATTTTTCTCCCAACCCTCCCCCCTCCTCCAAAAAATTTCTATAAAGAGTGTATTTTTTTTACATTGAAATTTCACTGAATATAGGCAAGAACATAGGCAAGAGAAGAAAATAGTATATCCTAGGTGGTAAAAACCTGATGGCGTATGTTTGCTCAGTATGAGTAAAACATCTTCCTTTATCAGTGGGAGCTGTACAGATTGATGTGGAAAACTTTAGAGCCCAGGGAAGAACTGTAGATAACCTTTCCCTGTTTACCTGCTTTACCTAATTTTCAGTCACTTAATCTCACATGTGCTAAAGTAAAGCCTATAATTTAAAACTATTTAGAAGGACTTTTACAGAGGAAAAAAAAATTTTTTTTAATATAAAGCTTTACATTTGAAGTGAGTTCTTTTTAGGGTGCTCTTAGAGTTTCAACATTGCTAGTTTAAAGTTGGTTAACTTGAAAGAATATGTATAGTATATTCTATTTTGCTTACTAACAAATTGGTATATCAAACTTAATTATAAGAAACTTTGTGCTTAGAACTTTAAGGTAAATACTAAGTGGCAAATATTTTTTGAAATTTGTTTCGTTATTATACTTCTGGTGTAGAATTGCTGATCTTTTTTTATTTAAAAAAAAAAAAAAAAGGTTGTTTTGAGTTTAATGGTCATGAAACTCAACAGTGACCTTTCTGTTCCTGCCCTTGCTCACTAACTATACAGTGAATGCTAAATTTCTGTCTGCTGTTTTCTGTGATGTAAGAGTGACTTTAAAATGTCAGTCCCAGCAACTGGTATAATAGATTTTCATGTGAAGCAGAATTGGGAGTTTAATGTATATTCTGGATGGCAAATGTGTAAAGTGCTGATACATGTTTTATATTACAGTATCAAGTTACTGGCATTGAGGACCATGCATTTATAATACCGTAGCTGCTATATTTATTTAATGAAGTAGAGTCTGACAGTTACTGCACTTAACAGTAAGGAAATGAGCAGGATTCAAGGCTAGTGTTAGACTTTTTTTTTTTTTCCTAAATAAGATTTAAGAACATGAAATATCAAGGTAACAAAGGGTGCTGCCAATTTAGTTTCAATTTAATATCAGGATACTCTTTCTTTGTTTTAGAAATGTGGATTTTTACTTTAGCAGTTTTGGAAAAGGGTACCTCAGCCTCCTCAGTACTGGTTTTTAGCATATTTTTTACAGGAGTACAGGTGCCCTTTATTTTTTTCTTAATATTTACCTTTAAACAAGTTTCTCAGAAAAAGTACTCTGTGGAAATCTTCCTGTTTGTAACCTATTAATTTATTTATCTTCCTACAAGAGAGTCTAGGTGGGATTCTAGTAGGAATGTACTGGGTGTTTTAGAAGGCACTTGATAAAGATTCATCTCTACTTTCTAGCATGGAGACTTCTAGCCCTCTAAACACCTATACTGGTTTTCCAAACTAGGTTCTCTGATGACCCACCACTGCCTAAAGTTTACTTATATATTCTCTAATGGATTTTAGTATGACAGACCTCATGACAGGCTTAGTCATGACAGACTTAAAGTATGACTAAGGAGATAGAAGCTGAGTTGCCATTCAGTAAAAATGGCTAGCTGAGGATCTCAATGTTTAAGGACAAGGTGAACACTCAGAGTGCCAGTAATCAGTCTGAAGGATCTATTATTGATGGATTATAGACCAGGAATTAGAGACTCTTATTCAAGGAATTTGGTGGGTGTTTGATTCAGAGGCCAACATGAATTTGCCATGGGTGGTGATTTTTATGAAATCTGTGAAGCTAGCCACTTGGATTCAGCTAGAATATTTTGTAGTCTTGCTGTTAAAACTTGATAGTGATGTTTTGCCAAGAAGCTTAACTGACAGCTCGGCATAAATTTTATTCAATATCATTAAACCTGGGTTAAATATTTATTTAACTCATCCTCTTAGATGTTCTCCTACTGAATAGTTTTTAAAGACAAGTTGCCCCTAACAGTAACTTGCTACTTAAATTATCTTTTATGAGTTATCAGTCAAGCTGCAAAAGGACACCATTGAACTGGCATCTTTATTTTGGCTTTTTTAATCCTTTTCATTCTTTTTGAGAATTCATGGATGTCTTAAAGCTTCAATAATAATACCTGGGAGACTTTATCAAGTGAGGCCTTTGTGAGTGGCAGTATAACCCTGACTCTAAAGTCTGTCTTCATTTTCCTTTTTCCCTCTCATTTGATCATATAAAGCACTTTGTGATTCTACAGGAGTCGAAAAACAAGCCAAGAATAATGTGTAAAATCAGTACATAGATGTGAAAGTCAGAATTTTCTCCAAAAAATCTTTTTTAAAAAATTTCCTGCTTATACTAAGAACATTTTTGATCGGTGGCAATATTGGAAATGATGCTGTGATTAGTGAAACCTAAGCTGACTCCCAGGAAGAAAAATTCAGTCTCTCTCTCGCTCTCTGTGTGTGTGTGTATATATATATATATATATATATATATATATATATATATATATAGCCTCAAAGGGAAAAATATTTTTAACTTTTTCCTACTTTTAAAAGTGGTACATTTCAGTTTATAATTTTCCATGTTGGTCAAAATCATTTCTTTTAACTAAGATATAATGGTCAAGGCTTATGCTAATATTATCTACTGCTAGTTCAATTTTATTTTTCTTTACCCATCAAAGATAGTGCTCTATATTTTTACATCGTTGTAAGAATCTTTTGCTCTTAAAGTACGGAAGTTAAAGATTTTAATTTGATTTAAAGATAGAAGTTTAATAAATTTCATATGGAGGGTTGAGATTTACCAATGAGAAGCCCTATTAAAATATCAGGTAGCCAACAGTGTGACAAAATTAAGATGCCATCAAATCATCTATCTGGCCATTGGTCTCCCTTCCTTTTTGAAATCAATGTCTTAGGTAACCAAACTCTAATGTTGTGTCCATGTTAGCGTGTCAGTAAAGCAGAGATGTTCTTCAGGGTAGACAATGAATTAAATTTTTAAATCATTTTTTAAAGCGAGGCGGTTCTTAGAAAGTGCCTTTTCAGAAGATGGTGCTGTAGATTTTTATTTTTCAAATAGCATGAGGCTAAAAATTTGAAAGATAAATTATTTTAGAATTCCAAGAGTATGACCGTTTCATATAAATAATGTTATTTGTTGTTCTGAATCTGGTCCAAGGGAACCAAGTAAAGCTTTTATTCAGTAAAGTATCTAAGTAAATGCTCACCAAATATATTTTGTAAGTTTAAAAACACAGTTTTTAACAGAATTAACCCTTTCAGTTCTCAGCTGTGTTGCAGGTATTATATAAGGCATATAAAACAGCAAGTTTGCTTAACTTTTTAACAAGAGTATGGATATAGTAGTAAGTGCCCGACGGCAAAGGTAACTTGCCAGAAATTATGTCATAGGCTACGTTTTCCCCCCCAGCATATTGACCCTTTTGTAAATATCTACTGGCAGCCTTTTCTAATTAATCTTTATTAAAGAAGACTGCTTATAAAGATGGAGCCAAGTCATCATGGAAATCAGTGTAAGAGAAGTAAAATGATTCTCTATCTTTAGGGAAATTTTTTCTTTTTCAGGCAGCAAGAAATATTCTAAATGTTTCCCTCTTTTTTCTAGCATAGGTGAAAAATGATGACAGTGCATCTATATGATCAATTAATTAGAAATAGAACAGGTAAAATTGGGCTTTGGAGGAAATAAGTAAGAGGGAGGATAATAGCAGGACTATTCATACTGGTTGGTAATTTGGTAATCTACCAGAAAGCGATTTTCCCCTGAACTAGGAAGTAGTAAACAGCAGTAAATGATCACCTAACCAGTTCTTGCTTGTGAATTTGGTGAGCACTCTTCCAGAAAATAGACTTAAAAACACACAAAAAAACACACCTCAGTAACCTTGTATGCTGCATTATGTAATAATGATAGTAAAATTATATTGATTGTTTGGAGTGTACTATGTCTGTCTGCAAATACACATGCACATTAAACTTTTTCATTTTTTATAATGTCATAATAGCAATTACAAGTTTATTTTTTTAATATTAATTTTTCTATTGTGATGTTTATATTTATTGGCAATTTGTGCGCAACTTTTATATTTTGCTTAGATATTGGTTTTAAGGTATTTTATTTTTATAGATATCTCTAGCTTTTCCTCTTTCTTTGTAATATTAGCAAAGATTAAGATGGAATGTTAATATGCCAACCAAACTACTAATTCCATAAAGTCTAGAGTTTGGATTTTTACCAATAAACCATTAACACTATTTTCTAACTTAGAATACTTAATGTTGTTTATATAGTGGGCATTAAAGACAGTCTTTAGACAGATTTCTAAACGTGGAGGGGAGGTGGGGCTTTTCTTTAGTTTTCTTTCCTTTAAGTAGAAAACTAATACTAATGGATTGGATTTATTTTACCTGATCTGCAGTTTTGGGGCAACTTGATTGTTTACACTTCTTATTTCTCACTTCAGCTACATTGAAACTGCTTTAGGTGGATACATCATCCAGCGTTAGGATTGTGATACCATTCTCATAGGCCTGGAAAACAAAGAGCAAATGATCCAGAAGTCAGTGATAATTGACTTTGAAATGGGCTGCTCCAGCCCCCACCATGATTATGTTGAGTGGAAGATTTGCTACCCTGATCTTTTCCCTACCATACCTTTAACGTTGATTCAACCCTACCTTACTTTTAAAGTTGTTTCTTCTTCATCAATGAAGAAACAGAGTTTAAGTGACTAGGTAGAATCAGAGATAAAGGCTAATATAGTATTTCAGCTACTTAAAAATTTAAGTAATAATTATGAATGTGAATTAATTGGAAGACAGTTAAAAGTATGATTATAGAAAATTAATTTCAAGCATATGTGGTTACTCCAGTTTCCTAGTGAATAGATCAAGGTAATTTGTATTGACATTAACTTTTTATAAAGGTGCATGAAAAAAGTGAATTCTGTTAAACAGGTACAATATTTCCATTGTGTTTTTACACAGTGAATTTGCTTGGTAAGCCATTTTTTTCTGTAAGAGATTAAAAGATAAACTTTATCCCTCCTCTGAGCTTTAAATGGGTTTAATGTATGACATTTTGCCATACTGCATTCTTTCACTGAGAGGGGTAAATGAGAAAGTTTCAAGTAACTATAATTGGAAAAGTATTATTTTTATGTTATGTGAAATTTAACGATTTAAAATGAATCAGCATGTGATTTCGTATAGACATTAGCCATATCACTTTTTCCCCACGTTTTTGCCAGTTTCAGTAGGTTGATACACACACACACACACACACACACACACACACACACACACAGCTACTTCCTTACCCTACATCAAGTATTAATTGAACGTTGGTATTCTGATTATAGGAATTTGTTGATACTAAAAAACTAAATATGTTTCAATCAGATATATTTTTATTGCAAATATATGCTCCCCTCTTAAGGATATTTATTGTAGTTATAATTTTAATAGTTTTATTCATTATGCTTCAACATTGTCCTTGATTGACAGGCATATAATTCTTGTAGATCAATATTTTTAAGGCAGCTTTGAGTAGAAATCATCCTTTATTTTCTTTTTTCCTTCCAAAAGCTCATAGGAACCTGACACATAGAGCTTATTTTGCTCTTTTAACTGGTTGGCTCCATAAATCAGGGTACCTGGCATCAGTAACTGAATTACCACAGTGAAGTACTTGGTGACTTGTTCAAGTTTACAGTCATCTCTTAGAACTGTCATGAATAGGCTTATGTGAGTAGAAAACAGATGGGATTGTTGGTCATTAGAACTTTATTTTCTTTGCCTTTTTTTTTTTTTGGTTTTATTATTTCTAAAAATTGACTGCATGCACATCTGTAATTTTATGTTTAAAGTTTAAGAGGCCATGCCAGAAACTAGAGAGGGAGATAACCCTGGTATTTAATGCCTAAAACTTTCCATCTTCATTTACTTCATGGCTTTAGTTGGAAGAACAAACAAACAAAAATCCTTTCATTTGGCCCTTTATTTTTAGAACCAAAGAAGGAAAGACTCTTTCTACAAAAAATGTTTGCAGGTGTGATAGGAGATCTTTGTGAAGAAATGGACTAGTGGGATTGTAAGAGTATGTAGTGAGGGGGTAAATGAGGAAAAGGGAAAGGTTTCTTTGCCGGAATCCTTGGAGAGAAACCTTATAATTGTTTGATATTTGTCTGGTTCTCACAGTCACATTGTAAAAGAGGAACTGTTGCCATTTGAACCTAGGAAGAGAGTCTCTGTAACCTAAATTTATTTTATGTTGTTGTCCCAGATCTAAAGCTGCATCTATTTTGATTAGAGAAGTTGCTTCTGAGTAAAGAAACGAAGTATTTATCCTTAAATAGAGCCATGGCGTTGCTATCAACACGGCTTCTCCAGCTTTTCCCTTTATATAGAAAACACAAAATAGGACCTTTCCAGACAAGGTAGTCTTTCCTGTAAAGAAAATATTTTTTGATAACAGATTTGGGGGAAACACTGGTAGATTGTAATGAAGGGGGAATTTTGCCTAATAACATGGACAGTCCAACCAGGTTAATGGATACAGTTTGATCCCAGGGAGTTTAACAAGAGGAGCCTTTGGTAGCAGGTTAAACCTTTGGTTTTGGTAGCAGCAGATTTGGATCTCCAGTGTTAACTGCAGATATCTCCCTGTTTCATAGAAAGGGAATGATCTCATAGTATTGATGATGATCCTGCAAATGTGCCTGTGCTCTTTCTCTAATTCAAAAACCAGGACTAGCAAGCACTAACCAAAATCTCCTAACACTTTGTCCTATAAGATTCTTTAAAAGTTTTCCAGGAGCTTTCTCCTTTCTTAGCCCAGGGTACAATGCCTTGCTCCTCTTTAAAAAAGAAAAGAAAAAGGATTTAGAGGCAGTTTAGATAGAATTCTACTATGAGTAAATAATAGGGTCTTTAAAATACTTGGGAAAGGAAGATCACATGCCGCAATTTATAGCTTGATTGAGAGACTCTTTGAATACTGTTTTTCATGTTTGGGTTCTAAAGTTTTTTCTTTGACCTACCATTCTTTGATTTACTTGAGTGCCATGATTCTATATTGGGATGAAATCAGTGTTTTATGCCATTTATGAATTGTGCAGTTTTTCCCTCTCCACACCCTACACACACACACTGTTAAAAATAAAAGGGGGAGGACTAAAAACAAAGAGAGGTAATGAGAATCATTAGAATGTAACTTTAGTTAATATAGATGGAAAGAAATCCTAACTTGGCTAAATGAGAATTAAGACTGAAAGTGTTAGTGCTGCAGGTATTATCTCTATCCATAGAGGTTTTTGCTAGCTATAGAGTGGTAATATGAACAGAATATATACCTGAAATATGATGTTACAGCAAAGTGATAAAAGAAATTATTCTTGAAAGTAATATTTCAATCTTCTCTAACAGAGATGCCCATATTCTTAAGGAAAATGAATGTAGCTCCTGGTTTTAATGAATCAGACTCTGATTTAAACTTCAGAAGATTTGTAACTTTTATTCTGACACATCTTCTTAAATATGTAAAAATTACACTGAATGAATACTTAAGACTATTCTTTCCTCTTAATTTACATAATGATTTTTTTCAGACCTTAGTTCTATAGATATTGATTTCTTTCTCACATATATGCCTCTTGGTGTGTGCAGAATTCCATATTAAAAGTTTTTTTAAACTCATTTCCTAGTCAAACCTGAACTGTAAAGAAGGCATAAATAGGTTTAAAATGCAGGAAATTTTAGAAGATCACAACTGGAAAAAGACTGTTGAGAACTTGTTGCCTTTGAGAGTAGAAAGGGCTCTAAAACTTGAACTGAGATTTGGAGTTTAGTCAGAGCTCTACCACTAATTTGCTCTGTGTCCATAAGGCAATTTCCTTAATCTCTGTGTGCCTAGGTTCTTATAAAATGGTAGTGATAATAATACCTGCCCTCACCTCCCTCACAAAGTAGTTGTAAGAATAGGATAATGTTTGTGACAGTGCTTGAGTTCTCCAAAAGAAAAGCTATTCAGAAGTTCAAGATAAAAGAATATTGTTGTGTGAAGGGTTCATTTCCAGTTTGCTTCTATGAAAGTATCTTTAGTTACCCTAGATCATTTTATCAAACAAGTGTAAGAGAAACTGAGGCTTTATCATGGTATGGTGTTCACCTACAAACGTATTCTGTTCTGTTTCTCCCCTGCTGGATATTTATTGCACAAGCTGAATTTTTCTTTATAATAATCTTTGGAAAAAGTGTAACTTCAAAAACCAAACTCCTTTTAGTGGTGCTATGGCAGCTGTGATTGTATTTTGAGTTAGATTAATGTGGTGAAACCATCAGATAATCAGAAATTAACTTTGCCTTTTGCCTTCAGGCATTTTTGCTACAGATTGGCATCAGAAGCTGTTGTACAACCAGATAGTTATCCCTTTGTTTCTTGCAGATTTTTGGTACCTTTTTTTGGAACCTTTTTTTGGAGTAAGGGGTTAGGTTTTAAGAAGGAAAAGTGTGCTTATTTCACTTACCACTTTGCAGAGTTGACCGTTGCTTTCCAATCACCATGTACCTGTAAAAATTAAAATATAGTAAAGGGTTTTTTCTTCATTTAAATTCAGTTCTGAGCATCTGCAGGTGATATCAGGCAGCCTGTTGGTGTCTGACCCAGTTATCTTTATGGATTGTGGGCAGAACCTTACATTTCTACAGGCTTACCCACTTTCCTGAGGGGAAGGGGCGCTTGTTTCTAGGAAAAAAACAAAGGGCACATCACCACAGGTTGTGTAAGCAATTCCTTGTTGAAACAGACAAGTTTGGTTTGTGTTTTGTTTTGTTTTAAGAAATAAAAGGATGCATTTTAGGTACACAGGGTATGAATGCATTCAACATTTATTTTTTTATCTCTGTAGATGCTGATCTCCCCTTGTTGCAGGCAGTTTGGGCTTTTCCAGCTCATCACTAACATGGATGAGATCTATCTTAGTTTTATAGGATAATGAGAATTACAAGTACTGAAAAGTTGGGGAGATTCATGCTTGGAAAATGAGCAAAAAATCCACCTTGCTGGGTGAGATAGCTGAGAACATTGGATATATCAGGAATACTTTTAAACAATTTTTGCTGTAATGTGTAGCTTTAATATCTGTCTTCAGTTATGGACCCCATGAAAGTATTACTGTATCTTGTGAATAAAGATCATTCTTGTGAACTAGTATATGGATGCATTCATAGGCTGTGGGAAGCAGTGATGTGTGTATGTGTGTGTGTGTGTGTGTGTGTGTGTGTATAAATATTCTATGTTTATAACACTGTGTATTACATAAGTTTATATAGAAAAAATAATGTGTTTCTTTAGTGTTTGGGGGACTAAAATTGTAATATAACCATTCCAGTGTAATCTGACCACTCAGTCTAGAGAACATTTGTATTACACACAAATACACACCCCTAAAGCATTGCTAACTGCTCCCACTTGAGATAATTGCTGCTTTTTTTTAAGCCCGAAGTAGTGGACAGGAAATAGCACTCTTTTAAAAGGGGCTTTTCTGAAAAGTAAAATGTAAATGTAGGACATGTGGGGAGGTGGGGCCTCCTGCAAATGCCCTGCAGATGGACAAATAGCCTTTTAAATTTTACTTTTTAACCATCTTAACCGTGTGTGCCTATTTGTACTGCAGATGTGAAATATTTTGGGGAGTTAATATCAGTATGTTTTGAAACTGAATTATTACATAAAATCAGAGTAACCTCTTTCTCCATCCTCCTTTTCCACACTGACTCTTCTTGCCAAATATACCAAGTTTCAGCATGGTAAAATGATGGACACTCAAACCTCCTTCCTCATCTTCCCTATCCTGTCTTACACCTGGTCTGGCCTTATATTTTTTGTTGGCTTTTCATAAGTAAGAACAATTTACTGTAGTACTTTAGAGACTGCAGAATTTCAAAATGTTTATAAGCCTTCCTTTGTTAATGTTTGGTTACACGATAACATTAGTTAAAACAATGGAGTAAGTCTGAGTTTGTAATATGCTACAAGATAAAATCTTGAGTGATATTAAACTTGACTGCCACATTTTATTAAGAGGAAATTGGATTATATGGTGGGTGGGAGCTAGTCTATGATATATATGTAATCACTGTATAATTAGAAACACCAAATGTTGAGTCCTATCACTGTGTACTTGGGGGCCAGGCTTTGGATATGGTTGTCATTTTAATTCCTCAAAGACTATATGTCATTAAGATGAGCAGAAGGCAAATAAAGTTTTTAAACAAAACTACTTTTGGGGGGTATTTAAATTTTCTTTCCCCAAAAAAAATTTACTACAAAAAAACCTAGGGTTGAGACTGAGAAGCTTCAAGCCGCTTTTTAAGCAGTTCAGTCACTTACAATATTTTATGTTAAAGAAATTGTCATAATTCTTTCTGAGCCAAACTGTCACTAAAATGTCCTGTGACAGAACCACTCCTCTTTTTTCTGCCATTCTGTGTATTGGAAGTGTTCTTAGTTGTATTTGTTTTTAATCCTTGATTTTAAAATATTAATGGTTTTAGTGTTGCTTAGCTTCAGTTTGAAGTGTAACTTTCACTAATAACTGCAATAAAAAGAAAAGCTTTGCTCCAAACTTTGTTTTGCGGTCACATCATTACAGCACTTCAGGCTTAGGGAAAGGGAGTTGGTGTGATAGAGTGGAAAGAATTTAGGCTTTCCTAATCACGAAGTCCTGAATTCAAACCTGGATTGCGTGATTGCGTGACGATAGACGAGTTCCCTGATGCTTCTAAATCTCAAGTTTCCTCCACTATAATGAGATAATAGTAGGGCTGTTGGGACATTAAATGAGTTCATAGATGGAGGGTACTTAATAGTGCTGGGCATGTAGGTGGAACTCAGGTTTTAAAGAGGTTCTGCTGCGCCGGCCCCCCACCAACCCAGGACTTCCCTGGCAGTCCAGTGGTTAAGAGAGTCTGCACTTCCACTGCAGGGGGCACAGGTTTGACCCCTGCTTGGAGAAGTTCCGCATGCTCTGCAGTGCGGCCAAAAAAAAAAAAAAAAAAAAAACACTGGTGGGGCTGGGGCTCCATATAAAAAAAATTAAAGTGATGGAAAATACAATTCAATAAATAAATAAATAAATAGTTTCTCCCCCACCTTAAATAAAAGACACTGGGTCTTTTAGACTCTCCTCCCTTAAGACATTGGGTGGCGTGGAAAGAGGGGTAAGCAAGAAGCCAGGCTTGCGAACTCTGCCAGGCAGTGAAAGAACTTAAGAATAAAAAGAAACTGAAATGGACGGGGAATCGTCACAGGCACTGAAGTGGATACACAGCCCAGGTATGATATGCAAGAAAACCCTGGACTGAAATTTTGAAAACCAGCTCTCAACTGTCCTAACGGCATAGCTTCAGGTATATCACTTTTCATTCCATAATTGAAGTTAATAGAGTAAAATCAGAGGTCTCAAGTTGGCAGCCAATTTCTGTCTGCAAATAATTTTTGTTTGGTATTTAAAATATTTTTATTAGTCCCTAATATTTAAAAAAATCAGAAGATCTCACATAAAAATCCCTTAAAAAGTAAGGACGGTCATCGATTTCACTATTCCTTCAGTATCCCTTTACAGCTGCCACCAGGGGAAGCTCAAGAGTGGTTGGTCCCTTTGGATGGAGCACACTCTCCACAGCCCCGCCACTCTGCCCAGTCTGCACAGGTCTGGACTCAAAGGAACCCTCAAGAGGTTCCTTTGAGGTGAGGCCTCCAAGCAAGCAGGAATCCCTATGAGGATGAGCGCTTTACCTGGGGGTAACTCACTACTTTGAAGCAGTCCAGCCTAAATGTTAAAAACTTGTCCCTTCATTATTTCCATTTACCCTATTTCTGTTCTCCAGAACATCAGAGAATTCAGTCTGTTCCCTTCTGGCTATTATGTGTTCTTCACCCCAGTCTTCTCCCACCTACATGTCGCCAGAGTCTGTGCAGCCCTAACAGTACAGTTTGTTTTCTTAAAGGATCTTGTTACTGATGCTGAAGAAGCTCTAGTTAGCTTAACTAACAAATGCTGATGGGTTGAGTTTTTTTTAACTATGTGTGTCAGTTGTTAAGTTTGACAAATTGAAGAGAATCACTCTACTGTCAATCTTCCCAGTAACTACACTGATAAGGAAAATTCTAAAAACGTCAATAACTACACCCAAATTCATACAGTTAAATGGGGGAAATATGTGTAACGGTGATGCGAAGGCATGCTCTGATAAATCAGGCTGTAGCATCCCTAAGTGTAGTACCAGAAAAGCATGACGGTTATCTAGGCAGACAGTAATCGGACGATTGCTCTAATTGATTAACAAGACATGCTGGACTGGACAGAACAAGTCACCAATTATATTAGAGTTCACCTGCTTGAAACTTCAGGTAAAAGCGTGCTCAGAGCACTACAATAAAGCATGGAGAAATGAGGCGGCAATCTAAGGTAAAATTCCGAGGTGGTTTGTTTTTTGGAGGGGGGCCATACATCTTGAACTCTCAGTTCATGTAGTTTCCATGTTTCAGTCGTCTGATCATTTGACAAATTCTTTGGCTGCTGAGACTTGCATGCCTTGCAGATGCTTTTAGGAAATAATTGGGTTAATCTGTCAGTGCCAGGAAAGGATGGGATCATTTTTACTATACTTGATAAAATGTCTCTATCATAAAGGGGACTGGAATCTTTAGTTTTATCTGTAGAAAAAAGATGACTGTTTTCCTGCCTTCTGTCACTTTTGTTATTTCTGTAATTTCCACAATCTATAGAGATCTTTGCAATGCCTTTATAGAGCAGCACTTGTCTCATACTTTTCTCTATTAAAATATTTTCCTTTAAGAATAATCCTTGGGGGACTTCCCTGGTGGCGCAGTGGTTAAGAATCCACCTGCTAAAGCAGGGGACACGGGTTTGAGCCCTGGTCCGGGAAGATCCCTCATGCTGCAGAGCAACTAAGCCTGTGTGCCACAACTACTGAGCCTGTGCTCTACAGCCCGCGAGCCACAACTACTGAGCCCACGTGCCACAACTACTGAAGCCCGCGCATCTAGAGCCCATGGTCCACACAAGTGAAGCCACTGCAATGAGAAGCCCGCGCACTGCAACAAAGAGTAGCCCCCGCTCGCCGCAACTAGAGAAAGCCCGTGCACAGCAACAAAGACCCAACACAGCCTAAATAAATAAATAATTTTTAAAAAGGAATAATCCTTGGGAAACTTACACAACAATGTAAAGCAATTATACTCCAGTAAAGATTTTTTAAAAAAAAGAATAATGCTTGGGTTCAAGATTTACTTATAAACAAAGCAGACATATTCGTGGTTTAGGATTATGAAGCTTTATATGATGTCTGATTCTCAGCTGAAATAAAATGTTAATGGACTTTTTTGCTAACGGACCTCAGAAACAGCCCAACTCAAAAGTACTTGTGGGCTTCCCTGGTGGCGCAGTGGTTGGGAGTCCGCCTGATGACGCGGGGGACGTGGGTTCGCGCCCTGGTCCGGGAGGATCCCACATGCCGCGGAGCAGCTGGGCCCGTGAGCCATGGCCGCTGAGCCTGCGCGTCCGGAGCCTGTGCTCCACAACGGGAGAGGCCACAGCAGTGGGGGGCCGGCATACCGCAAAAAGAGGCCCGCGTACTGCAAAAAAAAAAAAAAAAGTACTTGCAACTGCTAACTGTACAATATTACTCTTTATTTACTGCAACATAAACTGTCAAATGGAAATTGCATATTATGTTGCAAAAAACAAAACCAAAAACAACATAGGAATAGGATACTTTACCAAACAGGATTTCAGTCACCACCATCATTCAGATGGTTTTCACTTGTATTTTATACAAATGTAAAATTAAGGTTGCTTAACCATTTTATGAGTTTAATTTTTCTAATTTATTTTTGTACTTTTATAAAGATTTTAGATTATAAATGTTTGCCGTTTGTGGTATTTCTTTGAATAGTGTTATTTTTTTACTATATTAAAAGGTGTGTTTTAAATCTTTAATTTAAAAGTATTACTAATATCTACATTAAGACCCTTTAAGGAGCGACAGGGCGACTCTCTGGAGGCCGTGTCCTCTGTGGTGCCTGAGGAGGACAAGCTCTGTTCCTCTGAGCACCAGTGGTCAGACCATTCATGTCTCAGCATTTCTCCAGGACCAACCTACCCCAGGATGGTGTGGAATACAGGACATTCACCTGTCGCCCAGCCACCATTCTGGTTCCAAGGCTGCATGTCTCCACTGGATTGGTGAGAGGGTTGTCAGTGTTTTGCTCCTGGGCCTAATTCCAGCTGCTTATTTGAATCCTTGCTCTGCAATGAACTACTCCCTGGCTGCAGCCCCTCCCTCTTCATAGTCACTGGGACATTGGACAAGTTGTGACTATATTACAGGGATTGGCACTCTCAGCTTTCACCTTTGCTAGGCTTTGTTATTTCAACGATCATGATGAGGGCATCTGCACAGCTGTTGCTATGCTATGGAAGCTCTGACCTTTTAGACGTAATACCTTGAAAATTGATTGTACACCTCCCTTGCCTCTGCTCTGTCATGCCATTCAATTCACAATAAGGAGGAAATAACAGATAAGTCCATTGGTGAGACAAACCTCTTCTCCTAATCACCTCGTTATTTTTAGAATGTAATCTTTGAGGAAAGATTTGAGAGCAATTGTAACCAAAAAATTGTCAGACTGAGTTCTCTATGCTGGGGAGTTAATGGGGTGTCTCTCAGCTTCTCACAAGACTCACAGTATAACTAAACATTATATATGAGCTTTTGCCTTTTAATTTATCAAACTCTTAAAGGGAATTCAGCTTTATTGCTCTCAATAGCTGATCAGACTTCTATATTTGTCCTAGGATGGTAGAGAAAGGGAGAGACTGTTAATTCGAGAATAAAGACTTTCAGAAAATTAGGCAGTGTTTAGTTTTTGCAAAGTTTCCCGCTCTGTTCAGTCGATACCAGTTACTGATGGTTACATGTCCAAGGTAAACTGGCAAATTAGAAATGCTGATGTTTCACATTACTGATTTCTAAATCCTAGGAAGAAGAGCCTGGAGAGTTCCTGAATATAGAGAAGTTCCATGTAGGGAAGAGGTCCCTTTATAGATGTTTCAAATTGTTACAGATTCTAAACCTAGACTTAATCGTCAAATGTGTTTATTTTACTTGTCCTAAAATAATCTGTCCACAGATATAAAATTATAAGTAATAAGTTGTTGTTTTCCCATTGTGGGAATCTCTAATGTGAAGATGTATTCTATGAAGATAAAGTCTTTTTTAAAATAAGATGCTGTGTAATAAAAATTTATTCTACTCCAAAAAAAGACCCTTTAGATACCCATTTTTTTTAATTAATTAATTTATTTATTTATTTTGGCTGCGTTGGGTCTTCATCTCTGTGCGAGGGCTTTCTCCAGTTGCGGAGAGCAGGCTCCAGATGTGCAGGCTCAGCAGCCGTGGCTCACGGGCCCAGCCGCTCCGCGGCATGTGGGATCCTCCCAGACCAGGGCTCGAACCCGCGTCCCCTGCATTGGCAGGCAGACTCTTAACCACTGTGCCACCAGGGAAGCCCTAGATACTCATTTTTAAATCTGCACAAAAGTATAACACTTTACTTTGAATGCAGCAAAGCTACTTTCCATTCATTTAAACTGATAGACTTTTCTTTCTTATACAAGAAAGTGGAAGGGCAAATAGAGTCGAGGAGGGGGGTTGTTGGTTGTTTCAACCTCCAGATTAAATCATCTGCAGCTGTGTAGTTGAAACAGCGGTTCATTCTCTCTGACTATTGTATACAAAACTACTTAGTCTCACTTAAGTCTCAACCTTGAGGATGTCAACGTGAATTTATTTGGCCTGAGACAGGTGTGAGAGCAACAGAAAAGTAAGCTGGAAAAAAGGCCAGAGTAAAGCAGTTTCCTTTGGAGTAGTGTACAAACAAACAAAAATGCCTAAGTTAGAGAGAGAAACTATTTCCACTCTCTCTGTGTTTTTAAAAAAGTGCAATTTACTAGAGCAACTATACCCAAATCCCTTGGCAAACAACTCATACAAAAACATCAAGATCGGCCTTTCTCACCTTCTGAGATGCCCCACACTCTGTGGAGTGTTTCTCTCTAAATAAATCCACTTCTTACCTATCACTTTGTCTCTCACTGAATTGTTTCTGCGATGAGACATCAAGAACCTGAGCTTCGGGGCTTCCCTGGTTGCACAGTGGTTAGGAATCTGCCTGCCAGTGCAGGGGACACGGGTTCGAGCCCTGGTCCGGGAAGATCCCACATGCCGTGAGCAACTAAGCCCGTGCACCACAGCTACTGAGCCTGCACTCTAGAGCCCGCGAGCCACAACTACTGAGCCCGTGAGCCACAGCTACTGAAGCCCCCGCGCCTAGAGCCCATGCTCCACAACAAGAGAAGCCACTGCAGTGAGAAGCCCGCGCACCACAACGAAGAGTAGCCCCCTCTCGCTGCAACTGGAGAAAGCCCACGGGCAGCAATGAAGACCCAATGCAGCCAAAAATAATAAACAAATTAAATAAATAAATAAAATAAAAATAAAAAAACATCAAGATCTTCCACTGTACCTCGAAGGTGGGTCACTTGGTTGTAAGTAGCCAAAGCCAGTCCCAATTTAAAGCAGAAATCTTCTGATGTGACACTAAATTGCTGTTGCTTGAAAAACATTTTCACAGTCACAGTTCTCACTTTTCTAAAATTGCAATTTCCAGAGGGAAGACCAGAGTTCAATTTAATAGTAGAATACAACTTTGCTGTCATTTGCCAAGCACATTAATAAGCCATTTGGAACTTAACTTTGGTTATCTACATACGACAGAATGAAGGTAAGGGGGCGGGGGGAGGGTGGAATCTCCAAATTTGTACTTTGTTTCTCCACTTAAGAAGGTAGAAAGGCCAAAATAGAACAGCTTTTAAGACATTCAGTTTTACATTTCTGCATATTGGAAATAACCTGACATTTTAGCATGCTTCTAAACAGAAAACAGTGAATAAAATCATCATTCATGCTCTGAATTGTCTTTATATTTTTCCCTTAGATTTAAATTTAATTGAAAACAACCTCACATTGTTAGAAATTGCCCTCTTGGAAGAGAAATAAAGAAAGATAATTTACCTGAAATCTTTCCAGATAAAAAGTCGTTAACGATCGTGGAGAAACAATCCAGTATTTAATTAGTCTGTAATATCTACAACCATCAGGAAGCACAATAGCGTATTTCAGTAGAAAAGACTTGGGAGATGGAGCACCACGTAGTACTGTATCTGCCTCTAGACATTGGAAGTGCACGCTAAAGAAAGATAAGTCTTCAGGGAACAACACACGAAGTAAGCTGTGCAAATATACATCTCCAAAAAAGGCAATACAGTTTTAACTTCAGTAGCTAGATGTGGGGATGGATACCTTATCAAGATATTTTTCATATTAGAATAAGATCAGCTGACCAAATATTAACTAAAGTACTTTTAAACACTGTCCTAATTCAGTAAAAGGTGTATACTCTGAGGATTTTAATTATTGGAATTCACTAAGTAAGGTAATCTATGACATTTACTGGGAGGAGAAAATTGAGAAGAACAGAGAAGATACATAACATAACACTTCACAGATTTTGAGAGAAAATAGCTTGTTATTGTCAGGGCACCTCATGTCTCCTTTGGCTAAGTCTTAATCAATTAAAAAAGTTACGAGTTCATATTCTGCTGTTTTCATGTTTTTATTTTCACATTTTAAAAAAATTTCTTGCTTCCTTGTCTACATCTCTAGGATCCTTTTTAATTCACGAGAATGTGGAATGGATAGTTATGTTCTTTAAATCTGAAGAGAGAAAGCAGCCAACTGAAGAATATTACAACTAGACACAAACAAGTCATGGACATTATCTTCCTATTTATAATGATCATAGGAGAGGTGGCAGCTGTATCGAAGAGCAACATTCCCAGGGTAATGCACACATGAAACAGAGAAATGATATACATTTCTGCTACAAACTGAAAGTAATGCACTTCATGAATATAATGTGTCTGTCCTGTGTATTGCTTTGAGCAAATGGGGCTCCTCGTATATGAGTCCACATTGGACCAGATGACATCAAAACACAGCTAAAACTGCCCATAAATTTTTGTTAAAACTAAATTTCCTATTCCATTTCAATACATACACAAGTCCACCGATGAGAGCCAAAGATATCCCTAACTTGAAGGAATAGTAATAATTTATAGGCTTCCTGGTTCTGACATTGACCATCCGTCTCTCATTTCTCTCGGCTACCCATGTGAACATTTGCTGCGCTATGATACCCCTCTCTTTGAAATTTTAAATGTCATCTGCTGTAAATTTACTTTTAGCAGAAAAGTGGAGGACATTCGGAACAGACATCACCTGGAGCATTTCAGAGGCCTCGGGGCTTTCATCAAAATCCACCATAGCAAAAAATACCTTGTTGCTGAATGCACTGGAGAATTGCCAGGAATCTGCCAAGATCTGAAATTCTTGAAGAGCAAGTTTGCATGTTACACATAATCTAAACTTCTGGAGAGTAGTAAACGTCACAGTAACAGAATAGTTTCTTGGTTTTTCTAATACAAAACGATTGAACATGGCATCATTCATTCTTATCACTCTGTTTTTCTGAGTCCAGTCCATCAGCTGTCCGACCTTTTCTGCTAATATCTTCTTCCTTTGTCCAGGATGTGCAGGAGCCTCAGGAGTCATGAACACCAAAACCACCACCATGGTCAGAGATACACGCCAAAGCCACCACCATTCTTCCATATTTGTTTACTTCTTTTTGTTAAGTTTCCAAATATCTATGCCAAAATCTTATCATTTCTCCCAGCAATTAATTTGTCCAGGACCTTTTATTTGTCTTCTTTAATCCTAGTAAAAGAGCTATATCACAAATTCCTATGCATGTCTGGTTTATGAGCCATGTATTAGAGTTTAGAAAATATTCTGTGAAAAAACAAAATTCTGTGATCAAGGAAGTCTTGGAAATGTTCCAGTCTGTCTTTCTGCAGAGTTCCAGACTCACATTTCTAACTGCCTCCTGGACAGCAATACCTAGATCCACCACAATCACCTCAAACTACTCAAAAGCCAACCTCATCATCCCCTTGCCTGCCAAGCCCTGGGTTCTCTGCCTCTCTTCCCACTGTGACCCCATCCCACCAATCACTGAGGTTTTAAAACTGAGGACTCTTCTTGGACTCCTCTCTTACCCTCCATCCATCAAACCAGAACTTAGCCTCTGGAGCAGACTGCCTGAGTTTGGATCCAAGCTCTACCACTTAGTTTTGTGACCCTGGGTACGTTCCTCACTTCTCTGTGCCTCAGTTTCCTCGCCTGTAAGACGATGGTGGTCATAGCATCCATCTCCTAGGATTTTTCTGCACAGCCCTCAGAGAGGAGCAGGCGGGCAAGCTGGGGATAGCATCCCTGCCTTCCTCTTGCTGTCCAGCGCCACCACTAGAGGCAGTGCGGAGTCGTAACTGAGAGAAGGTAGACCTGGGGACCAGATGCATCTAGGTTTCCATCCTTACCAGTCTCTTCAGTTACTAGCAAAAATGGGGGTAATGCCTACCTCACCTATTAGTTATGTACATTACCTGTCAACATCTTCCAATGTCTAGAACGGTACTAGCACGATTGGATTTTTTTTTCCTTCTCCTTTTTAGAGAAATGGTTGGATACTGAGCATTACTTCTAATACCTGTTACCTCTCCCAGGGACGTGCCCTCTCCAATTACGATGATCATTCCTTCTATGCCGTCAAGCAGATGATGAAATTATTGGGAAAGACAGAATCAGTAGAATGTGTGTAAATAATGTTAAGTTCTGGGAAGGATACCTGCTGGAGAGTGAGCCTGACTGGGAGATTACTCTGGCTATGCACGGCACCTTTTTTTTTCTTTTTGCCATGTCGATGCGTAACCTTTATCAAAGTAAAGATTTTTAACTTGTGAATGAAGTGGACGCGATATCCTGATGCCCTCCTCCTCCGCATCCTCTTGCTGCACCAGCCCCGCCGCCGGCCCTTTCCTACCCGGAAGGCCTCTGGGCCCCAACGGCCGCCGCCACCGTCGCGCCGCCCGGCGGTGACTAAGCTGAACGCGGGCTGTGATGACCCGCGCGCGGAAGAGGGGTGCCTAGCAACCGGGGGCGCTTAACAGAGGAGCCGGCGAAGGGAGGCGGAAGTGCGCGCTGGGAAGGTGAGAGGAGGAGGGGACAGGGGTGGGGAGGTGCTCACCCGCTCCCGCTCCTTTCTCTGCGCCGGGGTATTAATTTAAACTGAAGATGATTATCCTAGGAGGGGAAGGGAGGGATTGGGCTGGAACTAGACAAACCGCAGCTCCTCCCGCTGGGGCCCCTCACACACCCGCTCCTCCTCCTCCAGCAGAGGGCAGAGGGAGGGAATATGACCCAGGTGGGGAGGGGACCAGCCCCCCACCACCAATTCCCTAGGGCCAATTCGAAGCCCCTTCGAAACAAGCCGGTCCTCTCTGGATGGGGATAGGACTCCTTCTCTTAGATCCCGCAGGGCCCTAGCCCAAAGCTGGGGCAGGGAAAGCAAAGAAAGTAGCACAGGACTTGGTTACTGGAAGTAGTGGTGGAAACTGGATTAAGGACTACTTTTCCTGCTACCTGCCCCCCCCCTTCCGCCAGCCCCGCCGAGCACTTGGCACTACACACACACACACGCACACGCACACGCACATGCACACACACACACGCGGACACACACACACTGAGGAGCCCCATTATCCCCTTTCACCTGCTCCAGGACCTGTAGGATCCAGCAGTTTGTGTCTGTGGATGCATGGGTGGGAGGAAACTTAGTTAATGCCTCACACGAAGTTGAGTGTAGGGAGTGCTGTTTCCAAGCAGGCTTCCAGCAGGAAGGGGCTTGGAGCGAAACGGACAGGAGCACATCCTTTGGAGGCTTTCCTCAGTGGTCTCCTGCAGCCTTGTTTGCTCCCTCCAGCAGAGGTGGGTGTCTTGGAACAGGCCTGGGGTCCCTGAGCCTTCGGCTCCTGCACCATGGCCACCCTGAGTGTCAAGCCCAGTCCACGTTTCCAGTTGCCGGACTGGCACACCAACAGCTGCCTGTTGTCCACTAACGCTGAGCGGCAGCGAGATGCCTCACACCAGATCCGCCAGGAGGCCCGGGTCCTCTGCAATGAAACCAACAACCAGGTTGGGGGCCGGAGCCCAGTTGGGTGGGAAAGGGATAGCCCCCAACTCCCGATAACCTCTTTATCTGGCTCTGTCTCTTCCAGACCATTTGGGACGAACATGACAATAGGACTCGACTGGCAGAGAGGATTGATTCTGTCAACCGGTGGAAGGAGACGCTGGACAAGTGTCTGACGGATTTAGATGCCGAGATCGACGCCCTGACACAGGCAGGGAGCCAGGGCAGGGTGCCAGGAGACCCTGCCTGCAAGGACCTCCCTCTCCCTCCCCTCTTCCGGGTCAGGGTATTTGGTGGCATGTCCATCTGAGTCACTTGGCCTAAGTGGGGATGAGAGCTGCTTCCCAGCGGATGGCCCCACCAGCCTCCTGTGCCCTCTCTTTTCTAGATGAAAGAGTCAGCAGAACAAAACCTGCAGGCCAAGAATCTGCCTCTGGATGTGGCCATTGAGTGCCTGACCCTGCGGGAGAGTCGGCGTGACATTGATGTGGTGAAGGACCCCGTGGAGGAAGAGCTGCACAAAGAGGTAGAGGTCATTGAAGCCACCAAGGAGGCCTTGCAACAGAAGATCAGCCAGGCCTTTGAGAAGCTCTGGTAAGAGAGAGATGTGTCATTTGCACGTTCACCCGCCTTTGAAGGCTGTGTTTTAAATGTAGGACATGTGTATCGTGGGTTACAAGTCACTGGCTCTCAGGCCGCCTTCTGCCCCCGCCGTGCCCATGGCAGAAACCACTCACCCACTGATCGTAGTACTTTTTGCACCACCTGGACGTGGTCTCAGAATACTTCTCATGAACCTGCTCTAGGCAGCCATTATCAATTTATTGGAAGCATGAGAGATGAAGCCCATGTGCCACCACGCCGACTTTCTGGGAGTGTGAGCCTTGTGAGTGTGGCTACTGGAGTGTGCCCTGTGGGTGTGTGCAAGCACTTGGTGCCATAGTTTTGTCTGTGGGGAGCTCATCCAGCTGTGCCTATATTTGTCTCAGCTGCAGCGGCAGCTCCACTGTCACCTCAGCTTTCCCATCCCTCCTTGTCCCTTCAGTACCATGGGCGCTGCGTTCCAGGGCCTTGGAGGTATGGCTCCTGATCCAGTCTGTTCTGTCCCCAGCCTCCTGCAGGAAGTCCGACAGCAGCTCAACTCTGACCATCGGGGCAAAATGGAGGCAGTGGACATTGACAGAGGCTGCTTCTCTCTCAACCTCAAGTCCCCGAACATCTCTCTGAAGATTAATCCCACACGTGTCCCCAACGGGTAAGAAGGGCGTTTCATTCAGTCTCTCTTCCTCCCCGCAGAGGCCATATTCTGATTATTTCCTGCCACCTGCAGCTCCACCACACTCCAGCAGTGGGATGACTACAGTCAGTTCAACAAGAACCGAGCAGAGGCTGAGATGAAAGAGTCCATAGAGCTGAGGGAGGCCATCGCCCTAACTATTGCCAAGGTGACTGACCACTCCCCCTACCCCGATCCTCCATGACTAAGAGATGGCCCCAGCATGCACTCAAGCGCTTGTCTTCTGTTCCCTGTCAGCCATGTGGCATCCCACCCCTCACCTGAGCGACATCCTCAGCTGGCCAGAGCTCATACCCTCCCCTTGCCCTGCCTACTTTCTGTCCTCAGACCAACAACGAACTGGAAGCCCAGAGGGTTGCAACGGAATTTGCCTTCAGGAAGCGGCTGTGGGAGATGGAGAAAGTGTACAGTGAGCTCAAGTGGCAAGAGAAGAATGTGAGCCTTCTCCGTTTGGTCTCCTGGGGCCTGGACTTCCTGCTGTGGGATGAGGAGCCTGAGGCCCTGCCAGGAAGCCCCGGACTGGGTGCACCAGGTGGAGACCAGTCACTCTGTCCCTGCAGACCTTGGAGGAGATTGCCGAGCTGCAGGAGGACATCCGGCATCTGGAGGAGGATCTGCGCAGAAAGTTACAGAACCTGAAGCTATGCCACACCCGGCTAGAGACCAGGACCTACCGGCCCAACGTGGAACTCTGCAGGGACCAGGTACGAGGGCACCCCAGTGGGGCATGGGCCCCTGGCTAAGGTTCCTCAGGATGACTCACTCCCTGGTGAAGCAGGGGTGCTGGCGCAGGGCAGCCCCCAGACCCGTGGGCAGAAGGACAGTGTGGCTGACCTGGACTCCCAACCTGCCCCTCTGCCTCCAGGCACAGTACGGCCTCACTGAGGAGGTTTACCAGTTAGAGGCAACCACTGCTGCCCTGAAGCAGAAGCTGGCGCAGGCACAGTAGGTTTGGGGAGTGGGCAGGACGGGCGGGGAGACACCTCCCACCATTGGGGTCCCTTGCTGCCTGCCAGCTTCCCTGCTGTCTTCCTGATTCAAGGCTGGTGAGCTCAGCCCTGACCTCCCAGCCTCACACCGGCGGTGGTGGGCTGTTAATCCCTCCTCCCCAGGGATGCTCTGGACGCCCTGTACCAGCATCTGGCCCGGCTGCAGGCTGACATCGCCTGCAAGGCCAACTCCATGCTCTTGGACACCAAGTGCATGGACACCCGGCGGAAGCTGACCATGCCGGCTGAGAAGTTTGTGCCGGAGGTGGACACCTTCACCCGCACCACAAACCGCACCCTGAGTCCACTCCAAACCTGCCCGCTGGAGCTAACCTAGCGAGGGGGCTGAGGGAGGAGGGGAAGGCTGGTGGAAAATGAAAGAGGGAGGGCAGTGGAGAGAACGAATCTAATAAAGGTCGGGGGTTCTCAGTCCAGACGGTTCTTTGCTACCCCTGCATGTAGCCAGTGGGGAGAGGGCTCTTGGCTGTCCTGTGCACGGAGGAGCAAAGATGGTAACAACATCCCTCAAGCTCCATGTTCCCAATCCCATGCCCTTCTCTGGGCTAGGCCAGCACCCTGGGCTCCAGCGCCGTGATCTCTAACCAGCTCTGTCCCAGCTGGACCCTTGCGTGCCCTCTTGACGCCTAGGGGAGGCCCAGAGGGGGCTAGGGTGACAGGGGGAGGGCTTGGGGGTGGCCGTCCAGGACTGAATGACCCGAGCTGGGGCTGCTGTGGCACGGCTGGCCGACCGTGGGGGCAGTGGCCCGAAGGTCTGGCTCAGTGCGCAGCCCTCGGGGACCCTTTAGTGGCCGTCCCGCCCGGCTGTGACGCCGTTTACAGGTCGGGGAAACGCGGGCTAAATACAGAGGCCGGGCCCAATCGAAACGAGGTCTGCGGGACCGCCCCTTGTCACCCGCGGGGCAGCTGCGACTCCGGGCCGCCGGGTGGCGCTGTGGGGCCGGGGAAAGCCGCGCGGTGGGGCGCGCGCGGGCCGCACCGGAAGTGGCGGCTGGTACGCGCGGATGGCGGCGGCTGCGGTGATGACGGCGGCGGGCTGCGGAGGGGCTGGGGCGGCTCGCTCCCTCTCCCGCTTCCGCGGCTGCCTGGCGGGCGCGCTGCTCGGGGACTGCGTGGGCGCCGTGTACGAGGCGCGCGACACCGTCGACCTGACGTCAGTCCTGCGTCGGGTCCAGGACCTGGAGCCGGACCCCGGCTCGCCGGGGAGCGCGCGGACAGGTGGGCGGGGCCGGGCGCACTGGGCACCGGGGAGCTGCGAGGGACTCAGGCGGGGAGGGGACAGCGGCCGGAGGGGCCCGCTCTGCACGACCCGCGGGCACCTTGGATTCAGCGTGTCCAAATCCGAGCCCCGTCTTCGCACGTCTCGCCCCGAACGTGCACCAGCCCGGGGCTTGGCTACACAGACCTCCCAGCCGTGCAAGCCACGCCTAGATTGCGCCTAGTCCAATACTTAAGTCCCTGCCGATTTTACCCATTTTACGCGTTTTACCCGGGTCTCCCGAGTCAGTTGGCCACCAGTCCATCTCCACGCAGCTGGAGGGCACTTCTGAAAGCAGATCTTATCGCGGCCTCCCCTCATGAATCTCTGCAGTAATTTTCCATTACCCTTAGGACATAGCCAAACTCCTTAATGTTCCCTACGTGGCCGGCCCTCGCCTGCGTCTCCAGTTTCACCTTATACCACCCTTGGCCTTGCTGTCTGCGCTGCACTTCCTCTCACTTCGTGCCTCCTCTAGCTCAGGCCTTTGCATGTACTGCTATCCCTTTGCCTGTAAAGCTCTCTCCCCTCTGCCTCTCCCTCCCTGTGCAGTCAACTCATCACCCAGATCTCAGCGCAGTATCACGGCTGAGGATGATTCTTCTTGGAGAGCATGTAGGATAGTAAGAAAAAGGGGCCACACCCGGAACCCTGGAGGAGGAAAAGGAGCTAGAGAAGGAAACAGTTTATAGGAGGAGAAGCAGAGGGGAGATGGGTAACAACAAAACTCAAGAAAAGAATTTCAGGGCTTCCCTGGTGGCGCAGTGGTTGAGAGTCCGCCTGCCGATGCAGGGTACACGGGTTCGTGCCCCGGTCCGGGAAGATCCCACATGCCGCGGAGCGGCTGGGCCCGTGAGCCATGGCCGATGAGCCTGCGCGTGTGCTCCGCGGCGGGAGAGGCCACAACAGTGAGAGGCCCGCGTACCGCAAAAAAAAAAAAAAAATTTCAAGATGAAGACACTGGTTACTGGTGTGAGGCTACAGAGAGGTTAAGTGGGGGAAAGTCTAGACTTAGAAAAGCATCTTCAGTAGAAGGTTGAACCTTGGAAGTTAGATTTCAGTGGGTTTAGGAGGAAATGGAAAAGGAGAAAATAGAGTATGTTTGGTATGAAGGGAAGGAGAGAGATGAGCTGTGGCTGAGGTGAAGACAGAATGGGGGGGACAGTTCATAATTTCATTTTTGGTTTGATGTTAAGATGAGGGGAAGACATTTTAGTTTGAGATTTTAGGACCCTTTGGGTGCAAGTGGCAGAAAACCCAACTCAAAATGGCCTGAGCAAAAAGAATGCATTGGCTGGCATCACTGAGAAGTCCAGGGCAGGTCTGGCTTTAAGCAGAGCTAAATCAAGCCATCTCCTCAAGACTCAGTTCCTCTCCTTATTCAGATCTGCGTTCTTCTGGGTGGGCTTCACTGTAACAGTCCCTTCCCACGGGGTGGCCCTCAGCAGTTCCCAGCTCAGCGTCTCCAGCAGAGGAAGTTTCTCTTCGCAGTGGCACCAGCAGAGGTCTCTGATGGAGTCTCAGTGGTCTGGCTTATGTCACCCGTCCATCACTGAAACAGGGAATGGGGTGCTGTTTGGCTGGGCTGGAGGTGGCATTGGCTCCCTCCCCTATCATCTGGACTGGGAGTGGGAGAGAAGTGATTCCCTGGGGGAAAGCAGGGTGCAGGGACCGATCAGAGGGAGACCAGGTGCTGCTGCATTACAGAGGGAGGAGTTGAGACAAAGGAAGGGCAAGGTCCCTGGGGAACTGGGCTTGGGGGGCACTTCAAGAGGGACCAGTCCCTCTGAGGACAGACTGGAGAGTGTGGCTGTGAGTAGGTGCCTGTGAGCCTCTCTTCCTGGTGAAGTAGGGTGTGGGGGCTCCTGAGAGTGAAAAGGGAGGAGAAGGCAGGGTTGGGACTTGGGATACACAGAGCAGGGCAGGGATGGGGGGCAAGGGCAGAAGGCAGATGTGAGGAATAAGAAGGGGCTCACTAGGGAGTATGCTTAGTTCTCTGTAACTGTCTCTTCTTCAGATAAAACCAAGTCCTTGGCCCTAGCTGGCTTATAGCCTATTTGAGAAGCTACCACGTAACCAATGGTGTGTGTTACAAGTGCAGAGCAGTAGACTCGGGCACCCAGAGGAAGGAGCCAGGGCCAGAGGAGGGCGGGGGAGCAGCCCCAGGTGGGAGGGACTTGACCCAGGCTCCAGGATTGGTTCTGAGGATGTGGATTGGAGCAGTGGGATATAAGATGGGTGAGGAAGGGCGGGCTTCAGATGGCCAAGGCAGTGAGTTTGGACCTCATCCTGAAGGCAGCAGACAGCCATTCGAGCAGGAGAGTGAGATGAGGAAAGTGATATTCTACTCTTTCTGGCTGCACATATAGGTTGGGCTGGAGGGTGGGGAATATGCAGGAGATTTGAGAGGCCCAAAGCAGGTCCATTAAGACTGGAGATGCAGCCAGAAGGGGTGGAAGGTTTTCCTCCAGAAATCAGCAGGGCATGTGACTGACTCAGAGCCCTGGAAACTGGATGGGAGTGAGAGGCTGACTTGAGGCCTTCTGGAAGTAGTAGATAAAAGGAGTGAGCGGGAGGCCAAAGCCGCCACCCTCGAGCCCTGCAGCTCGATCTCCGCCCCCCGCCCTGTCCCTGCAGAAGCACTGTGCTACACAGACGACACAGCCATGGCCAGGGCGCTGGTGCAGTCCCTGCTGGCCAAGGAGGCCTTCGACGAGATGGACATGGCGCACAGGTGAGGGCAGTGGTCCTGGGGTGAAGCAAACCAGGTGGGCAGAGTTATTGCACCCCTTGACCAGAGCAGTGACATCTGTGCATGCCGGGACACCCTCCCCGCACACCCCGCTGCAGGACACTCTCCCTAGGGCAGCTGCAGCTTCCCAAGCTAGAAGTGACAGCACCGCTGGCACAGGCTCCTGAGGGCCCAAGGATTCCTCTTTTCCCAAACCAGCCAGGTTTCTTCTCTCCCAGCCCTGGCAGGCATCTCTTAGATCACTACGCTGTCCCATTCTCTCCCCTAGGTTTGCTCAGGAGTACAAGAAGGACCCTGACCGGGGTTATGGTGCTGGAGTGATCACCGTCTTCAGGAAGCTCCTGAGCCCCAAGTGCCGTGATGTCTTCGAGCCTGCCCGGGCCCAGTTTAATGGCAAAGGCTCCTACGGCAACGGGGGCGCCATGCGGGTGGCCGGCATCTCCCTGGCCTATAGCAGTGTCCAGGATGTGCAGAAGGTAGTTAGGGCTGGCTGGCTTCTGGACACTCTCGTCCCTCCCTCCTCTGCAGCTTGGGTGCTGTGACAGCAGGTCTTTGCCTCCCTCATCTTTGCCCTAGTTTGCCCGGCTCTCGGCCCAGCTGACACACGCCTCCTCCCTGGGTTACAACGGTGCCATCCTGCAGGCCCTGGCTGTGCACCTGGCTTTGCAGGGTGAGTCGTCCAGTGAGCACTTCCTTGAACAACTCCTGGGCCACATGGAGGAGCTGGAGAGTGATGCCCAGTCTGTGTCAGATGCCCGGGAGTGAGTATGCGGGCTGGAGGCGGGCTGGAGGCGCGTCTGTGCATGTGCATGCTGGTGGGGTGGCCCTGCCTCAAGCAGAGACCTTCCTTTAATTGCAGGCCCTAAGGAGGGGTGGGAAGAAGCCCTTTGCCTTGGCTGTGCCTCAGGGCTCTCCGGGTCCCAGAGAACAAACCGGGTGGCTCGCCCTTCCCACTTCTTGCCCTGACACCCGTGCTTAAGTGTCAGATGCCCACGTCCCTGCCTCGCCCTGCCATGCAGCCCTTCCCCCTCCTGCCTTCTCCACCCTGCTGGCTCCGACCTCCCTGAAATCTCGCCCCCAACCCACAGGTTGGGCATGGAGGAGCGTCCGTACTCCAGCCGACTGAAGAAGATTGGGGAGCTTCTAGAGCAGGACTCAGTGACCAGAGAGGAGGTGGTGTCCGAGCTAGGTGGGTAGTCTCCCACCCGTCATCCTTCAGGGTCAGTCTTGGGCTCAGGAGTGGGAGGGGTGCCTGGAGTCACGCCTCCTGCCGTCACACCTTTGCCAGGGTTGCTGAGACAGCAGAGCCACGTTCCGTAGGGTCTTTGGCAGGCTGCGAGCACAGCTCCTTCTTGTTCTAGGGCAACAGTACCCTCAGCCTTAAAGATAAACATCCCAGAGATGGCAGCCGGCCGCTGGTTTTTTACAGCTGATGGTGATAGTACTTTACTGTGTTCTGGGCACTATGCAGAATGCTTCACCTCTAGGATGTCATTTCACCCTTGCACCAGCCCTGCGAGAATTCCTAACTTTATTCACTCTGTACACGAGGAGCTGAACCCAGGATACAGGAATCACACAGCCAGTAGGTCGGCGAGCCGGGATTTGAACCCAGGTAGCCTAACTCCAGAGCCTGTGCTCTTAATCGCAGCCCAGCTTGAAGCTGAGAGTGTTGACTTGTGGCAGGTGGCAGGAAGCCTGGGGACATGTGGGGCTCGGGAAGGGGGGTGGCTCAAGTTCCCATAATCTGGCTTCCCCACAGGGAATGGCATTGCTGCCTTTGAATCTGTGCCCACCGCCATCTACTGCTTCCTGCGCTGCATGGAGCCCGACCCCGAGATCCCCTCTGCCTTCAACAGCCTCCAGAGGACTCTCATCTATTCCATCTCACTTGGTGGGGACACAGACACCATTGCCACCATGGCCGGGGCCATTGCTGGCGCCTACTATGGCATGGAACAGGTGCCAGAGAGCTGGCAGCAAAGCTGTGAGGGCTATGAGGAGACTGACGTCCTGGCCCAGAGCCTGCACCGGGTCTTCCAGAAGAATCTGTGAGGGCCACAGCTCCGCCATACCCAGCAGGACCAACTACAGCTCGGACTGGAAACCCTGGGCTCCCTTAGGCTTGGCTCCCTGCCTCGGCCTTCCTGCGGTGTGGCCGGAGTGCACCCTTGGGGCTGGGGACTCCTCTGGGGAGGTCACTGAACAGTGAGGGAGGGACAGGTGCCTTCTGGTGCTGGGTTCCTGGCTTCTGCAGAGCCTCGGTGCTCCTGGCTCCTCAGTCAGACATAAGGGACCGGGGCAGGTTTTATTTTGGAGCAGTACTTGTGGTGTTTTCCTTTATTATCTAGGACATGGGATTTGGGGAGGTGGAAATGATCTGCGGCATCGTTTCTCCTTGTTGGGATTTAACCAGTTTGCCAGGATGCCTGCCTTTGACTGCACAGGGCCCCAAGCGCCAAGTTTATATGGATCAGGAGGTGGACACGTGAATCTAGCTGATCTAGATGCATACCTGGCCCTTGGCTGTCATGGGTCTTGTTAACAGCTTCCCGACGAAGTTACAGAGCAATAAACAGTTCTTTAAATCCCACCACTGTTTCCTGTGTTTCTCCTCTGCCCTGAGCGGATTCTTCCCCCCTCGCCCTTCTGTGCCTGTGCCTCTCTGTCTGGGCCTCACTCTCCGAGGAGCCAGGGACCCAAGCTGCTGGCCTGTGGAGGCATATTCCTCCAGCTGTTCAGCCACGAAAAGCAGAGCAGGCATGGTTTGGTGCTTTGTCCTGGTGGAGATCCCTCACAGCGGCCCAGGCAGCGGGCAGGAACAAGCCAGATTTTCCTGCTCTCAGAGCCTGGCTTCATAGGTTGCTCCCCAGATAGAACCCAGGCCCAGCCAGGAACCAGAACGCTGTAGGACGATGCCGAGGGGACCGTGTTATCACGGGACCGCTGACCTTTGTGTGAGGGGGGCACGTCGCCTCAGGTGAAGGCCGGGCCTCGTTCTGCATCTTGGGCCTCAGTCAAAGGCCTTGGCCTGCTGGGAAGTTCTGCACACCATCCATTCTGAAGAAAGGAAAATCGAAATGGAGGAGACACCGCCCCTCAAACTTGAGGGATATTCCAGCCTCGGTGGAGAGAGACGCATGCCCAGCTCTGCAGCTAGCCTGAGGTTTCAGGACTGTCGGACAGGCCTGCTTTCAGCCAAGATGGGGTTCTTCCAGGCTGGGGAAAACCACAGGATTTTTCAGGGCACAGGTTGGTCTCAGGTCTGCTGTCCAGATTCCCAGAGTACGGCAAGTTATGGGGCAGTGCTTTCTCCCAGGACAGCTCCCCTGGCCCTGCCTTCAGCGTTGGGCCTTGCACTAGCCCCGCCCACAGGAGCAAAGATTCCTGATTTCATTCATAATTTGTATCAGATGTTGAAACTTGACCCTTGGGATCCTGAGCCAGCTGTCATGCTCCACTACCCTTGAGAGCTTGCAGGAATGTTCCAGGGAAGCTTGATCCGTCTCCCCTAGCTCCAGCCACTGCCTCACTTTGCTTTCTTAAAATGCCTCTTGGCATTTACTTGGTGCAGAGCCTCGGCAGCTTCAGAGAATCAAGCATTTCTGATGCGGTGGTGACAGAACCCCTGGCTGGGAGGAATGCACGCTCCTCGAGAGGGTGCAGAGCAAGAGCCCCAGAGAGCTCCCTGGGTGCTTCATGAAATCCAGAGGCTCGAGACACCTCTGAATCAACGCCAGTTTCAGCACAGGGCTGTTTACTCAACAGGCTTTATTGAGATTGTGTCAATACAGTCAATACCGTTGTTTTTCTTTTCAAAAAGAAGTCCCATTTTCTTTGATTCCCCAGTGCATTTTTCCCCGAATCTTCTGTGACACAGGGTACATAATAGGTATGTAGAGAACTAAGCTCCTACACCAGGTTAGAAATGAAATTACTAACGGAAAACATTTAAACCTTAATCTTAAAAAAAAATGAGGAATCAATATAAAAATGCACAAGGTAATGTAGTTTTCATTGTTAAAACCTGACATAGTTTATCAAAGCTAGTCAGTTAAGTGGACACCTGGAAATCCCATAAATATTTCGGAAGCACCACCCACCTCTCCCCAAAGGCTTCAGGAATGACATTTAGCAGAAACTCAGTTCTGTGAAACAGCATTTTTTCTTTTTTTTTTGGCTCCCTGTACCCTCCTCAAGGCCCTGGGCTCCCACTAGGACCTGATGCATTTCCGCCCGACAGAAGCCTCCCTAACAGGTCAGATGGCAGCGGCTTTGACCCAGGAAGGAGGCTGAGCAGATGGCTCCCCGAGGTACGACTTGAGACTTAGTACCCGTGGGGGCCGATGAATAAGAAACCCACCAGGAACCGTAGCCACAACCTGCTCTTGAAGTGCCACTTGGGCAGATTTGGGTTTTTGTCTCTCCTTTTGCAAGTTAAAGCAAGTAAACGGTCTGCTTTGTTTGGAGAAGTTGTGGCCAGGCGATGGGCCTGAGGAGCCACAGAGTCACAAGTCGGGAGTCAGTGGCATGAAGAACCCAGGGGCAGGACGGGAATAAAGACGCAGGCCTACTAGAGAATGGACTTGAGGACATGGGGCGGCGGGGAAGGGTAAGCTGGGATGAAGTGAGAGAGTGGCATGGACATATATACACTACCAAATGTAAAATAGCTAGCTAGTGAGAAGCAGCTGCATAGCACAGGGAGATCAGCTCGGTGCTTTGTGACCACCTAGAGGGGTGGGATAGGGAGGGTGGGAGGGAGGGAGATGCAAGAGGGAAGAGATATGGGGACATATGTATATGTATAGCTGATTCATTTTGTTATACAGCAGAAACTAACACACCATTGTAAAGCAATTATACTCCAATAAAGATGTTAAAAAAAGAAAAAAAAGAAGTCAGTGGCCAGTCTCCTTCCTGAACATGGGAAGGAAGGCTGGCATGGGCCAGAGCTGGAGCAGGTTCACGCTGGGTCCTCAGCTCTATCCACTCGGCTTGAACTAGCGGCTGAGGGCATGGGAGGGGGTCCTGTCTGTTTCCTGCAGGGTGGAGCTCTGATTGGGGAAAACGGCAGAAACATCCAACTCATTCCAAACGGGCCTGTTGGCACCCTTTTTCTCAGGGCCTCATCCTCCTGGGCCTTAATCCTGCCTAGGACAGGAAATTGGAACCAGAGGGTGAAGGAGAAGCCCCAGCAGACTAACCCCTGTAGTCGACACACACCCATCATATGGCTATTAAGAAAAAGCGGGCGGTGGCCTTCATCCCCAAGCTTGTGTGCACCTTGTTCTGAGGGCAAACAAGAAGCTCTCTGCCTTGGGGATACTGGGGTTGGGGGTGGCAAGGATCCCTTACAATTTTGTCTGAGAAAATCAGCCCTCCCCCAGCAGGTGAAAGGAGAGAAAGGGAGGAATACTCATGTTCGCTGACTGCCCATCCTGCCTCGTGCCCGCCTGTGGCGGTCCCTAGGGGCCTGGGTGGCTGGCCTCATGATGAACAGAGCCAGAGCTGGTGGAGGCAGCCTGGTGGATGGAGACGAAGGTGAAGAGCTGCCATCCTGCCTCAGACCCATGCCCCTACCCCTCACAAACCACCGTTCCCCATGGCTGCAGCCTGAGCAGTGAAGGGGGGTCGGCACTTCCTGGGAGCCTGAAGGAGGGGCCACACGCCTGTACCTGCCAGGGACAGGCCTGATGCCACCGCCCCACTGCTAGGGTGGCAGTCCTGACAGGGTGTCCACTGGCCACCTCGATGGTCCCCCTCCTCTCCCTTCCCCTGGAGGAAACAAAAACTCTTCAGGGGACCCACCGTCTTATGCTGGAGGTCCCGCGCGGGGCAGCCAAGAACTGAGGGAGGCCCTGCCCCCTTCCTTGAGCAGGGGCCGTCTGTGGGCAGGCAGGAAGGGCAGGGCTGCGAAGATGTCTCCCCGGGGGAATGGGTGGGGGAATTCAGTCCCCTCTCAGCTCTGACTCGCACAGCAGCAGCATCCTTCGCCGCCCAGCAGGGCCCAGCACTCACGGGGGCCAGGGGTCTCCACCAGCTGGGCAGAACGTCCTGGGGCCCTGCCTGCAGGCCAGGCAGGGCAGGAGAGGGGGCACAACCCCGACGCTGCACAGACACTCGGGGGAGAGGAACGCAGGCCACCTTCTTCCAGAAACCACCTCAGCCTGCGCGGAGGGAGAAACCCAGTCAGTCTCCTCGGGCCAAGGCCGCGGCTGCCTCTGCTCCCGCCTCTGTTTGGCCTTTGGTTTTTTCTTTAAATGGAGGTTCTTTGTAAGTGAGAAGGTCTCTCTACCGCTAAAGAGGAGGAGGCCGGGGCAGCATGGGTTATGTGGGGCACAGCAAGAATCCTGAAAAGGAGGAGTGGATGTACTCGGTGGAGTAGAGGCCATTGGCCTGGTCCGAGGGCATCTGCACCCAGACCTGGTCGTTGGGCCGCAGCTGGAGCACAGCCCCCCCAGACGCCTGGTCCAGGTAGCCCTTCTTGTACTCGTCATAGGTGTAGGTGGCTGGCACGTTGTTCTTGTACAGGGCCACCCACACGTTGGTGCCCTTGACGTGCACGTGGTAAGCAAAGTAGTAGACCCCGCCCACGGGGCAGGTGAAGATGCCGGTGGCCGGGTTGTAGCCACTGTGGCCATTGTAGAGGGTCCGGTCAAACTTCACAGGCATGCCTGAGGCGGGGAAGGGCGAGGTGAGCACAGCGGTGAAGGCGGGCGTGGCATGGGCCGACAGCTCGCCCAGCCCAAACCGGGGCTTGGTCCCCTTGCCCAGCACAGCTCCTTGCACGCCGCCATTGGGCAGGTGCAGGCCAGCGATGCCAGTCTCATCGAAGGCCCCAGGTGCACCAGGGGGCCCGGGAGGTCCGGGAGGCCCAGGAGGGCCCGTGAGTCCTGGGGAACCTGGGACCCCAGGAGGCCCTGTAGGCCCAGCCATGCCAGGTTCTCCCACTTTCCCCTCTCCAGGGGCCCCCGGCAGGCCTGGTTCACCCTTCAGGCCTGGCAGACCCTGCGGCCCGATAGGGCCAGTCGGACCTTGGAGTCCTGGGATTCCAGAAGGGCCTCTCAGGCCAGGCTGCCCAGGGAGCCCCAAGTCACCCTTCTGCCCCAGGGCTCCTGCCACCCCTGGTCCTCCAGGGCGGCCTGTGAAACCTGGCTCGCCTTTGGGCCCAGTCTGTCCAGGAGGTCCATGAGCCCCTGGAAGCCCCCTCTCTCCTGGGAGCCCAGGTTTCCCAGCCAGGCCACTAGGCCCCTGGTCACCCCGAATGCCAGGCACTCCTGGGGGTCCTCCAGGCCCCATCTCCCCCTTAGGCCCCGGGGGCCCACGTCGGCCAGGTAGCCCTGCAGACCCCGGAAGTCCAGGGGGGCCCCCAAGGCCCTGTGGTCCCTGTTCCCCTGGCTCCCCATCCTCACCTGGCTCGCCCCTGTCCCCCAAGAGCCCCGGGACCCCAGCTGGGCCCCTGTCCCCCTTGGGACCTGGCAGCCCTGGCATCCCATAGCCAGTGGGGCCTATCAGGCCAGGAGGGCCCCGGGTGCCTGGCTCTCCTTTGGCCCCTCGTGGGCCCTGTGGCCCTGGCACCCCTGCTGACCCTGGTACCCCCATACCATCCAGCCCAGGGGGCCCTTTTGGGCCCAAAGCTCCTGGCTCCCCCCTGGGTCCTGGCAGCCCAGGAGGCCCAGACTCACCCTTATCTCCAGGGGCCCCAGGAAACCCATCCAAACCTGGTTTGCCCAAGCCAGCTGGACCAGGGAGACCAGGGGGTCCGGGGGCACCCCCCTGGCCTGGGGCTCCAGGAAGTCCTGGTTGGCCCACTCCATTTTCACCCTTGAGGCCTCGATCACCCGGGGGCCCAGGCTCTCCCTGGGGCCCTGGCTCCCCCCCAAATCCTGGGGGCCCTGGCACCCCCTGAGGACCTGGTTTTCCAGGGACAGCAATGCCTGAGGGCCCAGGTAGGCCAGGGGGCCCTGGGGGCCCCCGGAGGCCCTGGTCCCCTCGTATCCCTGGCTCCCCCCGAAGCCCCGGCTGCCCTGGTGGGCCAACCTTGCCTGGAAGCCCTGGGGGACCAGCCTTGCCCATCCGGGAGAAGCCAGGGGGGCCAGCGGGTCCAGGCTGCCCATGTAGCCCTGGTTTTCCAGTGCCTGGTTTTCCTGGGAAGCCAGGAGGGCCAGGGGGACCCCGCGGTCCGGGTTTTCCTGGGGGACCAGGCTCTCCTTTCAGGTCCATTGGCAACAGCGGTAGAGGCATTTCTGAGAGAGAAAGAGAGAGAAGGGGTCAGTCAGGGGCCTGAACAGTGGGAACAGGGGACCCATCTTCCCACTCCCCATACCAGCGTGTGGTGCAACTTGAGAAGACAAGGTTCTGTATCTGTTCATGAAGACCAGTCCCGTCCTCCCCCTCCCTGCTCTCATGGAAGATGGAATTTAGGCGGTTCAGTGGCCACCTTGGGAACCGCAGGGTATCCACACCCAGGGCTCTTAGCACCCAACCCACCCAGACTAGGCCTTCCCTAAGAGCTTCTCATCCCTGCCTGACCGGGGTGGAGTGGCCACCAGGTGGCACCAGCATCCCTCCTTAGAGCCGATCTGAGCCGCCCCGCCCTCCCCACTTCCCCACAAACCTTCCCGCCCCACCCTCTACCTAAAGACCATCTCCGCCAGCCAGCGGCACCCCACTTCCCCACCCCACTTCTGCACCCGCCCCGGACCAGCATCAGGAAGAAAGTGGAGATGGGAAAGTCTTTGGTGGGGATTGAGGGGCTGTGGCCGGAGGCGGGGGCGCCTGGGAAGAGCTGGTGGAGGTCGGGAGGCAGGGAGTTGGGGGTCAGGACTGTCCGGGGCGGGGCGGGGCGGGGAGGTGCTCACCCAGGTATTGGCCCTTGCCCTCGCGGAAGGGCGGCCCCACGGGTCCTTTGTGCATGGGCTGCACGTACTGCACCGGCGGGTAGCCCGCTGCCCCGGCGGCTCCACCGCTGGCGGCCGCCCTCAGCCCGCACCCCAGCACCAGCAGCAGCAGCAGCAGAGGTGGCGGCAGCGAAGACAGGGACGTCAGAGCCCCCCGCATGGCGTCCTTAGGCTTTTGCTGCAGGGAGGAACGAGAGGGGCCATCAAGCCAGCCCATGGGTACGTTGGCAACGGGCCCAGGGACTCACAAAAAGATCAGGATTTAGATATTATTCACAAGCAATTCTCAAAGTCTCAGAGTCTCTCCTAATCCTGCCCATAGCTCTCTATCGCCGCCCCCCCAAGTCTACCGAGGACCCCTCCCTGGACAGTAGCCTCCCCCTAACTATTCACTTGGCGGCCAGATGCCCTTCCAGAGCATCTCTAACCTTGGCACAGCTCTGCCAGAAACTGTTTGGTGATTACACCCACTACCATGTGCTGGGCTGGCTCTCTGCCAGCCAGGGGCTAAGCTCTCTAGAGATGGAAGCTCACTTAATCCTCCTAACACTTTAACGAGGTATTGTTATTGTCATCCCCATTTTCCAGATGACAAAACTAACGCAGAGGTCTCTAGGAAGCAGACTGGGGTTTTTTTATTTTTATTTTTTGGCTGCACTGGGGCTTGGTTGCAGCAGGCAGGCTTCTTAGTTGTGGCATGAGAACTCTTAGTTGCGGCATGCATGTGGGATCTAGTTCCCTGACCAGGGATCGAACCCAGGCCCCTGCATCGGGAGCGTGGATTCTTTTTTTTTTTTAACATAAATTCATTCATTTGTTTATTTATTTTTGGCTGCGTTGGGTCTTCGTTGCTGCGCGCAGGCTTTTCTCTAGTTGTGGCGAGAGGGGGCTACCCTTCGTTGTGGTGCGCCGAGCACGGGCTCTAGGCACGGGGGCTTCAGTAGTTGTGGCTCGCGGGCTCTAGAGCGCAGCCTCAGTAGTTGTGGCGTACGGGCTTAGTTGCTCCTCGGCATGTGGGATCTCCCGGACCAGGGCTCAAACCCATGTCCCCTGCACTGGCAGGCGGATTCTCAGCCACTGCGCCACCAGGGAAGCCCTGGGAGCGTGGAATCTTAACCACTGTGACACCAGGGAAGTCCCAGAACTGGGATTTGACTAAGGTCTCTCTGACCTCACATTATGTCGATGCCCTTCTGGGGCTCCCCACTGCCTTCAGGATCAAGTCCTTTGTGGGAATTCCCTGGCAGTCCAGTGGTTAGGACTCCGTGCTCTCACTGCCAGGGGCCCAGGTTCAGTCCCTGGTCGGGGAACTAAAATCCCGCAAGCCGTGTGGCCAAAAATCAATTGATTTAAAAAAAAAAAAAAAAGGGCTTCCCTCGTAGCACAGTGGTTAAGAATCTGCCTGCCAGTGCAGGGGACACGGGTTCGAGCCCTGGTCCGGGAGATCCCACATGCAGTGGAGCAGCTAAGCCCGTGCGCCACAGCTACTGAGCCTGCGCTCTAGAGCCCGTGTGCGAAAACTAGTGAAGCCTGCGCACCTGGAGCCTGTGCTCTGCAACAAGAGAAGCCACCACAATGAGAAGCCCGCGCACAGCAACAAAGAGAAGCCCCCGCTCGCCGCAACTAGAGAAAAGCCTGCGCGCAGCAATGAAGACCCAATGCAGACAAACATTAAAAAAAAGTCCTTGGTGCCCAGCATGGCGTTCAAAGCCTTTTAAATCTAATCACCTAGTGGGTGCCTGCCTATCACCTGCCACCCCTTTCTCTGCCTCTCCCCTCCCCCATACCTTTGCCCCAGACACCAGGCAGCCTCACACTTCCGGGCCCTTGTACCTGCTATTTCTCTGCCTGCAGTGTTCTTCCTCTCTCCAACTCGTCCTTCAAGGCCCAGGGAAGCTGTCATCCCTTCCTCTATAGAGTTAACCCCTCACTCCTGTGTCCCGATCTAGCCCTGTCACAGCATTTAGCTCAGCTCTGAGAACAAGGCCTGGCTTGGGAAGAAGCACAGGCTCCAGCTTTGGATGGCCAGCCTGAGTCCTCCGCTCACCAGCTGGGGGAGCCTGGGCAAGAGGTTTCCACTCTGTGAACCTCAGCTTCCTCATCTGTAAAGTGGAATAACACGTCCACACAAAAACGTGTACATGAATGTTCATGGTGACATTATTCGTAACAGTCACAAAGTAGAAACAACACAGATGTGCACCCACTGATGAATGGATGGTGTGGTATATCCAGGCAACGGACTGTCATTCAGCAATAAAAAGAAGGGAGATACTGATAAATGCTACAATACAGATGAATCTTGAAAACATTATACCAGGTGAAGAATCCAGTCACAAAATCATATTATCTAATTCTATTTGTATGTTCAGAATAGGTAAATCTATAGAGACAGAAAGTAGATAGATGAGTGGTTGCCTAGGGCTGGGGGGGTGGAAATGGGGAGTGACTGCTAATGGGCACAGGGCTTCTATCAGGGGTGATGAAAACGTTCTAAATTGCTTGTTGTGATGGTTGCACAATGCTGTGAATACCTTAAAAAAAACATTGATTCGTACACTTTAATGAACCAATTGTATGCTATGTGAATTGTATCTCAATAAAGTTCTTTTTAGAAAAAGCTAGGCTAGGGAATCTCCTAGTGGTCCAGTGGTCAGGACTCTGCACTTCCACTGCTGGGGGCCCGGGTTCGGTCTCTGATCGTGGCCAAAAATATAAAATAAAACAAATTTAAAAAAAAATTTTTTTTTTTAAAGCTAGGCTAACCACCTGCTTCTCAAGGCTGCTGTGATGATTAGAGATATCACAGTGCCTCACGGCAAGCACCCATCAATATCTGCACAGTGGACTAGCCTGGCATTTCACACGCCCCAGGAAAGTCTCACTTGCCCTGGCATCCCTGCTCCCGGCTCCCCTCACCCCACCCAGGGGCCTCTCCACACCTGCGCCTGCCCGGGCGCAGGAGGGAGTGCGGGCGCGTTGTGCACACCCAGGGATGCACGTGGGGCTGAGTCTGGAGCTGCAGTGCGGTGTTCCTCCAAACTCAGTATCACTCAGGGCTTTGCAGGAACGAACGCGGGACTCCGGAGAAGGTCGGTGAAGCTGCCAGCCCAACTCTGCCATAACCTCTCTGTAACCCTGGGCGGGTCGTTCAGCCTCCCTCAGCCCCAGCATAATAGTAACCCCTGTGACCTACGGGCTCCCCACGTGCCAGGCGGGGCTTCACCAGCTTCACATCACTAACCCTCTTAATGACCCCCCACCAGCTCCTACAATTATAATCCCCTATTCTATAGACGTAGAAGCAGAAGCTTAGACTAAGCATCTTGCCCAGAACACCTTCCCTCGACACAGGCCGCCTGCTCTGTCCGCACCATGATCGGTGCTGGGCCTCGAGAGGCCACAGGGTGCAGGACTGGCACTCAGCTACTGCCGATGGAAGCTCCGGCCATGCACTGCCCTGACGTTTGTTGGACATTCCATCCCCGTGCAGCCCTGCGAGGCTTGTCGGCCCTGTTTTACAGATGAGGAAACTGAGGTGCTGTCAGAGCCTAAACCCAGGCAGTCTGACTCTTGAGCCCCAATCTCTAACCACCACACCACGCGTCCTCTCCGGAGAGGGGGAAGGGCCCTCCTGCACTTGCCACCCGAGCTGGGGGGGCTGTTAGGGTGGAGGTGGTGCTCACACAGCACAGAGCCAGGATGTTCTGCCTGGTAGGGGGGCAGAGGGTTGGGGGAGCAGGTGGAGGGGCAGAGTTCGCAGCAGGAAGCAGGGGGAGGGGAGGGAGCAGCTCTGGCCTGGGTGGGCCAGAGGCCGAGGTCGCGGCACCACCACAGGAGGACTCAAGAGAACCCTGGCTCTGGGGAGCCCTGGTCCCCTTCCCATGCTGAGTTGAGGCCTCACTAGGCGTGGGGGGGTGATGGAGGGTGCAGGCAGCCTCAGGCTCAGCTGGGAGGGTGTCTGGGGTGGGAAGAACTGTGGAGGAGCACAGGCAGGCCGGGCGCCAGAGGAAGACCCCCCAGTCCACTCAGGAGCCCGGGCAGGGGCAGGGCCCCCTGCCAGCTGCCCACTTTTCTTTCCTCCTTGGCACGGTGGATCTCCAGGAAGCATCCGCACCCTACACCCTGTGGCTCCCTGAACTTGCCCCATCCCAGCACTGCCAGCATCGTGGAGGTGGGGCAGATCTGCTGCAGGACCCCAGAGCAGGTGTTTCCTCTGGAGGGAGGGGTGTCTGAGTGAGGATGACAGCTCACACCACTGGTTGGGCACCGCCTAAGTGCTGCATATTCTGCATTTAACTCCCACAAGGTCCCTGGGAAAAAGGAACTATTGTGCTTCCTCTTTCTATAGGTGAGGAGTCTGAGGCTGGGACAAAGACAGTGATGTGCCCACTGGCTACAGCTGGCAGCCAGGATCTGAGCGGAGGTCTGTTAAGAACCTGAGCTCTTAACCGCTGGGACAGACTGCCATGGGGGAGGGAGTGGGGGAGAGTGCGCCAGAGAGCACAAGCTAGACAGAGAGAGAAGCAAACTGAGAGAGAGAGTCTCTCTTCCAGCTCCAAGCTGCCTGTGGGTTTGAGGAGGGAAAACTTGCTCTAGCTCTTAGAGGGGAGGTGGCTATGCCACTCCAGGTGGGGGGCTTGGCCAGAGAAGGGGCTGAGAATTGATGGCCCTGGAATGGTGCGACGTGGCAGCCCAGGTGGGAGGGACTGCCCCCCAATGCCGGCCACCGTCAGAGCCGAGGGTGCCTGGGCGCCCCTGAGCCCCTGCTCACTGCCACCCCTCCCCCCCCACTGCAGGCTCCGCAGGCTCTCTGGCCTCTGTACGTTCATTTCACCCTCCTGCTTCTCCACCTCCTAACTCTTCCTCATTCTTGGACATCCTGGACGCCTACTGGATGCCTTTCCCCGGGCTCCTCTGACACCTGCAGGTCTCCCTCACAGCTCTTGTTTCCCTCTTTGGCTCTTCTGCTCTCTCCCCACCACATTCCCCCGACTCCATGCCCAGCACAGGACTTGGATGGCACACAGAGATGCTCCATGTTTGATGAGCTCAATTTGCCATCAGATTTAATGATCACACCAATAACTCACTCCAGGAAGCATCCAGGACTTCGCACAGACACATGTCACACGGCCCTGGGAGCCCCCTCCCTAGGCCAGATGCGCTTATCTGTTGGCTAGAATGGGAACAGGTGGGACATCCCCGTGGCCTCAATCAAGGATCTTCAGCTAAGAACTGCCTGCGCAGGGAGTAGAGGCACACAGGGAGGAACAGCTGTGATCCATTTGCTTCCTCCTGGTCTCCCCGTGAGGAATGGCGGCCAAGCAGGGGTGTCAGGGGTTGGCGGAGGGCCCTGAGGCTCAAGCCTGGCTCTGCTGGGTGACCTTGGGCAGTCCATCACCCTCTCTGGTGACCTCTTAGGAAGGAAGGCAGGAGCCAGGGCAGCTGGGAAGGGGCTGGGCTGGCAGGGGCAGGAGATGGGATGCAAAAGGAGACGGTAATTCAAGGGATGGAGCGGTGGCGGCAGCAGGGTAGACGCGGTGTTTGGACAGCTGCAAGTCCTTAGCGGGGATTTCCCCCCTTTTCAACAAATCCCCGTAAAACAGCATTTTGTCCAAGTCAGCGTTTTGTGGCAGCCTGGGCCTCCTCCAGGGGCGGCCGAGGAGGTTGGCTGGGAGCGGGTAGCGCTCCAGGGTCTTTCAGACCAATGGAGAGGGGAGGGGAATGGACCCCAGCAGGAAGAAGAAGCGCATGAAGACAGACCCCTCTCTCCCTGGACAGGGCTTTGGGAGGGGAAGGGGCATCAGCAGCAGTGACTCCTCCCCACCAGTCCCCTCTCAAAGGGTCCTGTCCCAGGGGGCGGCCAGCAGAGGGGGCCCAGGTGATTCCATGGAATTTAAGGGCCTGCCTACTCCCCATCCCATTTTACACGTGAGCTATCAGAGGTCCAGATAAAAAGGGGAGCCTGAGGGTGGGGCGCAGGCTCCCGACAGACCGTGCAGGGGTGTGGCTAGTGTGGCCCTGGCAGCACCCCCACCTCACCCCACCCCACCCCCGGTGGGTGGATGGAACGCGGCTCTGTGCAGGCTCCCGCTGCTCCAAGCCCCCAACCCCAGAAGGGCGGCTGCAGCTGAGGAAGCCTCGGGGAGCTGAGGCAGCCCGGGGCCTGGCCAAACCACAGGTATGTTATGAGACGCTTCCTGTTGTGGAGACATTTCTGCGGGATCGGCTGCCCCACTTGCTCCCCCGGTGCCTCCTGCCTCCCCGCTCGTCCAGCCTCGCTCTGTTCTGTCCCTGGGTCTCTGGCCCTGACTCATTTCTCTCTGTCTCTCTCTCTCTCTCCAACCCGGTCACTGCCACTTCAACAGGTGAGCAGCATTTCTTGCTCAGGCTCTCCCTATCAGGGATCCAGCCCTGGGGGGCCCTAAGGCCCTCTAGGTCCCGGCAGCCCCTGAACTCCCATTTCAGCAAAGCTACTTACCGGCTGGGTGATCTTGGGCAAGTGACTTAACCTCTCTGAACCTCGGTGTCCTCATCTGTGAAAGGGTTAACTGAGATGGTCTAAGCCATCAGCCCCTCCATGCGGCTTTGTCCTGTTACCCCGGTGGCCAGAAAGTCCTCCCTTCAGTCTAACCTCAGTTCCTCCTGCTGCAAAGCAACATCTCCTCCAACCCTTGAAAACCTCAGGTGACTTGCCGCCAAAGGCCAGCACCTTGTGAATTTGCCTAAAGTCAAATTTCTGGCCTGCTAGGCCTTTTCCCTAACCAGCCCTGAGATGACACCGAGCAGGGGTCACACAGCCTGCTCAGGACAAGGATGGAGTTATGCATCTTGGAGAGGAGCAGAGGAACTGCCCTCCTCCCTCACTGGGCATGATGCCCACCCCCACTGCTGAGCAGGGTGGCTCCAGACTTCTCCAGGGTTCCTGAGCCTCCCAGCCCCCCCACCTCTCTCCCGGCTTGCAGAGATCAGAGAGCCCTTCCCCGTCCCCCTCTCCTGAGTCTCAGAGGAAGGGGGTCCTGTCTCCCACTCAAGGCCCCGGGCCCCTCCACACCTCTTCCTCTTCCTCGGGGACCTCTCGCTCTCTGTGGATGCCTCCCCCAGTCTCCAGCCTCTCCATCCCACATCTACACAGGCCTCACCCCCGCCCCTGGCCACCTCATCTCTTTCCAGCCCTTCTCAGCCAAGCTTCTCAAAAGAACTGTCTCTACCCCTCACCCTCTCACCTCGTGTTTCCTTCTCGCCAGCACTGACTCCCGCCTTGTGACCCTGCTTTCCTCCTTCCTGGAAAGGCTCTTCCTCAGATTCTTCTCTGCTCCTTCCCTCTGCCCACTCTGCAGACCCAGGCTTGCCCCAAGGAGCTGGCTCAGGCCTCTTCTCTTCTCTCTGGATGTTTCTCCTGCAGTTTCCAGCTCTCCCCAGCTCCCACAGTTCCAATCCCATCACCAAGGACTCCCACATCTGTTTCCAGCTACCTCTCTCCTGAGCCCCAGACTCCTGGGTCTGACTATGAGCTAAGCATTTTCGCCTGGCTGTCCCTCATACACCTCCACCCAAACTGCTGTCACTACCTTCTCCCCTATTACTTGCTTCTCCCCCACTCCCTGTTGCCCAGGCCAGAAATCTGGACGTCACTTCTGACACTTCTGACCCTTCCTTCCTTACATGGAATCTCTCTAGCCTATACCATGCCTTAGCACAATTAGAAAAGGCTACCCCTCCTTCCAGCCAACTCAGGCCTTACTCATTGCCTTTCCCCGAGTGCCCTTGAACAGTAACCAACCTGCACAACTGTACATGACAGCCCTGTTCCTTTACCCTCAAACCCCCAATCCAGTCTTATGGACTCTGTCTTCTCTACTTCTGGGTATGTGACATGCCCACCTGTGTCCCTTCCTCTGTGTCTCTGTGTCGCTGAATCCAGGTCCTCACCTGCCTGTGTGTCTGAGGCATCTCCTGGTGTGTCTCTCTCCTCCTATCTCTGTGTCGCCATCCCATTTGTCTTCCCACCTCTGTGACCCTGTCTTTCTCTGTTGTCTCTCTCCGTCCTCTCTTGTTCCTTGTACCTAGATCCTGTCAGAGTTCCAGGTTCTGAAATCTCTAGCTGTTGGTCACTTGATGGGAGCCTCTAGAAGGCCAGCACTTATGGCTTTAATGTTAATGTCAGGTCTGGGGCTGACCACCGTGGACGATCCACAAGCAGCCCCACAAGGTCTGGGTGGAGACTTGCGGGGCCCAGAGCCCATGAGCTGAGCTCACTGTCCTACAGGCCACTGGGACTCTGAACCCCTCAAATTTAAATATGCAGGCATGAGGACTGCTCCAAAGCCAAAGGGCTGCCTGGAACCTGGGAGCTGGCGAGGTGGGGGGAGGTGATCAGGCTGGGACAAGGCCGCCTGGAGGACACCTTATCATCCAGGTTGATGGCAGGACAGGAGTGCTGCCCTCTTCACACCTTGTCTACCCAACCAGGCTTCAAGAGTCCTAACATCCCTCACCTCTGCAGGTGAGGCTCCCAGACCACAGGGGACCTCCATTTGCAAAGCAGCATTGGAAGGAGGTTTGAAGGACAGAGGAGAGTTCAACATACTCATAGGCGCAAGTGATGGTGGAATATTCCAAACTGAGAGCAGAGCAAAAATCTCGTCAAGGAAGACTGAGGGGCTTCTGGGCTGGGCAGTATCTAAGAGGCAGAGAACCTGTGGTTCTGAAACTTGAGAGCGAGAGAGATTGCCTGGAGATCAAAATAGGGCTTCATCGGCAGGGTTGTTGCAGCCTGGGTGAGGGCCATGGACTCACCCTTAGGGAAATCACCCATGTTCAGGGAGTGAGAGGAGCCCACTGTTCCCTGAGCCCCAGCGTCCTGAATCCAGACAACCCAAGCTTTTCGATGTTTCCCTGTACCCACCTGCCTGCCTTTGCCTGAATTGCTCTTTCTTTCTCCTCCAGGCAAACATGTTATTCCTCATTTAAGACCCAGCTCAAATGCCGCCTCCTCCAAGCAGCCTTCCGTGCCTCTCTCAGGCAGAACAGCTCCTCCTCCAGGGCATGTCTTCCCCCAACCCCACCCCATCCCCAGCTGGGGCTCAGCACACTGGCACTCGGAACAGCCTGCAGCCTGTGTGCTCCAGCTCCTGGCCTCTGACAACGCCACCTCCCACCTCCAGACAAGCCTGCAAGATGGCTTCTCATAGGGTCCCTTTTTCTTTGTGGCTCTTCCAGGGTCCTTCTCAGCTCTGGGCTGGAGGGGGCTTGCGGTGAACCTCCCTCCCTGCAGGTAACTAGGTTTACTTCCCAGACCCCCAGCCGCTGCCCATCTCTGAGGCTAGCCACCCCACTACCACCCTGGGTAGGAGCTTCTGGCGGGGCAACAAAGCATCCAGGGAGGTAGGGACAGCCAGGCGGGGGGAGATGAACCAGAAGAGGCCCAGCAGTGGACAGGACCCAGGGCAACAGTGTATCCTCAGGCAGGTGGCCAGGAAACCGGCCCTTCCTCGCCGGGGGGCTCGGGCCTCAGCTGGTGCCATTGCTCATTTCCCAGAAGAGGCCTTGAGCTTCTGATCGAGACCGGACACGGGTGGGCCACCGGACCCAGGCACCCCCAGGCTCCAGGCCGAGCCAGGCGGGGCCTTCTCAGCCGCCAGTCCCCCGCCTTCTGTTTCGCATTTGCAGCCTTTTCCGGAGCGCCACCCGCCGCCCGCCGCCCGCTGCCTCCCGACGCCTGCCAAGATTCCTGGGCCTTCGCGGCTTCCCCGCGCAGTGGCGGCAGCTTCGGCATCGGCAGGAGGGGCTGAGCTGGGCAGGGAGCGGGCCCGGCGGGAGCGCGGCCAGGCCACTGCACCCGGGCAGGCCAAGCAAACACGGCCACGCCAAGGAGCCGGGCGAAATAGTTCACAAATGAGAAAAAGCCGCTTCCAAGTTGGGCCGGAGGGAGCTGAGGTCACCTGCCCGCTAGGCCACCCCAAGCCTGGGAGGGGCATCTGCTGCAGCTGGAGGGAGCAAGGGTAGGTAGCGGCAGGCACAGGTCTCATCCAGCTGGGGATGTCAGAGAGCCCTGCCCCCAAATCTAGCTCACCTTTCAGGTCGGAGGGGCCTCTGAAGGTGCCAGCAGAGACAAGGCCTGAGCATGAAAGAGGGAGACGGTGAGGAAGACGCCAGGAGCTGGCGAAGCCTCCTGCGCTAACTCAGCTACCCCAGCGCCTGCCATGGGTCTTTTACCAGGAGCCCCTGCTGGAACATTGGCCCCCAACCTCAGTCTCCTCTCAGGGAGCCAGGTGCCCCCCTCACCAACTCCATTCATTCCATGCACTTAGCAATGCCCATGGGGGACCTGGCCCTGGTTTGATGGAGGTCCTCCTGTCCTAGGGCCCAGGCTGAGGAAGCCCCTTCTGTGGGCCAGGGTCCATACCGGAGAAGTCCCTACACTCTGTCAGGCCCTAAGCTGGGGTGGCCCCTACTATAGACCAGGGTTCCTGCCTGGGGAAGCTCGTACTAGGTAGGGGACCTGAGGCTAGGCCTTGGGACAAAGAAATGGTTCAGCCCCATGCCCTGCCCTGAATTAGCTGGAGGCATCAGACACGTGGCCATCACACAATTGACTAAGATCTCCAGGCCGTGGGAGTGCAGAGCAGGAAATATTGCCCTCCCTTGAGTTTCCCTGGAAGACTTCATGAAGGAAAGGACATTAAGGCTGGATCCTGAAGGGTGAGTAGGAGTCTGACAGGCAGACACAGTAAGCAAAGGAATTTCAGGCAGTAGGAAGCTGCTTGGCAGATACAGGGACGGTCCAGAAGTGCTGTGGGGCTGAGACGACAAGGATGAGCTGAGAAGCCTCGGACGACTTAGTGGGGAGCCTTAAATGCTATGCTTGTGTATCTCTGGAAGGCAATGGGGAGCCATGGAGGGTTGTTGAGCAGGGGGAGATGATGTGGTCGCAGCCCTCGATGGCCAGGTCCCCATTTCTGGCTCAACCATGATGCCTGGCTATCATAAGCCCTAGTCCCGGTCACACAGCAGAGCTGGGGCCGTAGTCCAAGCCCAGATATGAATCCTGGGTGGATGGGGAGGGGACGCCTAGCCAGCCCACCTGGCAGGGAGGCCTGCCGGCTGCGTCACTCTCTCCCCCAGCTGCTTGCTTGCCTCTGCCCGCTCCCATGGAAACTCTGACATCCCAGCCCTCTCGTTGCACAAGCAGCCAGATGCCGAAGCCAGCGGCTCCTAAGCCTTCTCTCCAGCTCAGCTGAGCCCTGCCTCCGTCCACGCCCCTCTGACACCATGACCCCAGAAGGGGGTCATGAGGCTACTCTCTCTGAGGGCCCAGACTGGCTGATGGAGCTTGCGTGGGAGGTCCTCACTGGCCAACTTGACCCCAGCTTGTCTGGCCCCAGCCCACACCCTCACCATGAGGCTCAGGGAGGGGAACTGACTTATGTTGGATCTGGGCTTTTGAAAGATGAACATGGATTTAACTGGGTGGTAGTGGGGAGAGGTGATCAGTCCAGGCTAAGGGAATACCATGTGTGAGGGTAGGGAGATGTGAATGCCCTGAACATATTTAGAATAAATAAACGAACTAACTAATCATAGCTAACATTTATTGTACACCTACTATGTGCCAGGCACGGTTCTGGGCTCTTCTCATGAATTATCTCATTTAATCCTCATACCAACCCAGTGAAGTAGGTTCTTCGTCTTTCCTTTTTACAGAGTGGGAAACCAAGAGACAGAGAGGTTAAGTAATTGGCCAAAGGTCACACAGCTCACGAGGGGTAGAGCCTAGGCTGTTGGTGCCAAAGCTTGGACTCTTAACCTCTCCAAACACAGATGGTTTGAGATGAGAAGGGCCAGCTGGGGTCAGCCTGAGAAATGCCTTAAATATCAGAATCAAAGATCTCCAGCACAGGGACTTCCCTGGTGGTGCAGTGGTTAAGAATCGGCCTGCCAGTGCAGGGGACATGGGTTCGATCCCTGGTCCGGGAAGATCCCACATGCCGCAGAACAGCTAAGCCCGTATGCCACAACTACTGAGCCTGCGCTCTAGAGCCCGCGAGCCACAACTACTGAGCCCGCGTGGCACAGCTACTGAAGCCCATGCACCTAGAGCCCATGCTCCGCAACAAGAGAAGCCACCGCAATGAGAAACCCGTGCACCACAACGAAAGTAGCCCCTGCTCGCTACAACTAGAGAAAGCCCGCGTGCAGCAACGAAGACCCAACACAGCCAAAAATAAAAATAAATTAAAAAAAAAAAGACCTCAAGCACAGCTTAAAGCTGGCTCCCCATCCCCTCCACCCATTAGCCCTTAATAATAATGGTCGCTAAAAATCCCAAGTACATTTTCTGCACCAGACATAGCACTAGGCATGCTCCAGGCATTATTTTTGATCATGCTCTCCCATAACTCTATAAGGCGGGAATTGCTGTCCCATTTCTCTGAGGAGGAGCATTGAGGCTCAGAGAGGTGACATCCATTCTCCAAGGTGACAGGAAGCACTGGGGCTGGGATCTGAACCTTGGGGCTTGCACAGCCCCTAAATGGCCAAACCCCTGTATACTTGGGCTCCCTGGAGACTGCAGCCACGGTTACTTCTCCCCACTTCTCCTCCACCCCCGCCTGTGCTGCCTCAACCCAGATGCCAGCACAGCTGGCGACAGAGTGAGCAGCTCCTATGACGGGCCTCAGGGGCCCACTCCAGTTGACCAAGGCTCCCGCGGTCCTACAAAATAGAAGGTGGGGTGGGTGAGTGTGCCAGGGCAGTGCCTGAGCCGACTTCAATGGGACTCTGTTCTTAACCTCCGCCCTCAGCCGCCTTTCCTAATCTCCTCCTGAGCCCCTCCCCTGGCGACATCTCCTCCTTGCACAGAGCCTGCCTCCAGCTAAATCCCAGGCCAGATGTGGGGGGGACAGTCTATACCCCCCTGGCCCCCACCAGCTTTGGCGAGCGCAGGTGCCCAAGGAGATTGGCCAGGACCCCAGGCCTGCTTCCCCATCCCAACTTTCCAACCTGACATGCTGATGGCCATGAGGTGAACAGCTGGCTCCTCCCAGCGGGGGGCTCATGGGAGAAGTCTCCATTTTCTGAGCCCCTACCATGGGCTGGCCCTCGGCTAAGAGTCTTGCCTAAAACATCATGACGGGTTAAGAACCACTCTGGAGCCCAGCCGCTCGCAGTCTTCTCCCAGCCCTGCCTCTTACCAGCAGTGACCTCAGTGGTCTGTGCCTCAGCTTCCTGGTCAATACCATGGGAGCAATTCTTACTTCGCAGAGCACTGGAGAGGATTAGACGCGTTAATTTCATGTAGCCGACTTCAAGCAGTGCTTGGCATAAGGAACATTCAATATATGTTTCCTATTATCATTATCATCATCATCACCATGACGCCTCCCAAAAGCCTGAGGTTAAATTATAAACCCTATTTTACAGATGAAGAAACAGAGGCTCAGAAAGAAGTCATTTGCCCAGGGTCACCAGCCGGCCGGTGGCGGACGATGTCAGTTTGGACTGAAGCTGAATGAGTTCCCAGATAATGAGGACAGCCTTGCAGCTCTCTGGAGCTGAGGCACAGAGAGAGAGAGAGAGAGAGAGAGAGAGAGAGAGAGAGAGAGAGTGTGTGTGTGGGGGGGGGGGGGGGTTGGGAGGGGTCCTCCACTCGCCCCTGTCCTGCCTGACCTCCAGGGGCTCCCCTGCCCAAGCCCCTGCTGCCGCTGCAGGAGGGGGCTCTGCATTCCTGGCTAAGCAGCCGGATTTGCTGTGCTCCAGGAACTATGAAAAGAATGTTTGCCACGAGCTGAGCCTTGGTTGCCTGTCAGAGGCAGCATGGCCTGGAGGGCCCACACAGAGACGTGTGGCGGCCAGGAGCCGCCACAGCGGGAGGGAAGGAGGCTAGACACAAGAGAGCTTCTGGTTAGTGAGTGCAGTGGATGCTGGATGGGGGTGGGGACCAGTCAACCTCCTGGGGTCTTCCAGGAGGGAGAAACGACCCCCACACACAATCTACATCGGTCCTCCCCACAGGCTCCAAGGAGAGCCGGGCAGGCATTACCGGCCCATATCACGGATGGGACTATGGAGATCCAGGGAAAGCTCACAGCCAGTGGCAGAATTGGGACCCGTGGCCGGGACCCCTTGCTCCCAGAGGTTGCCAACCCTCACGGGACCCACCAGGACCACAGCGCATTCTGAGATACTAGAAAACACCATGCCAGCCCTCACTGTCCTGGCCCCCCTCCGGGCCTGACCTTCTCATGACTGCTACTCCCCATGTTCCCTGTCCCTCAAAAAAGTACCTTATGTATGAAAATTCCTGGCACACTGTGGACAGATGCTCAACTAAGTTTCCATTCCTTTCCCCGCCAAACCAAGCCCTGTAGAGGGCAGTGACCCGGGAGGTCGGTGGGAAGAACATGAGTTGTACATCCTCACAGACCTGGGAGTGAATCCCAGCTTGGCACTCAGCAAGGGGACGCTTGGCCAGTTTATGGGCCTCTCTGAGCCTCCACTTCTCCCTCTGTTAAATGGGCTACCGACCCTTGCCTTGCTGTAGTGTTACAAGGACTAAATGAGATACGCAAACACAGGCCCTGATACACAGTAGGTGCCCAATAAACTCTTATTGTTACCCTCCCCCAGGGGGACAGAAATAATTGAAATTAGAGAACCTCAGATGAAAAGGTTCCCTCCATGCCAGGTTCCTGATGGCCCCTGCTAGGGGAGGGCGGCCTCTGAGAGGAAGGGAAGCCTGAGCCCAGGGTCCTGTCCACAGGACTCAGTTCTGCCACTGGCTGCTATGTGACCTGAGGCAACTTCCTCTCTGAGTCCCCATAATCCCATCCCGGAGATGAGCCGGCAGTGCAGGCATGGCTCTCTCCAGGAGGCAGTAACCCTCTGCCACCCACTTCTTCTGCCCTCCAAGAGCCAGAAATCTCAGCCTGCGTGGGGACAGTCACTTCTCAATTCAGAACTTTCCAAGAATCTGAATAGAAGCAGGGCCAGGCCCTCCCCATTCTCTTCCCAGGATCCAACCAGAGAGGTGTAACAGACTCTGATCAGAAGTCTGGGTGAAAGTTTTTGGCACTGCACCCGGATCGTGTGTGACCTCAGACCACTCCTCACCTCTCTGCAGGCAAAAGGACCCTGGTGACAAGTATTAGCATTCCCATTTTATAGATGAGGACTCTGAGGCACAGAGATGGGAAGTCCCTTACCCAGAGTCACGCAGAAAGTAACCCCAGTCTGTCTGACTCCCAAGGTCAGGATCTGCTGTCTACACCCCGCCACCATAGAACAGAGCAGGCCTGGAATTCCCTTTCTGGGACCATAACTTCCTTAACTGATGTCTGGGCATACGTGTGCACACATATGGCCTCATATACCCTCTTTGGCTTCTAAACATACATACCCAGGTCTCCCAGACACTAAACTAGCCCCAAGACCCATGGCCACACTCGACACTCAGCTCCCTGCACCTAAGCATACCAGACCCTGGTGTTCAAACCCACATCTCCCCTTGACCTGACTTCTCTGGGGTCAGACCACGGTCACCCAGTACAAGGCTCCTGGCCTGCCCTCTCCTATCCCCACAGCCAAGCATCACTGAGGCCTGTCCAATCTCTCTCCTTACTCCTCTCCATCTATACCTGCCTCCCATCCCCATGGCAACCACCCACCTCAGCCCCCCATCACCTTCCTCCTCAAACTCTGCCCAGCCTCCTAAGTGGTGTCCTTGCCTGTAAGATCCCTCTTCATCCTTTCCCCCCAGAGCAACTAGAGTGATTCCCAGTTTGCACCACTCTGCAGCTCACACCCTTTCTCCAACAAGGCCCTAGGAAATCTGACCTCAAAGTAGTTGTCGTCCCTCCCCGTCAGTCTCTCACAGTGTAGTCACCGTCCCCAGAGAGAACTCTGCAGCTTCCCACCTCCACACCTTCGCACACGCTCTGTCTTCTGACTGGAATGCCCTCATTTACCTTTACCGCGCCCTGCACCTGTCAAAGTTCTCGTTCTCCCTGAAAATCGCGGCCAGAGTCACCTCTTTGCTGCTTCTCCTGATGGCTCCTCCCACACACACTTTGGCTTGTAAGGTTCCTCCCCTTCATGTAGCTCCACGGGCACCCTGAGAGACAGCTGCACCCCGTATGAGAGGCCACTGTGCCTCTGGTTCTTCCACCCCCGCTCTGTAAGTGCCTCAGGCCACCGATGGGACTGGCTCATCTGAGGCCCCACTTTCCTACAAGGGGAGCCCCATGCGTGCCACTGGGGGGCCTGGAGTGGGCTGGGGTCCTAGCAGGGCAACCAACCTTTGGTCTGGCTCAGACCCGGAGCAGGGGGCGAGTTGGGGTGCTCAGGCTGACAGCCCTGTTTGATATCTTCACCTCTCTTTTTCTTTCCGCTTCCTCTGAGCCAAAGAGCGGAAACTCATTTTCACTGTGGTGGACAGAGTGAAACTGGAGAGAGAGACCCTGGTGTGAGTGTGTGTGTGTTGTCCTGTCTGAGTACGTCTGGCTGGGCCACGTAGGGCCTGCCATGTGTCTGTAGGAGTGTGTGTGTGTGTGTGTGTGTGTGTGTGTGTGTGTGTGTGTGTGTGCGCGCGCGCACGCATGCGCATGCTGTCTGTTCTTTCAGCATCTGTGGTGGTATGTGTTTCAACAGAGCATGTTCTGGTGTATGACTGTGTATGACTGTCAGTGGGAGGGAGTGTAGCTATGCAGCTGTGCGTGACTCTGTCTGTGGTGTGTCCTCATTATCGTTTTGGGGTGATTGTGTGTCCAAGGGTCTATTGGTGTTCACCAGCCCAGCGAGAGGCCAGCGGGGACATCTATGCCCTGACTGAGACCACCAACTCCCAGTGCAAGGTTGCTGCCCCCCACACGTCCTCTTCTGGGCTCTAGAATGGGCTCCCTGAGGGCCCCCCTTCTACTCAGGCCAGTGAGGGTCAGTCCCCAGAGAGGAACCCCAGACTGCCTGACCCTCCAGCCATCCCAGCTCCACAGCCCCCAGATCTTCCAAACACCCAAGGCAGCTCCCTAGGAGGTTGCCTTCGCTAAGGGCACTCCAAGGAGGGGATGGACCCTGCCACCAGACAAGGGCACAGGCCTTAGCAAGAGACGCTGAAGGTAGACAGGAGGAAGGACTTCTGGGTTGCCAGGGTCCCCTGAGGGAGGTCAGTGGCATTTCTGCGTCAAAAGGCTAGCATGTTCTCACACACGCTGAGAACCTCACACGAGCACACACTGACAGATGCCCACATTAATAACATACTGGCAGACACTCACTGTCCCCCCCACACCCCACAAATGCACACATTGACAGGCTCACACATGCATACACACAAGAAGCAAACTCAGAGGGTCTGCCCTTCCCCGGCGCGCAACTCATGGGCTCCTCTGGATGAATAGTGTCTCTCCGCCCGGGGGCTAATGTGGCCACTATGCCTCCAGCCCCAGGACAGACACCCGGGGAGGCTGTTCTGGGGCCCTCAGACCCCAGCCCCTCTGAGCCGGGCAACAGTCCCCTCACCCCCACAGGTCTCAGGCCTGAGCTGAGGCAAGGTGCTGAGCCTCCGGCAGGGACATTCCTCAGAACCCCACTCTCCAGTTTGGGGGTGCCGCCAGGACACCTAGAATAGGAGGAACTTGGGGGCAGAAGCAGAAAAAACGGGAAACCGGGAGGTCACCAGCAAACTAGAATCGTGAGAGAGATGGGGAGAGGAGAGCTGAGGGGTTTCCCCCGCCTGGGGCTACAGCGGGGTCTAAGGCCACTGCTCCCTCCTCCCTGCTCCACCATCCTGCGATGGAAGCTTTGTCATCCCCATTGTACAGGTGGGAAGGGAGACTCCCGGAGGTGAAGTGACTGCTCCGAGACACATGGTCAGGGATGCCACCCAGGACTGTCTGAAGCTGGAGCCCCTGCTTCTGGGAAGGAAGGGAGGAAGGCGCTTTATCTGGGATTCTGCCCCGGGAAGCAGGAAACGGGATGGGCGCCCGCATACCAGCGCCGACCCCCAGCCCAGTCCCCCAACCCGTCCTCACCTCGGAGTCCGAGGCGCAGGCCCAGCTGTCCCAGCTGTCCCAGACAGTTTTGGGGGAAGCCCAGGCCGGGTCCTACCCTCGGAGCCCCCAAACCCGGCAGCCGTGCCGCCTCCCCCCACCCCCCGACCCGTTACCTGCAGGGGCGGCCGCCTGGCGCCACTCCCGGCCCTCGAGGGCGGCCCGGGGCGCGCGGGCTCCGGGCAGGGGCGTCGTCGGGGTCCGCGCCGGCGAGGCTCCGCGTCGCTCTGCCGGCCGCCCCTCGCGGCTGCCGGAGTGGGCGGGCGGCGCGGGGGGGCCAGGGAGGCGGGAGGGGCGCGGCGGGGCGGGGCCTCCACCCTCTTCTTTCCACTGGCACCGCCAAGGTCCGCGCCCAGCCCGGCCTCAACAGCCGCCTCCCTCCGGGGACCCACTCAAACAACCCCCAGCCCACGCACATCCCGGGCAGCTCGGTCCCCACTCACCCGCACGCGCCCTGTGCCTGCGTCTGGAGCCCCCTGCTCTCGGGGATGACCCATCTATGGGGACACAGACCCAGACCCTGTCGCCGAGAAGGGGGCCATGGTGTGCTCAGGGCAGGGAAGGGGCAGCACAGGAGTGATGGCCCATAATTGAGCAGTCCGCGAAGGCTTCCTGCCAGTGGTGACCTAGCTGAGAGGGACTGGGCTGGGGGTGGGGTGGGGTAGGGGGGAGACTTAGGGGGAAGCGGGAGGAGGGACGGTGGTGACCCGCACATTCTGGGTTTAGGGAGGTGAGCCTGTGTGCTCACAGGGGCGGGCAGCGGGATCTTGTAGGCTGTGCAGAAGCTGGTTAGACTTCACTTCAGGGAAATGGGGAGCCACCGAAGACTCTGGAGCAGTGCAGTGACGTGGTCAGAGTTGGGCTTTAGAAAGAGCCCTCTCTCCTTCACTTTGCTGTACAGTAGAAAGTAACACAACATTGTAAAACAACTATACGCCAATTAAAAAATAAATAAAAAGAGCCCCCTGACTTCCACATGGAGGAAGACAGAGGCAGGGACACCGGAGGAGGCTGCTGGAATAATCCTGGCTGGTCCAATGAGGCGGACAATGGGTGCTGGAAGGAAAGGTCAAATGTGAGAGTAAAGAAGGTGGGATGGGCAGGATTTGGCTGTGGGGGTGAAGGACCTAGAAAGAGGGAAGTGTCGAGGACAGGGCCCAAGTTTCTGATTGGGCAGTGGGGAGGTGGTGGTCCAGAAGGAGGATGGTCAGATGCACTGAGTTGCACACTGCTGTGGGCTTCCACGTATCCAGCAGGCAAGTGAGAGTTCCGAGCTAGAGATTAGGGGCCCGTGGTGTACAGATGGTGACTGATGCCATGGGAGGGATGCTCAGGGAAGGGGTGCCCAGGCCACAACCGAGGACCGTTAACATGCACATGACCCGTAGAGGAAGAGAGGTCAGCAAAGGAGACCTAGAAGGTGGGGCTGGGAGGTGGGGGGAAACCAAGAGAGCAGTAACTCAGAAAAGAAAGACAGGGTGTTTCTAGAAGGCCAGGGAGGCCCCCAGGGTCAAGATGTCTCAGTCCTTTGGGACTGGCAATTAGGGGCTGGTGGTTGGGGTGCAGGGCAGGGGCAGGGGCAGGGGGCAGGGGGCAGAGGCCAAAGGAACAGCCACAGGGGAGAAAGTGGAGGCAGCAAGTGCAGTAGGGGAGTTTGGAAGGGGTTTGGGGTGAGGGTGTGTGTGTGTGTGTGTGTGTGTGTGTGTGTGTGTGTGTCAGGTCTAAGTGGGAAAGACCCTCCACAGGCCCAGAAAAGGAGCAGGGAGGGCCCACGGCTGTCTGTCTCTGGGTCTGGGCCCACTTCCATGGCCCCTCACCCTCCTACCACCTGCCCTCCGAAGGCCTCCCACTTTGCTGTCCCCCCGCCAAGGTACACACCAGCCCTGCCACTCCTCGATGGGGCCTCCCATCCTCGCCCACCTCCGGAGTCTGGGCCCACTCCCACCCTAGCCCTCAGATCGGGGGGACTGCAACGGGTCTTTGGGTCTGGCCTCCTGGCCTGAGCCGCTCAGAGGGACAGCAGGGGAGCCAGGCTGGGGCACTGTCCGAGGAAGGGGAGGGGGCCTGGTTGGTGGGGTACCTAAGAGGACACTGGCTGGGGTGGAGAGCTGTGGTCCTCCCCCAGAGCTGGTGTGAAAACCAGGCCCTTGATGGGGATCAGATGGGGGTGAGCGTTCAGGGAGAGGGTGGGAGCAAAGCAGCAGGGACTCTGGAGTTAGGCTGCCTGGATTCAAGTCCAAGAGCCACCACTCACCAGCTGCGTGTCTTGAGCAATTACCTAACCTCTGGAGCCTCGGTTTGCTCATCTGAAAAGCGCTCATAGGCCTGTTGTGAGGATTAAATCCATTAATCCACGTCGAGCTCTTAGCTCTGAGTGTGAGCTGTTCTTGGGGGGGAGCTCAGTGAAGGGGGCGCTGGTGAAGCAAGCAGGCAAGTGAGGGGGTGCACTGTGCCCAGGAAGGGGCTCCCATGGGCTCCGCGCACACAGTTGCTGCAACACATACTCAGTCCCCGACGTGATTCCACCCCTGATTCTCCTGACTCACCCTTTAAACTTTCCTGAGGCCCCCCTGCCTGGTGCTATGTGGCACACACGTCCCCAGCCCCTCTCTTCTCCCCCTGCTGAATGCCCTGCAGGGAGGGAGGGCTCCAGCTCCTCCTTTCAACCGGCCCTAGGAGGCCAAGTCTGGCCCTGTCCTGTTGTCCTGTGGCCCCTGGTGTTCACTGGACCCCCAAGGTGAGCCTCAGCTACCCATCCCCCAACAGAGGCTGAAACAGTCTTGCCACAACCCTGCCACAGCTGCCTCCTCTTCTACCAGCTCTTTGCACAGCAAACCTCAAGACAGGAAATGAGTGTCTGGGTGCCAGAGGTTGCAGGCTTTCCAGCCAAAGCTCACCTTTAGGCTAAGCCAGGCCAGACTCCCAGCCTGGTTCCCCATCCCACCTGCCAGGGCTTCCATCCTTGGTCTGTCTCTGGTAGTGCCTAGATATCAGTGGGTCGGCCCTGTCTGTGGTTGCCTGCTGTGTGGCCTTGGACAAGTTGCTGCCCCTCTCTGGGCTTTATTTTCCTCAGCCACAAGAATCAGAAGCTGGCCGGAGAGGATTCAAGGCCTGAGCAGGGGTATGAAATGGGGTGGCTGGTTAAACTGAACCAGACGAGGCATGTAAGCTGCTTAGCACAGCCCCTGGCAGAGGCGATGCTGGCACCTGCCTGGTGGTTCAGAGCACAGGCTGAGGAGTCAAGTCGACCCGGGTTTGGATCGCAGTTCTGCCTCTCTGTGACTGTGGGCAAGTGACCTCATTTCTCCAGACCTCGAATTCTTCCTCTTTAAAAGGGAGATAATGATAGTCCCTAATGGCAACAGCTAACCCTTGTAGGGCTCTTACTCCACGCCAGGCACTATTGTGAGCACTTCTCATGGATTAGTTCATTTAATCCTCACACCAACCCTTTGAGATTGGTATGAGAATTGTCCCCACTTTGTAGATGGGAAAACTGAGGCACAGATGGGTTAACTGACTCACCCACGGTCACACAGCTAGGAAGTGGATGAGCTGGGAATCGACTCCAAGCAGGCTGGCTCCCCAGTCTTCCCCTTTCCCACCATGCTATAGAGCCTCTTAGAAACAGTGACTATAAAGGGTTTCACACAAGCCTGGCACACAGTAATGACTCAGTAAATGTTAGCAATTGTTATTACTGTTACCATGATTCTCCCATTCCTTCTAAATTTCTCTCTTGATCTGTCAATGAGAAAACTCTGGGCTCCAACCACCCTAGGCTGGAGACTGGGGAGGTCCTGGCTGGAACCTTCCTCTTGCCACCTCTTCCATCTGTCTGGCAAGCTGATGGGAGAGAGGGATGTTTGCACAGATGTGTGCCTAGGGTGTGCAAATAGTCTGGGGAGGGGGCGTGGTGTTGGTGAACTGCTGCTCCACCAGGGCCTTGATGATTCTGCACACCCCCATGCCCACCCCTGACTTTCCATATCTGCTTGGGGACTATAGACTCTTGGTTCTATAATTCCTGGAAAGTCCTTCCCTCCGTCTAGCCCTCCTTCTTTCTTTTCAGTTGCCACAGGCCTCTCTTACAGAACTAGGGACATGAAGACTCCTCCCGCAGGCCCCACCGTTCTCCTCACTTCTACCCCAGAGGATCTCTCAGCCCCATCCTCAAAAATCCCAGTAATGCTGTGGAAATTAAAGTTACCTTAAATATTCTAATCTTATAACAATTTTGCTTCAATCAATGTCTAAGTGTGACCACATGTTCCCAGACCACCCAGTGGCCTGCTTGGTGGTTTGCGGGGTGGGGTGGGGGGTGAGCTCCTAGAGGGATGGAGGGCAGAGGACTGCTTTCAGGCCTGGCCTGGCTCAGGAGGGGCTTCTTGGAGGAAAGGTCTGCAGGTCACTGAGTCCCTCCCTGGCCTGCTCACACTGAGCAATCCTTCCCCTTCCTCACCTTCCCTCAGACAGCCTGGGAAGCACGGCAGGCCTGGGTGGAGCCTCCTTATACTCCCTCCCGAACAGCTGGGCTGGGGGAGGGCTGGGGGCTGGTGATGCTCAAAGGCAAGGGGAGGCCGGGGCTGGCTTCATGGGCCTGTAGCTCGGAAGGGCTTCGTTTTATGCTCTCGTGGGTCAGCTTGAAATTCATAATAATTTTCGAATCAGGGGCTCTGCATTTTCATTTTGCACTGAGCCCGATAAAATATGTAGCTGGGGAATTCCCTGGTGGCGCAGTGAATAAGACTCCATGCTCCCAATGCAGGGGGCCTAGGTTCGATCCCTGGTCAGGGAACTAGATCCCACGTGCATGCCGCAACTAAGAGTTCGTATGCCGCAACTAAGGAGCCCTGGAGCCACAACTAAGGAGCCCGCCTTTCGCAACTAAGATCTGGTGCAACCAAATAAATAAATAAATACCATTAAAAAAAATATATGTAGCTGGTCCCAGTGGAAACCCACACTGCTCACTCAACCCTCTCTCTATGGGCGCTCCTCACTCCATTCTTACACTCAGCCAATAGTGAATAAAAATTTATTGAGCACCTGCTTTATGCTGAAAGTAGTGCTAGACGCTTGGGGATATAGCAATGAACAATAGAGGCACGACCCTGATTTCGCAAAATTTCCATCTGCACACACTCAGACACTGACATATCCACGCACAGCAATTTTGCAAGACAATTCCCCTAATGTTCATCGTAATTGCCAGTTCATCGTAACTGCCAGTTAGGGAACACTCAGCCTATGACAGGAGATATACATGCTTCATTTTGTTTTATCCTCAAAACAGTCAGCAAAGTAGGCATTATTATCCCCATTTTCCAGATGAAAAAACTGAGGCTCAGAGTTCAAATTCTTTGTCCAGAGTCACGTAACTAATAAGTTATGTGCAGAGCTGGGACTTGCCCTTGACTCTTACTTTCAACCTCTCCTCTCCTCCCCACCACCACACATGGCTTCAGCTGCTTCCCCATAGATAGAAGCTCCCAGCATCTCCATGTCCCCAGCCCCCAGCTCAGGGCTACATTTCCATTAACTGAAAGAATTCACATACAGACACACTCCCCAAGGAATACAAGGAAACAGTCACTCACTGAAATACACACACATACATATGCAATACAGAATGTACTGGATAAGAGCTTGGTGTCCAATACTGGACTATTTTGGTTCAAGTCCTAAGTCTATTGATACTATGCATTAGCTGCGTATCTCAGTTTTCTTATCTGCAAAATAGGAACAGTGATAGGGTTGTTGTGAGTGCTAAACGAGAAATCCAGGTGAAGTGCTTAGACTCGCACTGGCAAATAGTCACTCTGCAATAAAGATTAGCTGTTGCTATGAATAACATTTGTCCGCACTCACTCACACATGCCGTCACGCTCATCACACCATCTTCCCAGCCCTCCTCTAGCCTGGCTCAGTCCTTGATGCCCTCATGGCTGACAGTCCAGGCCCCCAGAGCCCGGAGGGTGGGTGGGTGAGGGTGCTGCCCCTTACCAGCTCTGGGTCCACCAGAGAATGCTTCCTGCCTCTAGCCAAGCAGGTTAGGTGAGCCAGACTGAGTTAGGAGGGTGCTGCCCTGTGCCTCGGCTCCTTCCATTATTCGTACTACACCCAAGCCCTCAACTCTACTGCAGCGCCCTCCCCCCACCCCCTTCCCCACAGTAGAAACTTTCCTCTCCTGCCGCCAGAAGCGTAAATTGCCCCCAGGAATGCGCTGCATCCCACAGCTCCCCTGGCAGTGGCCAGCGGCCGTCCTGGGGTCAGGCCTGGCCCTACATCAAAGGCTGGGGATTGGTTAACAGCGAGGCTCCTCGCCTGCCGCCACCCTCCCCTCCCCTCCCACCGGCCCTCTGGCTTCCAGGGAACAGCACATGGTAGCACTTAAGCTCCGGGAGGGAGAACGGGAGGATGCTTTTCCTGCACCCACCACCCCCAGCCATTCACAATGAACTGCTTGTTAGGAGACTGTTTTAACTTTACTTAGCGCAATTTCTGCTCCCGGGCCTCTCTTGCCACCTCCTTCTCAGACCTGGATGCCCAGTACAGACGTAGGGGCAGCCAATCCACCAGAGAAAGGTGTAACCTGAATATGGAAATGTCACTGGTGCGAGTCCGGGGCAGGAACAGGACTCTCTTACATCAGGGGAACAGGGCTGGTGCTCTGGTCTCGACTCAGGAAGTAAGTGGGGGTTGGTTAGGCGAGGCCTCAGAGCTAGCTCGTCCAACTCAGGAGGCCAGCATGAGAGTTTGGGGTGTGAATGGAAGCCAGTGATTTCTTAGCCTACGTGTTCTTTCCCGCGCCCTGGGTTCAGTAGGCAGGCCCTTAGCCAGGCAGCCATGTGAGCTTTGTTCTCAGGTCCCATGGTTGTGACTAAAGAAAAGGGGCACTTTCAGGCTCTGACCAGCCTCCGAGATTTACTCCATCAGGTGCATCTTCTGGCAAACGCTGAAAACCAGGGATCCAATAGTAACTCTCTGGGACAGTACAGTGGTGGTCTGGAGACCCCTGGTGGCCAAAGGCTGCAGAGCAAGGTCTTTCCTTATTGCTCTGCCCAAGCAGCGCCAAGTCCAAAGGCCACCAGCATGGACTACTCCAGCCACCCAGGCTCTTTGGGAAACCTCCTCGCCCCCCCCCCCCCCCCGGCTAATCAGGTCCTCCCATACAACCAGGCAAACCTGCCCCATCCTGCTGGCTGTGCCAATATATCATGAATGGGGAATGGCCTAGCCTGGGGGTTGCGGGGTGTGGTGTCCCAGCCTCAGTCATAGTAAAGCAAAGGGATACGTAATCTACAGCTAATTAACTTCAGGGGTGGGGGACCAGCTGTTGGGTAGCTGGGCCTTGTATGTTTGGCTTATCTGGGGAGAGGATGAGGTGATGTTCCCAATAGTTCACAGCCCTCAGCCCTTTCCCTTCCCTTCGCCCCTGGGTGCACATCACACAATTGTGGGGTTGTAACCGCGAGAACTCACCAAGGGGGCTTTGTTTCCACAGCTTGCCGACCCTGTAACGTTGCCCAAGTTAAATTCTGGGAAAGGAAACATCCAAAACCTCACGCCATACAAACAGCTGCTGGGAAGTTGGTTGTGGTCTGGGAGGAGAGGAAGGGCAAGGGCCCCCCTAGAGAAGGAAAGGGTGGGGCAGCTCACTTTTCTTGGCAGGGTCCAGGCACCACTCAAACGTTTTCCACATCTGGGGCCCAGCCTTCGTTCCCTTAATCTCTCCTTCATTCACTCAAACTCTGGTGTGACTGGATCCAGCATTGATGGGCGCTGAGGATACAGTTGACCAAAATGGGGTGCATGCCCTGGGGCCCCCAATTGTACTTGGAGGGGGAGGTAAAGAGGCTCAGAGAAGGATGGGATCCCTATACTCGGGGACACAAAAGTGATCTTTCCTCTCCTCAGCGGCTTAACCCAGCTGGAGGAGGCAGGCCGCGTGCTCTGGTGCCCCAGGACCCTTGTCCTAACCTTTATGACCAAGACACACTTCAAGCACAATGCTCCCCTCATCTCAGGCCTGCCTACTAACCTCAGGGAATGCCTGGGGCTCTGTTTCACCCCAACAGCCTGAGACCTCAAGGCCCTAGGCCATCCCCAAGAACAGTGCTACCAAATATGGCCTGACGACCTCTGATCGCTCCCTTCAAAAGCCATCCTAAGCTCTGTGACACTGAGAGGGAGCCGCAGGCCTGCTCCCCCACCCTCCCACCGTGTCAGCCAGGCATCGCGGTTAAGAACACGGGCTTTGGAGTCTGGCTGGGGCTTTGAACCCTAGCTTTTCCACTTACTAGCTGTATGACCTTGGGCAACTTGGGCCCTCCTCCTAAAAATGGAATTATTGTGAATTAGATGATACGTACAAAGTGCTCGGTACAGTGATGACACATGGTAAGCACTCAATAAATGGCACCCCAATACCAAGGTTTACATGGTCTTTCTAGCCAAATCCTCCAACTTGGTGGCCAAGGGCCCAGGACAGTCCATTTTAGGCACGTCTGGGATAATGGTCTGCTTCTAGATTTTGCTACAGACAGTAGACTCAAAAATGACTCTGAAGGGCCTCATTTGCTCCCAGGTTTCCCAGACTCTCTGGTCCATGGGAAGAAGCCATTCCTAGACCAGATGAAGTCAAGGTAGGGCACAGGAACTTTTAGCAGGTCTCCTCACCCCACTGTAACAAAATTCCCAGGGCTGAGCAGAGAAAAAACATGACATGATTGGGATTTCACTCAAGAATGTGTCTTTATTGAAGAACTTGTAAGAAAAAGAGATGGACCCTCTGTAAAAAGAGGAGATCTTGCCTCCAAACAGCAGGAAGGAAAGAGAGGCCTGGGTGGCCTCCCAGAAGTCACCGTTTCTGGCATGACTGGTTCCCCTTTCCTGGCAAGCACTACAGTGTGTCACACCACAGCTAGCAAATCCGACCCACCCCTCCCAGCTTCTCCTCCCCTGTCCCAGTGAATCCTGGATTCCCTACGGCCATTCACCAATGACTTTCTGAAGACCCAGGGACAAATGTGCTAGGCTTGCCTCTTAATGAGGTCAAAGTGGTTCTACTTTGGAAAATTCAAACAGGAATGTAAACTGGCTTGAGCTCTTTCCAGTCCAACCAAGGATGACTACATCCAGCCCCTCTGAAGGGAAAGGGAGCAAAGAATTTCCCTCCTGAATGTGCACACTTGTAGGGTAAATGGACTATATCACAGTCTGTTCTTTATTAACATGGAGAAGGGAAACAAAGTTAGAAGAATATATAACATCCGTGTTAAACAGTCACTGAGTTAATTCTAGAGGGCAGAGGGAGCACTGAGGCTTCCTGACTCCAACAAGGCTCCTGCCAGCTACGCTGAAGTCCTGGGGACGGTCATTCCTCTCCAGCTGGGAGGTTGTCCTCAATCCGCCTGATGAACCTCATCCGGATTTCTGTCACACCGTCTCCTTTCAGGGTGTCCTGGACAAATTTGGCCTCCACAGCCATCTGGACCTGAGGGACAGTGCAAAAATGAAGGGGCGGCTGCCTAGCCACAGCCTCTGGGAAACCACCAGGGATGGGGCTGTAACTGACTCATCCACAGTAGCCTAAACAAGGAGGCTGGTTTCCACATGGACAAGATTGCCAGTTCCTGTGCAGAAGGCAGTGGTCCCCACCCAATAAGGGAGACTTAGCAAAGAACACTCGCAAATCAAACTGTCACCAAATAAGCCAATCTGGGAACAGATGTTCCTGGGCTCTGAGGGCTGAGCGCACCACCTCCCAGCCTAGCAGGGAGCATCAACACCATGTGGAGATTTCCAACTTGGATCCTACACTTGGCAGCATCACCACCTCAGGCAGCGAAGCACTGGGGTGAGCTAAAAGCCCTTCTTTTCACTCTCCCATTCATTCGTTCAAACATTTATTAAGACCTTACTACATTTCAGGTGTCTCAGAAGGTAAAGAGCTGCACTCACCATCTCCAAGGCTCCTCGCAACACCCCACACAAGAGATTGGAATAAATAAGGGACGAGTGGTTATCAGGAAGTTCCACAAAGTCCACCAAGGGATTATTTTCCAAAATGAGGGAGAATTCGTCACCAGCTGGGCTCCAATTGGTGATGCTTGGAGTGATGCCCAAGTACATCTTGAACGCCACCTGTCAAAAAACACACAATGGCACTATGAGGAAGAGTAGTAGGGGCTGTACGACAGGGAAGGTGATGTGATGGGACCAGCAAGGGGAACTAAATGGTTCAGGAAAAAAATTGTGGCTTCTGCAAGACACTGAAGCTTCAGGTATTCAAGGCAGAAAGGAAAAGCAACTGTGCACAATTCCACACCCTTCTCCTTCAAGGCATCATACAATTAGGTGACAACTTGCTGATTACCTGCACTTCTTAGTGGAAAGGAGCACTGATCTTCTGACAGGGGTGGCTGCCCTGAACCAGCATCTAACCACAGAGCGGTCCCAACACACTTTCCTGTCCTCTCTCTCTGCTATCTGAACCCTTCTTCTAACACCACAAAGCTATAGGTGTTGTATCATTTATTATTAAGCCTATAATATGTAACACTAATATTATTAATAGCAAACACTTTCTATATACATGCTGCAGTAAGGGCATTCATTTTACCTGAACGCTCATGTTCATTTTTTCATTTACTCCTTACAGAAGCCCTATGACGTAGCTCTTATTTTCTTCATTTTAAAGACGAGGTAACTGGTAATTAAAGAAGTTAAAAATAACTTACCTAAGAACTACTAAGTATTGGAGCCAGAATTTGAAGCCAGGTTTGTCTGTATTCTTTATTTTTTTTCCCCTAAGATTTTTTTTTTTTTTTTGGATGTGGACCATACTTCCCCGGCAGTCCAGTGGTTAAGACTTCACCTTCCAACGAAGGGGGCACAGGTTTGATCCCTGGTCGGGGAGCTAAGATCCCACATGCCTCACGGCCAGGTCTGTCTATATTCTTAACCCCCATGCTACTCTGCTATACCTGCACAGTTGAAAAGATCTGGCTTTGATTTTAGTGGGTCTTTAATCCACAAGGATGATCCCAACCATTCTTCCCTTTCTCATAATCTGTGTTATTCCTAAACCACCAGGAAGGCTTCTTTGGTCCAAACAGCTGCCTAGCTATTCTTCTGGAATAATAAGGGCCTTTCTAAGGGAGCGAGTGGTAAGCAGTGCCTTCCAATGACAATCCTTCGGTACGGCCAGGTGGCCCAGGATAATGACCTTGGCAATGACATCTGCAGTTTCCCGGAAGTCATGGCACCTCCCGACATTTGACCGTGCCAAGAAATCTTCAATCAGTCGGACTCCAATGTTATAGCCCCTGGGAAAGAAATGAGAGAACAGACTATATTATGCGGTCTGAATGTCTTATGTCTGAACATAAGGCTGTTGGTGGTAAAGGGAAAACTAGGACAATCCCAAAACACCCCAATAAATAAGCAGTGGAAACTGTACCCAAAGTGTTGGTAACGAGAGTGAACCCTGTTCTGGGCCCTAAGGGACCACGTAGATTCGGTGCACTCAGGAGTCCCGTTACTGACTCTCCCACAGAGGAGCTCACTCACATTTTGTCCAGCTGTTTATTCACATCTTCATCATTTTCATAGTCCTTGCACAGCTGGGTGACTAGAGCCCCATAGGTCAGGGTGAAGAGCTCAGAGCTCTAAAAGAGATTCAAAAGGCAGTCAGGACCAAGCCACACAGAAAAGCAAGTTTGGTGAGAGTCTGGATGGGCCTCAATGCAACTGTCAGAATTCAAAGGAAGGTTACTCGTGTCTGGTGGGAAAGACCATCACCCCCTGTGGAGTAGCCAAAGAATTTAGCTCCCTAGGGTCAACGTGTCAGGGCTGAAACTAGACCCACTAAAAAACAGGCTGTGAAAGGCACCTCACGCACTGAGCAGTCACCCTTCCAACACACCAAGGTGGACTTCTGCTGACCCAGGGTCCCACCACAGCTGCCAAGCCTAACTGCACTCCCAAGGCCCCATCCAGGAGCAGCAGAGGTCCCAGGGGGAAGGAAGGAAGCACCAGATGAAGTCCACTGCACTAATGATAACCCTCTAAGTCACCAACATGGGAAAAAATAATGTTTCTCTTGACACATAGCTAAAGTGTTTGCAGGAAAGGGATAACTCTGAAAGGAACACAATCTTTTGTGTACCTGGAACACAATACTGACCTGGACTGGTTTCTATTACAACCACAGTTGAAAGCACAGAAACTCCCAGATAAAGAATCCTGTCACCTACTTACCAAAAAACAGAGAGATGTGGAAGGTGAAAGGAACAGCAAATACCAAGACTACAGAATAAAAGCAGCGGGTTGGGGGAAAGGTATTATCGGAGTTAAAGTGAGAAACGTGTTAGCAGCACATTTGGATCAATGTCCTCATACAGAAACATGGCTGAAAAATCAAGATTGCTACCCAACCAGTCCTTTCTTTCTTTTTTTTTTTTTTGTGGTACTGGTACGCGGGCCTCTCACTGTTGTGGCCTCTCCCGTTGTGGAGCACAGGCTCCGGAAGCGCAGGCTCAGTGGCCATGGCTCACAGGCTCAGCCGCTCCGTGGCGTGTGGGATCTTCCCGGACCGGGGCACGAACCCGTGTCCCCTGCATCGGCAGGCGGACTCTCAACCACTGCGCCACCAGGGAAGCCCCAACCAGTCCTTTCTGAATGGAGGCTTGTCAGACTTGGAGCAGAGCACCTCTCCGTCTGCAAGTCTTCGGGGGAAGAAAGTACAACTAACATTAAGGCTCAGGCTCCCACGGCCCAATGCTCCTCACCTCATCCCCATGGCCTGGTGAGGAGGTCACTGCAAGAATAATAATGTGAGGGACTTCCCTGGTGGCACAGTGGTTAAGAATCCGCTTGCCAATGCAGGGGTCACAGGTTTGAGCCTGGTCTGGGGAAGATCCCACATGCCGCGGAGCAACTAAGCCCATACACCGTAACTACTGAGCCTGTGCTCTAGAGCCCACAAGCCACAACTACTGAACCCACGTGCCACAACTACTGAAGCCTGTGCACCTAGAGCCTGTGCTCCACAACAAGAGAAGCCACTGCAATGAGAAGCCCACACGCCACAATGAAGAGTAGCCCCCGCTAGCCACAACTAGAGAAAGCCTGCGTGCAGCAATGAAGACCCAACGCAGCCAAAAATAAATAAAATTTTTTAAAAAAGAATAATAATGTGAATGCCTTTTGCTTACATACATTCTATTTTTCATTATCTCATTTTTCACCCCACAATAACTCTGTAAAGCAGAAAGAGCAGAAACTAATCTCATTTTAGAGATGAGGAAACTGAGCCTCAGAATGGTTCAGTAATTTGACCAAGGACAGATAATTATTATTTTTATTTTTTAAATATTTATTTATTTATTTTTGGCTGCGTCACGTGGGATGTTTCATTGCGGCAGACAGGCTTCTCTCTACTTGTGGCGCTCAGGCTCAGTAGTTGCAGCATGTGGGCTTAGCTGTCCCACAGCATGTAGGATCGTAGTTCCCCAACCAGGGATTGAACCCACGTCCCCTGCATTGGAAGGCGGATTCTTAACCACTGGGAAGGCGGATTCAGACCACCAGGGAAGTCCCCAAGAGACAGCTAACTATTGACAAAAGTAACTTGGGGGGATGAAAACCAGGAGTTTCTAAGCCAAAGTTCATTCTGTCCACTGTTCCCCACAACTGCAATATTAATAACCTTCCCTAAAAAACAAACAAATAAAAGGTACTGTACCAGGAAGTCAAAGAGAATCAGTTTCAGAATAAGTGAGCTCTTTGAATTCAACTAAAACAGATCAGGATGTCTCCAAGAGACCATATACCAAATATGGTAATTAAAGGGAAGCTATGAAGGAGGAGAATAATTTTTAGTAAAGTTAAGGGTTTGGCACTAGAATGGCTTAGGCATGAATGGATGGAGACAATCCAGCAGTAACCAGTCCACAGAGTTGGCACCACGGCATTAAATCAGGAGATCTTTTCTTCCATTATTAATGAGTCCTTGGACGGAGACTCCAAGAGCCTCAGCCCACCATGATGCCGAGTAACATGCATATCACGATGTTACCAAGCATTTTACACAGCAGCAGCCCCCAGGTTACCAATAAGAAAAATCAAGGTCCTAAACAGATCTGTCGGTGGTCACAGAATCAATATGCCTGGGATCTGGGAATAGGGTCCCTGATGCAGGTTCTCCACACCCTCTCTTAATTTGTAAGTCTTATCTCCATCTTCAGTTATGAACCAAGCCTATATGGAATAGTGCATGACATAAATACACAACTTAAAGGTCTTCAGACTTTAAAAATAGGAATGAGCTGTGGTATAGAAAAAATCATTCATTCAAAGTTTACTATGTACCAGGAACTACCTAACAGGAGGGAAAGAGGTAATAAACTGAATAAATAAAATAAATGGTTTGCCAGATGGTGAAAAGTGCTATGGAGGAAAATAAGCACAAAAGGAGATTTATGTTTACCTGTATGTATGTGTGTGGGGGGGTTCAGTTTTAGATAGGGTAGTCAGAGAAGGCCTCATTAAGATGATATTTGTGCAAAGAACTGAAGGTAGTAAGGGTATCTGGGTGAAAAAATTTGAGGCAGTAAGTGTAAGGCCCTGAGGTGGGAGTATGTCTGACATGAGTGAGAAACAGCTAGGAGACCACTGTGATTAGATAGTAGTAAACACAAGAAAGAACAGAAGAGGAAGTCAGAAAACTAACAAGTGGTTGCAGAGTCTGAAGACCCTTATAACTTAAGGTTCCATGGGACCTTAAAGGTCAACCAATTCAATCAGTCCCATTTCTTCACTGAACATAAGCACATTCTTCCAACAGAAACATGAATCTCTTCTGCAAAACTTCTACTTTCAGACTGCTTTAATTATGTTTAATAATAATGATCACTAACATTTATAAAACTTTCAGAGTGTCTTCACAGATACTTATTGAGCTTTATAACAACCATGAGAGGTTAGCAAAACAAACATTATTTATCCCCATTTTACAGGAGATAGGTTAAGTAACTGAGACTCAGTCTTCTTAGAGTTGAGCACCGTCCTGTAAGTTATTATGTCCAAAAAAAAAAAGGTATGTCATCCTAAGCCACTGCTTAATCTCCCTGAACATCAGCTTTTCCCATCTGCACAATGGCGATAGTATTATCTGCCCTTCAGGGTTATCAATGAGATAATATGTGTAGAGTACCTGCTGCACAGCACCTACTCAAGAAATAGATACTGTGGGACTTCCCTGACTTCCCTGGAGTGGTTAAGACTCCGCGCTTCCAAGGCAGGGGGCACGGGTTCGATCCCACATACTGCTCGCCAAAAAAATAAATAAAAGTAGATATTGTTATTTTTGGCCTTAAACTGGTTCTCTGTGGTGTGGTGCCAGAAAGCACCCTGAACTAGGTTCAAAGAGGGAGATTCTGAATCGCTATAAAGAACTTTAAAACAATTAGTAAGGCATATAGAAGGATGCTCGGTTTATAGTCAGAAGACCTGGTTCTGAGTATGGACTTGTCACTAGTTGTGAGACTTTACCTAAGTCACTTCACTTTGCTAAACTTCAATCTTCTCCAACAAAAACAGTAACAGTGAAATATGTCATGCCAATCACAGGGTTGGGAGGAGGGTCTAATGAGATCCTGGACTTAAGGATGCTTTGCAGACCAAGAAACCACAAGAGTGGTTTCACACTGGCAAAGCCAAGTGCTTCAGGCACAACCTGAGCAGAGTAGGTAAGCCAAGCCCTACACTCAGGTAAGCTACCGCACGGTTTTCAGGCAGCTTGCAGTCAGCGCCCCAAACAAAACATCAAAACTCCTTAAGGGGCTGATCTTTTGAGCTAATGCTCCAAGATACTTATTAACAGTCATACTTACTATTTTTGTCAACACAAATAATCCAGCGTGACTGCTCCCCAGCAGCTGGGGAAGGAAGGTCAGTAACAGGACTCAGTCCATCCCTCTTTTGTCACTCTCCAGCCTCCTGTCATGGAGATTCTGAATGCTGCTACTCAAGTAGTAACTCACCTGAGCTCTGGAGGTTAGAGCCACAACACAAAAGAAGGGCAGGCCTAAACACACAAAGGTTAATATCTTTACTAATAAGGACGCTTGTATGGTGACCATTTTGCAGTGTACAGTAATATCGAGTCACTATGTTGTGCACATGGAACTAACATAGTGTTGTAGATAAACTATACTTCAATTAAAACAAAAAGGATGCTGCGAATTCCCTGGCGGTCCAGTGGTTAGGACTCTGTGCTTGCACTGCCGGGGGCACAGGTTCGGTCCCTGGTTGGAGAACCAGGATCCGACAAGCACGGCAGAAAAGAGAAAAGGCTTGCTAGCTGACATTTACTGAGTGTCAACTGTGTTCTCAGGTGCTCTATCACACTGGTAGCTTTACATGCGATACCTCAGTTCATCCTCAGAACAACCTTATTATACTATTATTACCTTTTTAGTGGGAGTTTCCTAGTGGCCTAACAGTTGGGATTCCAGGCTTTCACTGCCATGGCCCAGGTTCAATCCCTGGTCAGGGAACTGAGATCCCGCAAGCTGCTTGGTGTGGCCGAAAATAAATAAATAAAGATGGTGAAACTGATGCTTAAAACAATGAAGAGGGCTTCACTGGTGGCACAGTGGTTGAGAGTCCGCCTGCCGAGGCAGGGGACACGGGTTCGTGCCCCGGTCCGGGAGGATCCCACATGCCGCGGAGCAGCTGGGCCCGTGAGCCGTGGCCACTGAGCCTGCGCGTCCAGAGCCTGTGCTCCACAATGGGAGAGGCCACAACAGTGAGAGGCCCGCGTACCGCAAAAAAAACAAAACAATGAAGACACTTGGTCAAGGCCACGTAAGTAAGCAGTGAAGCCAGGACTCAAGCCCAGGCAGTACCATACTTCTGTGTTGTGTATTTTTCCACCTCTCTCATAGAGTATGTGCTTCTCAAGGTTAGGGACTAGGACTTCATCTCTGCATTTCCCACAATGCTTTGCACAGAGCTGGGACTCAGGAAAAGTTTGCTAGACAAATGGGCTGTTTCTGTTTACACAGACAAAAAGCAGACATCTAATTACTTGGGCATATTAACCATTTAAGTTTTGGAAGGCTTACCTGGGAACGCAGCACTTAGCAGAAGGTTGGGCTGATTGGGAAGTGGGCTGCTAGAGGGGGAGACTCCAAAGGCAGAGAGGAAAGGGGAGCATGTCAGAACCAGGTGGCTACAAAGAGGATCATGTGACACGCCTCGAGTAGGTACCAATAGGAATTGAATGACAGGATGCACCAAACCTTCACGTCATTCATTCAATATAGATTGCCTAGTGCCAAGCATCATTCTAGGTGCTGGGACTGGAGCAGTGAACAAACCAACCCCTGCCCTCATGGAGTTTACATTCTCATGGGGGAGACTGAAAATAAACAAGTAAGTATAGAATCTACAATGAAATATTTTAAATGAAATAGACAGTGTTTGAAGAGAAACAGAGTAGAGTAAGAGGATAGAGAACTAGTCAGGTGGTCAGGAAAGCCCTCTTTGAGAAGATATCTGAGTAACTGGATGAGGTGAGGAGTAGCTAGCTAGTCTCTAGGGAAAGAAGTTCGAAGCAGAGACTACAGCAGTAGCAAAAGCTTTGAGGCCTGAATGCACTGCTGCCCCTCCCTAATTCCCTCACTTCACCAAAACTGAGTGAATACTGAGGGCTGGGGGGGGAGGGGTGTGTGTGGAGACTGAAGGTTCCTGCTAAAATGGTATTAAAAGTTTCAATATTGGGGCTTCCCTGGTGGCGCAGTGGTTAAGAATCCACCTGCCAATGCAGGGGACACGGGTTCGAGCCCTGGCCCGGGAAGATCCCACATGCCGCAGAGCAACTAAGCCCGTGTGCCACAACTACTGACCCCGCATGCTACAACTACTGAAGCTCGTGCTCTTAGAGCCCGTGCTCCACAGCAAGAGAGGCCACTGCAATGAGAGGCCCGTGCACCACAATGAAGAGTAGCCCCTGCTCGACACAACCAGAGAGAGCCAGTACACAGCAACGAAGACCCAATGCAGCCAAAAATAAAAATTAAATAAAATTAAAAAAAAAAAGTTTCAATATTGGTTTCAGGTTTTAAAAAAAGGGTACAAAATAGAGCTAGATATGAAAACTAAACAGGAAGACTTCTCATATCCATTCATGTCATAGGAAAAGGAGAGGAAAGCAAACATTTACCATGCCCCATGCATTTTACACTACCTCACTTAATCCTAGGGAGGTATTATTGTCCCCATTTCATAGATAAGGAAATTGAGGACCAATGAGAATTCCAACCGATATCCATGCTTTTTCCCCTACAGGACATTGTTGCCTAGCAAAATATTCTCTCCTTTTTCTTTTTAACTCAGTGTTTCCTCCAAAACAGGAATCCACAGAGTATCTTCGCAGGCCCACAAATCCTCCCCAAATGTAAGTAAATGTCTCTGTATATGTTTGTCTATTTACTATTTCTGCGAGAAGATCCACAGCTCTCATCAACTTCTCAAAAGGGATCTGAGAGAAAAAGTACAGTACTACTCTGGAGTAATAGGGTCTCCTGCTGCCCATTTTTGGTGGCTGTTCCTGGTATAAGATGCAAAGGTGTGAGGGAAGTTTAGTCATCCCTTCTAGAGCTGAGTGTCAACAAAAGGTCCCTGGTCTGCCCTGCATGCAACCTTCAATAACTCAGTCTGTAAACTGGAAAACAACGACAAACGGGCAATTCTGGAGGAAATAAGAATATGCCAAAGAAAAGGAACACCTGTCAAGAAGTCCCCTCAGTTTGGATAAAAACATCAACCACGTTACTTTCCAGGCCCAGCCCCCATCTGCAGCCAAACTTCATAGGACTAGATGGTGTCCCACTATTCCCAGGACAAGGAGGGAGCCTGCCCGCCATTCGCCAGAGGAAGAGCACTTACTCCCTACTCTGGCTCACCCCTTACACTTGCTTTCTGGCAAAACCAGTAGCTGAGTGTGAGAGACATTATGGTCTAGTAGTCTGAAGCATTAGCTTTGGGGTCAGAGAGACATGGGTTCATCAGATCCTAACTCTTCCTAGCTGTAAATCTGGGCCAGTATGCAACCTCTTTGAGCTTTAAAATGGCGATAACATTATCCACCTGAGAGTTATTTTGCGGATTAAATGATAACGGACGTAAAATGCCAGGCCCAGTACCTAACACACAGTAAGAGAGCAACAGTGGGAGTTACTGTTATTGCCGCCGTCGTTGTTGGTCTTGCACCCAACTGCACCCGGGGGAGGGGTCTCCGAGCTACTCCAGGGGCCCTCCAACCTGCCTCACACCCGGGACCACCCCGGAGCGATTCTCCGCTCTCGACCCATCAAGGAGCCTCCTCCTTCCTTCCAGCGGAACCACCCCCTCCCAGCGCTAGCAGAAGGAGCTTTCCCAGTTGCGACTCGCGCCCCGCGCCGGGCCCCTTCCCCAGAACACCTCCATTCCGCCCCGCCCGCCGAGTCACACGCTCCGGTTACCATTTTCTTGCTCTCGGTGCCACGGTTCGCCTGCCTCGACATGGTGCTGGCCGCCCTACCCCACCACAACACAGACCCACTCGGTGACCCCTTCTAACACCGCTGGACCCAGTTAGCGGCCCCACGGCATTCGGGATTGACCGGCACCGACTCACCGCGCCTGCGCGGCCTGCCGCGGGGCACCACGGGACTCGTGGTCCGGCCAACGAGGGTAATTCCCGCCCAGGAAACGTCGGACTACAACACCCAACAGCTCCACTGGCAGCACCTTAATGTAGCAGGACTACAACTCCCAGAGTGCTCCGCGCACAGCGGACTCTTGGAGCCTGGTTTCCCCATGGGCTGCGTTATGGCCGCTGGGTGGCGTCCGCGGCTTGCTGTAATCCTGTATCATCCACAAACTTCCCTTTCCTCCCCACCACCCCAACCCCTCCACTCCCCCATCTCCACTCAGTGATGTCCGCAAATTCCTCTCTCGCCGGGGATGGTCTTGGAAAGTCCCTCTTTCAAACTAGCTTCTTGCGCTGTTGCTTTAATTCAGAGCCAGAACCTCCCAGGATGTCCCAGAAAACTGGCCATGGCTCATACACAGATCTGGCTGCTTCTTTACAAAAATATTCAATGACCACCTACTATGTGCCAAGCATTTCATCAGTGGCTTTCTCTTCAAACTGTCATCTGCCTCTAAACCCCAAACGCAGCCAGCACCTGCATCCTACCACTGTGGCCTCCTGATGAAATATCCAGGCTGATAAAGTTCAGGTCACTTTCTCCCTCTCCCTTCCCTAGAACAAGTACACAGCCTGGTTCCCAGAAAAGAAAGATCACCGGTGTTTGTAGCAGTCAGTCTTGGATTTCAATCCCAGCTTTGCCATTTTAGGCAAATTGCTGGATCTCTCCCAGTTGTTGTGAAGATTGGTGAGACATGTATGCAGGCACTTGGCACAAAGTAAATGTGCATTCCCTTTCTTCCAGCCACTCTCTAAAAACTCAGCCCAGCAAACAGGTCCCACAAATACCAGGGGAATGTGCTGGCCGCACCCTCACCCATCACCAAGGGGAAGTCCTACAGTCAGTCCCTGGCTATAGCTCTTTGGTTGCAGCCCCAGCCATCCCTCCCTGGCTGGTCAATGCTGAGGAGGCTTGGCTGGGAGTCCCTGAGCACCCTCTCCTCACTTAGGAGAGCCTGACTCTGCGGCAGCTCCATTCTAGCCCCTAGCCTTCACCATGACAACCAGCTTGCCCAGACGTGAGCCATCCTGGCTGTCCTGGCTGGGGGAGTGGGGGGGTTGGGCAGCAGGCTGCTCAGTCTGAAAGCCAGCACCCAAGATTCCCCCAGTCTGTCCCTCCCGTGCAGGATCAATCATTATTATACTCTTCTCCCTGTGGCACAGACATTCTGGGGCCTTCCTAGAGGCAGTGACCTTTGACTCTCCCTCCTGTGTCAGTGCCTTGGCTGAGGGTTCTGGGAAGGAAGACGAGGGTCGGCTGGGGGTGAGGATGAGGAAGCAGGGGTGGGCTAGCCCTTGGAGGCCAGCAAAGCTAGAGAAGAACCTCCTGCATTCCCAGGAGAAAGGACAGCTGAGGTGAAAGCTGCAGTTGGCTGGCCTGTCTGTTGGTCTGGGCTCCTCCCTGCCGGCTGCCCTTGGCTGCCCACAGAAACCTGAGTCACAGTCACAGCCAGCGCTCCACCCCACCCAGCCTACTGTCAGGCAGGGTGGGTCTGGAGAGACTGAAGGCGGAGCCTCTCCCCGCCCATCTTATAACCTCTGAGATTCTTCCTCTCTCTGCCTGTGATTCCTCCTTTTGGAATTCCTCTTTCTCTTTGGGACTCCTCCTTGGAAAGTCACCAGTACTGAATTGAGGGTGGGGGTGGAGTCCACCTCAGGCTAATCTAGAGGGTCTCCTCCTGGCTCCTTAGCGACTTCTTCAAGGGCTCTCATTCCCAGCTCCCGATCCCTCTCCGTCACCCCTGGGGCCAGGACATTTAAGAACACCAGGCACCCCCTCCCCACCCTCATCTCCTTCTCCCAGGAAAAGAATGCAGCAGGGACAGCTTCCCATCCCTAGCAGGGACTCTAGCCGCCCCTTCTCAAGAACCCAAAAGATTGAACCTCTTTAGTCCTGGATCTGAGCTCCTCCCCCTCCAATCCCTCTCTGTTACTTCCCCTCTGCAAGAGCTGAAGGGAGGGAGGCCTTTTTGCAGCTGGTGTCAACTTTGTCCTTGAGGACATTCCCCACCCCCAACCCCAGAGGGTGGGCCCTGAAGGATACAGCTTCCCAGCAGAGTGGTCTGTGTTAGAGACCCCTTCTTGCTGCAGCGCCTTGGGTGTAGGGTGGGAGTCAGAATCTGATATCTGTTCTCTCAAGCCGCCCCCACCATGAGGCCCCTCCTACTTCCTACTTGTGTGGGAGTGGAGACAGCCTCCAGGGCTTTGGTCAAATCTCCCAGTGATTTCCTTCACCTCTCCATCAGGTTCATCTTGGATCCTGCCCCACCAAACCTAGGAGGTTGTAAATGCTCGTGCTCCTGCTCTCCCCCTAGGGGGATCAGGAAGAGAACGTGTATCTGATTTCCATCCAGTGTCCTGTCTCCTAGCCCCAGCCCAGCCTCATGGTGAAACTAACAGCTCATTCAAGCCTGTTTCCGTGGAGTGGGGAGGGGACTGCCCTGGGCCGTAGGGGAGGAACAAGGGAGGTCACAGAGTTCCCAGCCCCTCACTGAAGAGGGCAAGACATTCTCAGACCCCTGTGATGTTGCAAGTGCCCTGCTTGCTCCTTCTCTGCGATGTCTAATACGTGGAGGGCTACATGGAGCACTTTCACTCAGCCCCAAACTCACAGACACCCACTCTAAACCCCATCAGTTGCCGGGGCCTGGGATCCACCAAGGATCCTGGTCAATTAGCGGGCAAACGAAGAGGAGCCCAGTCCATATGCCTACTCCGACTGCATCAATCACAGGACATCGGTGCTCTCCTGGCTCCCCTCAGTCACCTTCCCAGGACTCGCTGTGCAGGAAGCCTCCTGGGGCTGGCCAGGAGAACTGCCCATCAAGTTGTCTAACTCCCAGATGTCCCCACCACCAGCATTTTGCGAGGAGGTAGGTGCAGGTGTCTCCACCCTCAGTCTAGGGAAGGGCTCCTCAATCTTGGCAGCATTGACATTTTGGGCTGGATGATTCTTTGTTCAGGAGGTGGTCTTGTGCGTTGCAAGATGTTAAACAACATTCCTGGTGTCTAAGTACTAGATGCCAGTAACATCCCTAGTTGTGACTACCACAGAAGCCTCTAAACATTGCCAAATATCCCCTGGGGAGCAAGATTGCCTCTGTTGAGAACCACCGAGTAGGCTAATACCATATGCTGTCTCTTTGCAGGGGGCTCCTCAAAGTCAATCCTAGATCATTAGACATGATGGAGGATTTCCAGTTCTAAAGCACTGCTCACTCTTCTCCTTCTGAAGAACCTTCAACAGCTCCCTAATATCTATATAGTGTAGATCATGATGCCAACTGGCATTCAAATCCTCCTACATAGGCCATCCCTGGCCTATCTCTTCATCTTCAGCTCCCACTTCCCCCTCTACTATTTTTTTTTTCTATTTATTTATTTAGTGAGTTAGTTTTGGCTGTGTTGGGTCTTTGTTGCTGTGCGTGGGCTTTGTCTAGTTGTGGCGAGTGGGGGCTACTCTTCGTTGCAGTGCACGGGCTTCTCATTGCAGTGGCTTCTCTTGTGGAGCACAGGCTCTAGGCACGTGGGCTTCAGTAGTTGTGGCACGCAGGCTCAGTAGTTGTAGCTCATGGGCTTAGTTGCTCCGTGGCATGTTCCCCCTCTACTATTCTTGAGCTCTAGCTATAGAGGGTATCTCACTATTCCCACCAATATATGTCTTTGTCCCTACTGTATCCTCAAGATTGTGCATGGGGGTGGGGAAGAACCATCCCAGATGGCTCTCCCCTACTGGGTTCTGTTCATGAATTCTGAGTCTAGTCACTACCTGGCTCAGTGTGGGCCTGGTCAGCTCTGGAAGATGCAGGACCTGAGGTCTCTGACCTCACAAAGGACAGTGCTGGACTCTACCATCCGCATGGTCCCCTCACCCTGCAGATGGGATGGCTGACAACAAAGATGGGGGATCTGATCCTCATCCTAATCTGCTTTTACTTTTTTTTGGGGGGGGGTAGGAGTTTATTAATTTATTTATTTTTGCTGTGTTGGGTCTTCGTTTCTGTGAGAGGGCTCTCTCTAGTTGTGGCAAGCGGGGGCCACTCTTCATCGTGGTGCGCGGGCCTCTCACTATCGCGGCCTTTCATTGCGGAGCACAGGCTCCAGACGCGCAGGCTCAGTAGTTGTGGCTCACGGGCCTAGTTGCTCCGCGGCATGCGGGATCCTCCCAGACCAGGGCTCGAACCCGTGTCCCCTGCATTAGCAGGCAGACTCTCAACCACTGCACCACCAGGGAAGGTCCTGCGTTTACTTTTGAATGCCCATCATCATCATCATATTTGTTAAGCACTTCCTATATGCCAGGCTCTGTGCTAAGCACTTCATCTGTGTTGCCTTATTTTACCTTTACAGCGACCCCATGATACCCCATGGTATTATTATTTTCCTGATTTTATAGATGAGTTTAACTGGGTTTCAGAAAAGTTAAGACAGTAGCTTAAGGTTACCAGCTCCAGTTGCAGACCTTCTAGCATCATCCTTTTCTAATGTTTTTGGACTGGGCAAGGTAGTATTCCATCCCTGGCCCTCGAAGAGGGTTCAGTCCCCCATCTACTCACTCCTCCCAGGACAGTCTGCTCCCAGGTTGCCTGAGATCCAGAACCTTTTGTTCCCAACCCTCCCCCTTGAAATGACTGCTCTCTGGAGCTGCTCAAAGGAAGGAGATACTGGCAGGAAAGGGGGGCAGGAGGACAACATATCGCTGGGCCTAATCTCTGGGCGATGGAGAACTAGACAACTGACCTTCTGGAGGTCAGGACAAAGGGCAGGGATTGGGTGCGCAGGGCCCAGCTGCATCTGCTCCTTCCACCCCTCAGTCAGTCCCTGCAGCAAGCGCCGTCATCGATCCACCTTCCCAGCAAGCTTCCGCCTCTCTGCCCAGGCTGGGCCCGACTTGGCATGAGGCCCTACCTCAGCTGGCACTAAAAAGGGGATTCGGGGATCCACTCCCCTGTGCTGGGAAGCAGGACTTCTTGGGGAAGGGGAATCAGAAGGGACTCACTCACTCTTTCGACAGGACACAGGGGAGAAAATCCTTCCGGGGAGCTGGAAGGGGTCGTCTGAAGGGGCTGGGGAAGGTTCAGGGTCAGGACCACCCAGTTTGGAGCCGGGAGAGACCCAGCAGATTAGAGACTTGGGTAAAGCGGTGGTGCAGGCCTGTAATTACCCCAGAGGAGCAGGGAAGACACCAACCGTAGGATGATGCAGGAAGGGCGGCAGCAAGGCTCCCGGGCCGGGCCTCTCGCCACCCCAAACATCACCAGGGGAGAGAAAGCATAGCCCTTTTAGGGGTCTCCTTGCGACCCTCCTTCAGGTCTCCCGACGTCCCCCGGGAGGATTTTGTTTGAGGTGGGTTTGGGAGAGAATGAGGACTTGAAGCTGCCGCCAAGGCCCCAGAGCCGGAGCTTCCAGGCTCCAGGGTGGGATTGGGGGCTTCCAACCCGGCTCCCCCCTGCTCCCCCCAGTCCTAGCGGCGGGTGAGTCACCAGAGCGCTCCCTACATAGTCGCCTCGCGCAGCGGCGCGTACCAACGCGCCGCCGCAGGGGGAGACAGCTCGACGGGCGTCCTCCGGGAGCCGTGGCGTCCTCTCCGTGGCGGCCGCGTCCCCAGGCTCGAGGCCCCGCGCCCCCAGGGCGGGGGCGGGGCGGGTGGGGCGGGCTCGCGGCCGCTAGGTCCCGGGCACTGCGGGGGTGGCCCTCCCTGCGTCCAACTTGGTACGCGCCAGCGGCGAGGCCAGGCCCAGCCCGGGCGGTACAATAGGGTTGGGCCGCGGCGGGGACTGGGCCGGCGCTGGGCGAGGAGCAGGATCGCGGCCGGAGCCGACAGACACTGGGCGGCCGGCGACTCCGAACCCGCAGGCCACCAGCCGAGCCAGCCTCGACCTACCCCGGAGCTCCCCCCCGCCCTTCGAATCGTTGCCCGCCGGGCCGGGCCGGGCGTGATGCACCGCGGGACCCCTATCCTGGCCGCTGGCCGCCGCCGCCGTCGCCGCTGCTGAAATCCCGAAGACTCCCCAGTGACGCCGCAGCCATGGAGAGCGGCTCACGTTCGGAGCCCGGTGCCGGCGCAGCCCCAGGTATGCCAGAGGCGAGATGAGAGAAGGGGATCGTGGGGCCTCGGACAGGCCGAGGATGAGGCCGGCCCGGTCGGCGGGGACCCCTCTCCTGCCGAGCCCTCTGACCACTTGGAAGTTCAAAAATAAAGGTTGCAGCGGCGTCGGCGGCTCTGGGCCACCGACGCATCTTCTGACAGCTGCCCCCTCCCCCATCCCGGGCGCTGGGACGTCCTGGGCGCCAGGATCCGCGAGGAACCCAATGTGGAGTTGTTGGTGACCCTTCCGCCCCAGCCCAGTGCCACCTCGGCTTCCCTGCCCTTACCCTTCTTCCCGCTCCACCCCAGGCCCTGAAGATCCTCTTCTCCTGAGCTGGGGCGTCTGTCCCCTCCCCATCCCCGGTGGGCACGTGTGACCCCAACCTGAACGTGTGTGTCGGGGGTCCACATTCTCAGGCCTGAAGCCTTGCATACCGAAGCCTAGGCCCTGGCGCCCCCCCCACTCCCAGGCCCTGGCCCAGACCTCGCCCCCACCCCATCCCTCCAGCTGCCGCGCAAAGGGCCTGTTGCTGCTGCGGGCTGGCCGGGAGGGGAGTAGAGGGGAGGGGAGGTCTCTAGCGGCGGCTGCCAAGTAACCCGCCGGATAAAGGCGAGGGGGAGGGGGAGGCGGCATTGTTTGGGGCGAGGGCGGGAGCTGGGGAGTGGGCCGATTCCCCTGCAGCCTGGCCTACTCTGGAGCCCACCCAGGCCGATTTGGGGAGGAAGGGGATAGAAGTAAATCTGTCTACCCTGGTGCCCTCCTTCCCAGCCTCTCCCGTCCTGAGTCTTTCCCTGGAGAATGAGGTGAAGGCTTGAGGCCGGCACTCCAGGGACCTGCCACATCATTCCTCAGGCTGAGGCTTCTGATACCTACCCCCCTTACACACACACACACACACACACACACACACACACACACACACTCTCTCTCTCTCTCTCTCTCTCTCTCTCTCTCTCTGCCCCTCCCTCCCTCTCTCTCTCTCTCTCTCTCTCTCCCTCCCTCTTTCTCTTTCTCTTTCTCTCCAGGCCCCAGACCATCAAAGCTCTCTCCCCTCCCCTCACCCCACCAACCACCAGTGCCCAAGACTTCTGCAAATCCCTTTCGGATCTGGGAGCAGCTGATGAGGGGGTGGGGACAGGTTTCTGGTTGGGCCTGGGGTTGGAGGGAGGGATTTCTCCTTCTCTTTCTTCCTGGAAAGGGAGGGAAGAGCTTGATTTCTGAGGACCTAAGTCCTGTTCCCACTGACTCAGGGGGGAGGTGGCCCCAACCCCACACCTCCATAGAGTCCTAGAGCCTAATCCCTGTCACCTCCCTGCCCCCTGGGGCATGGGCCCAGGATGAAACAGTGTCTGTGGGTGCGGAGAGCGCAGGACAAGGTGGAGCCGCTTGGCTGTGGGTGGGATCCTCCCCCAGTATGGGTGCTCGGAGGGGATCCTGTGGGTGTGGGAGCTGGAGGACGCAAAGGGGAGGCTGTCAGACTGGTGTGGTTCGGGAGGTTTGTAGGCTGTGCTGGAACAATGGCACTTTGGTCCGTCTTGGCTCTGCTGAGCTTGAGAGGGGACCCAGGGAGGCCTAGGCTGGGTCACTTCCATCTGCTTACTGGCCCTCTGCAGCTGAGGGTCTCTGGCACTGGTGTGTACATCGGGGCCTGAATGGCGGTGATTACTGGGCCAGAGATGAGGGCTGGAGTGAGTAGCTGGTTTATAAGCAGGGCACTGGAGTGGGATGTCTGGACTGAACGTGAGGGCATGGGCGGGATGCTTGGCTGTACTGGGGGGCGCCTGAATGGGTCCTGCATACAGGGTCCTGGATTGGGAAGACTTCTACACATAGGGACCTAGATGGAGTTACATGAGAACCTGGGTCAGGATGGTGGCTGGTCCCTACACAGAGAAGCTGAAGGTGACAAGGGCCCTTGTGAGTCAAGAGCTTCCAGGGAGTAAAGGAATTGTCCACTACACGTGCCCTTGTGAGAGTTTGAGGCATGGGTCTGAGACACCGAGTGCGTATGACGTGATTCCTGCCCTCTTTGAGTTCCCTTTGCACACTGAGCATTAACAGGAGGCAGCGTGCAGCAGGGGTCAAGTTTGGACTGGAGCAAGTGACTTAACCTCCTCTGGCCAGTTTATGCCCCTGGAAAATGGAGGTAGTATTATCAACCTTGTGGGGTTAATGTGAGGGTCAGAAGTGATGTACCTAAAGGAACCTGGCACACAGACACCTGCAATACAGTGTTATTGCCATTGCTGTCGTTATGCTTATCGGAACTGGTGCCAGCAGGGAGGCACGAAATATGGAGGAAGTGAGGGCAGGAATTGGGAGTCAGTTTGCTTAAGAGTGTAGACTCTGGAATCAAACAGTTTAAGTCTCCCCTTCGTGACTTACTACTGTGTGACCTTAGGTAATTTGCTTAAGTCTTAAATTTTCCCATTGATAAAGTGACAATAATGCTGGACATTATCTCATAGAGACATTGGGATCATTAAGTTAGAGAAACGCGTAAAACACTTAGGAGAGGCCCTGATACGTAGTCAATGCTCAATAAACGCTATTTATTTTTGTTGTTATTATTTTTAATTCCTTCAGAGGCCTGAGGTGGAGGTGTCATTAATTAGAACTTCAGGAGGTAAATGTAGGCCAGAGAGCAAGGGGGAGGTGCGTTCTAGACAGACATGAGCCAGGCTGTATCTGGGGAACAGAGGGCCCCGTACTTGAAGTGGGGCAGTTGGGAGTAGGAGAGAGACCCAGGGGATGGGTGCAGCCATCCAGCCCAGCCATACTGTTGCCCGCCATGTGCCAGCTTGGTGCTGGCTGTACAGATGGCAGAGAAGTGAATCAGAGTCACTACCCTCAGGGAGCTCCTGGCCCAGTGGGGGAAACCGATGTGTTCACTGCTGGGAAGTCCAGGTGTAACAGTGATACAGTGGTTGGTGGAATCTGTTTGTGGAAGACTTCACAGAGGAGGCATTTGAGGTGGACCCGAATGGATGAGAGGATGGACTGCCTCTCTACATACAGCAGCCAGCCCGGCTGGCAGCTCCCACTGACAGTTTCTGTCCCTCCCTGGGTTGGTGGGCCCAATAATGAGGCCTCTAATGAGCCCCTAATGTGCAGTCATGCATATGCAAATAAGGAGGAAGGGGCACCAGGCCAGTTCACTCGCCCAGCTCCTCCTCCTCAGGGATGGGCATCAGCTGGTGGTGGGGAAGGGCTGAGGGAGCAGGGAAGGAGCTGAAAGCAGGGCCCAGGCTGGGGTGGTGGCACTTGAGGGTGGTCAGGGCAGGTCTCAGGTCTGATCAATGTTGGGATTTTGGCCTCAAGCAGCTGGGGACCATGTCCTTGGGTCCCCACTGGGCCTTGGGGCCGGTAAGGCAGCCAACGAGCCAGCCCAGATAATGCAGCTTTGTTGGAGGTGGCAGCTCTGCCTGGCACCCCAGGGCACAGCCTTCAGCATCTCCATCATCACCTCTCAGCTGCAGCTCTGCCCCGAGGGGAGCAGAGAGCATGGTAGGGGGTAGACGACCTGGTATCCAGTGCTCCTCCCCAGTTATACGAGGAGATATGGGCCAAGAATAGACCCTCCTGGTGATCCTACTTATCTCCCACAGGTCTTTATTAAGGACCTTCTCTGTGCCACACGTAGCACTTAGTACGTCCCGTGCATTGTCTCATTTGATTCTCAGAACTATCCTGGTAGGGACTAGTATTAGCCTCATTTTATTATTTATTTATTTATTCAAATTTTCTTTTTCGTTTTTGGCTGTGCCACGCAGCATGTGGGATCTTAGTTCCCTGACCGGGAATCGAACCCGCACCCCCTGCAGCGAAAGCACGGATTCTTACCCACTGGACCACCAGGGAAGTCCCATATCTTCATTTTATAGATGAGGCTCAGAGAGGGAAGTAATTTGCTTAAAGTCACACAGCTAGCTACTGGCAGAAGCAAGGTTTGAACCCAGGTCCATCCGACTCTAAAGCCTGTGCACCAAACCTCTATGGTGAATTAGCATGGCCAAGCCAGCTGGTGATAGAGTCTGGCCTGTCCTTGCATGACTGGTCTTCTATGGGCATCTTGGTTTTAGGGACCCTGTGAGCTTTTCTCTGGCAGGCAGAGGTAGAATCAGCAGAGCCCTGGGTCCTCTGTGCCTCCTGCTGGGTTGGAATCTGAGCAAGTGGGACCAGAAGGAGGCCCTGGACTCAGGCAGTGGTGACAGTTCAGCCAGTAGACCATCCTCAGGCCTTGGCCTGAGTCTGGGCTTCTGTCCTCAGCTTCTAGGCCCCAGCGTGGGCAGCCCTGCTGGGGCTGAGGGAGGGCCCAAGCTGTGGGATGGGGTCATTTCCTGCCGCCTAAAATAACAGGAAGTGGGTGCTCCTGATTGGAGGCTGGGAACAATGGCCGCCACCCCGGCCAGAGAGCTCTTCAGATCTGCAGTCTCAGGTGGGATCCCGGCTCTATCACCCACAGAGGCCCACGGCTTGGCCCCAGTGCCCTGCTGCGAAGGGCCTGTGGCCCAGGTTCGGAGGACCACTGGAGCAGGCTGTCCCTCTCCTAGTTCACTCCCTTTCAGAGCTGGCTCAGCTCTGTCCCGGCTGGGAGTAATGCTGCCCCTTAAGGCTCCCCTCTGTCCCAGCCCCATGATCAGGCATCTCCCAGGGTTTGTCCTTCCTGCCCACCCCATCCTCCCAGCCCAGATCTCTCCAGGAGAGGAAACCCAGGAGGCTGCCTCCTTTGGGTAGCAGAGTGAAGGTACAGACTGTCACCCTGATTTGGGACCCAAACCCAGCTTTGCTACTCACCAGCAAGTCTCTTAATCTCTCTGAATCTATTTCATTTGTCAAATGGGGTAATAATGTCGACCTCATAGGATTGTGGTGAAGATGAAAAGGACTGAAGCTTTAAGGTGTCCAGCTGTGCCTGACACAGCATTAGCTGTTGCTGCAGTTACCTGGACTTTCCCTGGGCCCAGGTAAAGGAGTGCCCAGAGGGGCAGGGCCGAAGTGACCTGGATGAGGCTGTGTAAATATACTGGGACATCACGTCCCCGAGTGCTGTATGAATCTCTGAGGTTTCTGTCTATGCCTCGGGGGGGTGCCTGACTGCGTGTGTGTGTGTGTGTGTGTGTGTGTGCGCGCGCGTGTGCGCATGTGTGTGTGTGTGCGCGCGCGCAGATTTCTGAATCCCAGTAGGTCTGTTTTCTGTATGTAGCAGGAGAGAGAAAAGAAACACGTCTTGTCTCTCGCCATTATGCAGACTCTGTCCACATTGTCTGGGTCTCTCTCTTTGCAGTGTGTACCCTCTGTCTGCGTGTGTGTCTTTGCCCCTCTGTCGGCCTCCCTGCCTTCGTTTGTCTGATCCAATGCTGCCGCCTAAGGAGCTGCTACGAGAGCCAGGAAGGCTCTGGGTAGGGGTCAGCTAGATGCTGACCTCTGCTGTCTGTGCAGCCCCTCCCCTGGGCACTCCCTTGCTCAGCCTCCTGGAGGAGGGCCACTCGCCCTCACACCTGCTCAGGTGCCCCACTTCTTGGCTCCTGGTGGCCAGCCTGGGCAGGAGCCTGCCTTCCCTGCATTCCTGCCCTCTGAGCTCAGTGCCTGCCTGCCCCACCTGCACCCTTCATCTTCATGGGGGAAACCTCCCCAGGGGAACCACTGAATCACTTCCTTCTTCAGGGAACAGGCAGGAGCCTTAGGGAGGGGTGATGTGACACCCACCAGAAACAGTGTGACATAAGGGTTTTGTCATCAGACAGCCTTGGGCCCTGTCCTACCTCCGACACTGACGTGAGCAGCTCACTTAACCTGTCTAAGTGTTCGCACCTGGGGAACGGGGGCCCCTATAGCGCTTTCCCTTTGGGGCTGTAATAAGAACTAGATGAGATAAGGGAAGGTGCCTGGTGTACTGCAGGGCTTCAGCTGTGTTTCCCTTCCTGGGCTGAGGAGCTGGCAGGGCACATACAAGGCTCTGATATGGTGAAGACATTTAGGGTTAGAGAGGCTAGACTTCGGAGCAGCTTGGGGTTTTACTATGTTATCCACAGTGTATCCATCCATCCATCCATTCATTAAACAGACACAGAATTCCTACTCTGTGCTGGGTAGGTCCTGTATAAAGCTCTGGGCTGCAAAAAGGGTTCTCGCCACCAACTCTCGCAGGGGCAGCAGGCAGACAAAAAGGGCAGACTGAGTTATCGGTATTGTGAGAGGAGTTTTGGCCCAGGAGCAGTTGTTGGGGAGGGATGAGAGGAAAGGCCTGCCAGCGCCCAGAGGGTGGAGATGGGAGTAAGCACCCTGAGACATGTGACAGGCCCTCCGAGAGACTCGGCCCTGATCTTTCTGCAGTCCTTCTTGGGTTTTCTGAGAAGACTAGACTTACTGACCCTGCAACCAGCTCCTGCACCTTTGCCCTGCTAATGCTTTTTGTGCCAAGAAATGAATACAAACTATCTGTCACTTATCCAGTTCTTAACAAATACTTCTGGTAGATATCAGCACAGCAAAATAAAACCTCACAATTCGACACACACAAAAATACAATAAAAGGAGGTGGCTGAAGGATCACATTTGATGATTGAAAATGGAAATAATCAGATATTGGTTTAACCACACCACACCATAGAGATAATTAACCAAGGAATTAATTTGGCTAACATAATTTGTTCCGAATAACACTGTCCCAATGATATTTCATCAGGGTTGGCATAATTCTGAGGAAAATATTTGGATTCGGGGTCAATAGTCCTCCAGGTCAGAAGAAGAATTCCAAACGTGCTATTTGCCTCTTGGGAAGTTTTTCCTGTTGAACTGCTGGAGTCAACACTCATTATTACTTTTATTAACTTCTCCCTGACTACCTTAGTCCAAGAAGCTGCCCAAACTCAACTGAGGGGGAGTTGTTTTGCTTCCCTTCAAGTGCTTATCCCTTTGCAAGAAATTGCAATATGGGTTTGCTCATTATTAGAGTAAAAATCTCCTTCTCTGTGCACCTGCTTTAGGCAAGGGTGGCTTCCTGGTACAGTGCTTTATTCTCACTCGGCAGCATTTCGTGACGGTCTCCACATACTGGGCACCACAGCAGCTGCTGTTGAAGCAGTGGCGAGCAGAGCAGATGCGGCCCAGCCCTTAGGGGGAGGCTGACAATAACAAAAGGACCAAACAAGGAAGTATAAAACCGTAACAGTCACAGTGCTCCAAACAAGAGGCACATGAAGCCGTGACTATATATAATGAAGGAATTTACCCTGTTCGGAGAGGCCAGGGAAGGCTTCCCTGAGGAAATGATGCCTAAGTGGAGATCTGAAGGGTGAATGGGAGTTAAATAAGAAAAGACGGAGGGAAAAGAGCGTGTGCAAAGGCCCCGTGGCAGAGGGAGTGTGCAAGGCTATCAGAATTAAAAGGTCAGTGTGGCTGGAGTGTAGAGAGTAAGCGGGGAGCGGGGGAGCAGAGGTGGGGACTCAAGAGGTGTAGGGAGGGAGACAGGGGCTTCAGGCTGCCAGACTTGCAGCCTGGGTTCAAGAATTTTGTCTTTCTCTTCAGAACAAGGAGAAGTCACTGTGAAGCTTCCAGTGGGGAAGAGTACCATGGCCAGATTTGCGTTTGGAAACAATTACTTTGGCTGCTCAGTGAAGAGCAGAGTGGGAAAGGGTGCAGGTAGGACAGTGGGGGGAGTTTGCAGTCGTCCAGGGAAGAGAGGTGCTGATGGTATCTGCCAGGGTGGAGTTCATTGATACATTCATTCAACAAATAGCTGTGGAGCACCTGTGTGCCAGGCTCTGTTGGCCTTAGAAATAGAAGAGCTAAACAAAGTAGACAAATATGTGTGCCCTCGTGGAGATTACCTTCTGGGGGTGGGAGACAGTGTTAAAGTGCTACTGATGCTTACTGGGGAAAATAGAGTTGGAAGGAAAAAGAATACAGTTGGAAAGGGGAGGGAGACTTCAACTGCAGTTTGTAGTTTTAAGGAGGGGATCAGGGAAGGCTCGAATGAGAAGTCGCATACGGGTAAAGATCTGAAGGAGGTGAGGGAGTGAGACATGCAGGATCTGGGGGCAGAGAATTGTGGAAGAGGGAACAGCGAGGGCAAAGCCCCGAGGCAGAAGCATGCCTGTCACAAATAAGGAACAGTGGCCAGAAGAGACGGAGCAGGGGGAGAAGGGGAGGAGGAGAGGAGGCCAAGAGGTAATGGGCTGGAGGGTGAGGATCCCCAAGGGCCTTGGAGGCCATTGTGATGCCTTTGTTTTTTCCTCCCTTGAGGTGGGGCGTCTTTGGAGGATTTTGTCAGTTCCCCAAGCAGGGATTGAACGTGGGCCACGGTAGTGAAAGCCCACAGTCCTAACCACTAGGCCACCAGGGAACTCCTGATCTGACTTATACTTGAAAAGAATCATTCTGCTGCTGTGGTGAGAGAAGACCAAAGGGGAACAAAGAATGGCAGCAGGGAGCCTTTTATGAGAGATGACAGTGGCTGGACCACGATGATAGAAGTGGAGATAGAAGTGACTGGATTCAGAGTATACTTGGCATGTGGAGCCAAAAGGATTTACTGAGACATTAGATGTGAGTTGTGAGACAAGAAAAGATTCTAAAATGACTCCAAGATTTTTGGCCTGAGAAACTGGAAGGGCTGGGTTGCCATTGACCGAGATGGGGAAAACTGGAGGAGGAGTAGGGTTTGGGGGAGAAAGATTGGGAGCTCAGTTTTGGATGTTAAATTTGGGGCATCACAGACATAGACAATGGACTTGAGGACACGGGGAGGGGGAAGGGTAAGCTGGGATGAAGTAAGAGAGTGGCATGGACATATATACGCTACCAAATGTAAAACAGATAGCTAGTGGGATGCAGCCGCTTAGCACAGGGAGATCAGCTCGGTGCTTTGTGTCCACCTAGAGGGGTGGGATAGGGAGGATGGGAGGGAGATGCAAGAGGGAGGAGACATGGGGATATACGTATATGTATAGCTGATTTACTTTGTTATACAGCAGAAACTAACACACCATTGTAAAGCAATTACACTCCAATAAAGATGTTAAAAAAAAAATTGTCAGTAAGACATCCAGGGGTGTCAAGTAGGGAGTTGCATGAGCTAAACTGGCACTCAAGGGAGACGTCTGGGCTGGAGGTAAAAATTTGGTTGTCATCAGCAGAGCAATGGTATTTAAAGCCGTGAGTCTGGATGAGATCACCAAGAGAGTACGTGTAGACCAAAAAGAGATGAGGTCTTCACCGGAGCCCTGGGGCACTCCGGTACTAAGAGGTTAGGAAGTTAAGGAGGGACCAGCAAAGAAGCCTGAGAACTCACAGCCAGCAAGTTGAAGGAAATCGGGAGAGCTTGTCGTCTTCAGAGCCAGTTGAAGAAAAGTGTTCAAAAAGCACCAAGGGATCAACCGTGTCAAATGCGGCTGATAGGTCAGCAGGACGAGGGCCAGGAAGTGGCTGCTGACTTAGCAATGCGGAGGTCACTGGTGACCTTGAGAAGAGCAGTGTCATGGAGCAGTGGGCGTGAAGGCCTGACCCACGTGGGCGCTTGTGGCAGAGATGGGAAGAAGCAGACCAATTCTTCCAGCAAGGCTGCTTACTGAGCCCCTGTCAGGTGCCAGAGGTGGTGTACCTACTCACCATAGGTCCCAACACCATAGGCCCCAGCCTGAGGAAACTGGGGCTCAGACAGGTTCAGGGCCTGTCCAAGGTCCCACAGCAGAGCTGGAATTCCCTACTCAGGCCTGTCTGACTCTGAAGCCTAAGACCTTTCCACCTCGCTGCATCTGATGCCCAGGTGCAGGCCCTTCCAGGCCTCATCCCTCTACTTCTTCCGAGACTCCCTTCACAGGGCTAGTCAGAAGCTAGTTGGAAATTCACTGTCTTGCTTGGTGGGTGTGATTTGCCTAAGTGTAGACAAGCAGCCGCCTACCAGCTTTCATTGCAACACAGGTAGCAGGCACAGGTGCTGGGAGGATGGCAGTAAGCAGGACTCAACCTCAGCCTTCAAGCTTTGTACTGATACTTACATACCTAGGCCCTCTGGCCCCAGACAGCCCTGGGTTCAGTCCTGCCCCTGCCATATACTAGTTCTATGACCCTGGACAAATCACTTAGTGGGGTAAGTTTTGATCGTCTCATCTGTCAAATGGGGATAAGATTCTCAGAGCTCATATGAAGATGCAGGATGGGGATACAAAGGGCCCAGCTCAGCTCTCGGTATGTAGTAAGCACTCACTAAATGGTTGCCACTAGTTTTTTTGCCCACTGGAATTGGAAAGGAGTTTGCGGGTGGCTGGGAAGTCGACTAGCAGTGACCAGGCAGCCTTTTGGAGCTGGTCTGGTGAGAGCTGTCATGAGCCTAGGGGCTGGCAGAGTTGGAGGGACCGTTGGGGGAAAAGGGCCTTAGCTGGGGCTCTTGCCTGGAGACCAGGAAGCTGGAAGGGAAGGAATGAGGGGCAAATAGTGTGAGCCTCAGATCATTTCATTGTGTAACATGTGTTACCCCGTACTGCCTGACACAGGCAGGAGGGTGTGGGGCTAAGAGCGTGGGCTGTGGTGACAAACACTGGGTTCAAGTCCAGGCTCCTTCACTTCCCAGCTGAGCGACCTCAAACTACTTTACTTAACCTCTTTTTGCTTTACTTTCCTCCTCTGTGTGAAAGAGATATTTATAGTGCCTTCCTCAGAAGTACTGTCATAAGGATTAAAACTAATACGTGTAAAATGCTCTCAACATAGGAAGCCTTCGAGAAATATACACACGTTAGTGGTCATTGTTGTCACTAACACTCATCACAGTCCTACTGTCTGCATTTTACAGAGGAGGAGCTGTGGCACAGAGAGGGTCTGTAACTAGCCCAAGGTCACACAGTTAGCGGGGAGGCCACTAACAGCCTGTCTTCCTCAGAGCCCACTGGACACCCGTCTCCCTGAAAAGGGTCCCCAGAGTTCCAAAGCTGACTCCTGGGGAGTGTCCTCTCCCTGCATCCACATTGTCACCCACAGGGGTGGAGAGTTTGTCACCTCCTGAGAGGGCCACCGTCCCTAGAGCAGAGGACCCTGCATGGTGGAGGCACCTGGCGAGAGCGGAAAATGCTTCCTTAGATTGACCTTTCCATGGACCCTGGCCCTGATCCCTACGCCCAGGCAGTGGCTGTGTCCCCACCAATCCCCTCAGTGCCCAGAGGGCAGCAGTAGATGGTACCAGGGCTCAACACGCAGAGGCTTCCTTTGGCAGCTTCATGAGACCCACAGGAAAAGAGAGGGAAGTGTTGTTTGCTGGTACATGAACTGTTCCAGGCACTTCACTGGCACGCCTATCAGCTTGGGCTTACAGTCCCCATTTTACAGGTATGAAAACTGAGGCTTAGAGCGGTTGAGTGGCTTCCCCAAGGTTATCAGGCCCTCTCTTCCTGTCTTGGGGTGGTGAAGTCGGAATCAGGCCCTCATCAGGCTGACTCCCAAGCCAGTCCTTCTGTTGCGCTATAGTGTACTTGTGCTCGCATGTGTGCATGAACACGTATACACCAAGTCATGTGTTTTCCTTACTTGGCACTTTGGTGTCTTTTACAGGGACCCTGAAATATCAGTGTCTTAAAAGAAGAAATCTGAGGGTGGTTGGGAAAGAAAAAAAGATGACAAAGGGGATGTCGCTGGCTGCCTACCCTTTTGGGGATTCCACACGGGCATCCCACTGTGCCCAGCGCTGGCAGCCCCTGAGCACCAGGCCTTGGGATGGGCACTGTGACCCCAAGGTAAAGCAGAAAGGCGAGGGAGGCAGACATGGAAACCAATCATTACCATTTGGTGCACTAACAACTACTACAAACTTCTCAGCTTTTCCGATACACCCTGCTCCCTTCTGCCCCTTTGCAAATGCTCTTCTCTTAGCCAGAACCCTCTCTTCCTTGGTTTGCCAACTCCAGCTCATCCTGGACCTCAGCTTGGCTATAATTTCTGCAGGAAGCCCCTCCAATATAGGTTAACAACCATCTCTGCTTTGCTACCCCAGACATAGTACTTATTCTATACTGTAATCGCCTAGCTATCTATCTGTCTGCCCTGCTAGAGTGTGGGCTCCACAGAGGCAGGGACTGTGGCCATTTTCTCACCGTTATATCATTAGTATCTGGAAGAGGGCCTGGCACATGGAAGGAACTCGATAAACATGTATGAATGAATGAATATCAGCTGGACAAGGGAGAGAGCTGCATGTTGAACTGATGGCACAGATGTTCTATCTGACTTTCTCTCCTCTCTTGTGTTGTTCTTCCAGATGTGGCAGCCAGGACCCCTCCAGAGCCAAGACCTTCTCCAGAAGGTGACCCCTCCCCGCCGCCGCCACCACCACCGATGTCAGCCCTGGTGCCCGACACTCCCCCGGACACCCCTCCCGCCATGAAGAACACCACTGGCCCTAAGCAGCTCCCACTGGAACCAGAAAGCCCCCCCGAGCTGGTAGGGCCTAGGCCAGCCCCGAAGCAGGAAGAGTCCCCTTTCTCAGAAGTGAAGATCAGGGGACCCACCCCACCAGCCACAGGCCCACGGGATGCCAGGCCTCCTCGAAGGAGCAGCCAGCCATCCCCAACAGCAGGGTCAGCTGCCGACAGCCCTCCTGCGAAGCAAGGTATGTGTGATGTCCCTAGTCCTGGGCCCAGTCCCAGCCCTGGATGATGCCAGCCAGAGGAGTCTCTACCTGGAGGAGATAAGAAAAGGCAGGGGATGAGGCCTTCGGGGAGGGCCCTGAGGCTGACTGCGGTCTTGGGGGAGGCTCTTGACCTAAGCCTCTTCTTGTTCCCTCTATTAAGATGCAAAGAAGGCAGGAGAGAGACACAAGCTGGCGAAGGAGCGGCGGGAAGAGCGGGCCAAGTACCTGGGTAAGTGTGTGGGAAGCAGTGGCATCTTCTTCAGCGTCACCACCATCGACATCCTATTGGTAACACTAACACTTCTGGGGCATTTATTATGTGTACTGTGCTAAGAGCGGTACGCTTATCCCACTTAACCCTCTACCCATTCTGAGGATGGGGAAACAGAGGCTCAGAAAGATGAAATCCTTTGCCTGAGCCACACAGCTAGTGGCGTAGCTGAGATTCAGACCCAGAAGCCTCATCTCACCCCAAATCTCATGCTCCTAATCACAATACATGAGTATCGATACAGCAGACCCCAAAGTCAGACGGGGATCTGGCACGAAAGAGCTTGTTTCTCCCTCGGTGCCCAGAGACCATGAGGCCAATGGGGGAGAAACAGGCCTCCTGTTGGGGAAGCCCTCATTCTGAGGTCTCAACCCATCTTCAGGATGCCCTTCAATTTGAGGGGGGGAGTCTGAGAGCAGAGGCACCTCCCCACCAAGCAGGCAGGGGGAAGACCCCCCCAGGGTCAGAGGAACAGGCAAGGCCACTTGGAGGAGACACTTGCTGGGCCGGCGCTGCAGGACTGCTCACGCCCCCCGGGGCTCCTTTCTCCACAGCGGCCAAGAAGGCGGTGTGGCTGGAGAAGGAGGAGAAGGCCAAGGTGCTGCGGGAGAAGCAGCTCCAGGAGCGCCGGCGGCGGCTGGAGGAGCAGCGGCTCAAAGCCGAGCAGCGCCGAGCAGCCCTGGAGGAGCGGCAGCGGCAGAAACTGGAGAAGAACAAGGTGCGTTTATGCTGAATTCTGACCAGGTGTACGTGGATCTGTGTGCATGTGTGTGCGCACATCTGCACCCTGGCTTAGTGTGTATGCACATCTGTGTTCATGTGTCTGCAGTTGTGTGCCGTGGGTACTACATCTGGGCATCTGTGCAGATGTGTTTGGTTCTGTACACGCCAGGGTGAGCACTTGTAACCCTGTGCTATCAGTACACGTATGTGTGTGTGTATAGGTGTGCAGAGATGTGTCTGTCTGAGTGCGCTGAGTGAGCTCCTAGTTAGGAGAACCCTGGCTTGAGCACCATGAAGATATGAAGAAAAAGGCAGCCTGGCCCTGCCCCGGGTCCTCAGGCTAAAAGCAAACACAGCTCCAGGGGTCAGGACCCCCGTGCCAGTGGCCCACCTGGGAGTCCCAGGCACGGAGAGTCCCGCTCCATCCTCAGAGAAACAGCTCATACACTCAGATAATGAATGAGTCAAGAACAGTGAAAAGCTCCCCAAGAACAAGTTGAAAGGGATCTGTTGCAAACTGTCTTCAATCATAGGGGGAGGCATTGTCCCAGGAGAGAGACGGCCTTTCTCCCAGGTAGGAGGAATGATTCTGAGCCCAGACCCTTCCCCTCTGCCCCCTCCTCACCAGGAGCGATATGAAGCAGCCATCCAGCGGTCAGTGAAGAAGACGTGGGCTGAAATCCGGCAGCAGCGCTGGTCCTGGGCAGGGGCCCTGCACCACAGCTCCCCAGGACGGAAGCCCAGTGAGTGCGCGGGAGGGGCCGCAGGGTGGGCGGGGGAGGTTGGGGCCTGAGAGGTGGGGGAAGGGAGCAGCTTCAGTGCAAGGAGCTGGCAGCTCCCTGCAGCAGGTATGCCTTGTTTCGTGTGACTTGTGCCTTCTGGAATGATCTGTAAACCCAAGTCTGTAAACCCAAGTCCTTTACAAGGACTTCCACTAGCAAGTCAGAGGTCGAGTCACTTCATTTGGTTCGCTCCTCAAACCTCTGTCATTTTAGATTAGCCTTCTTTGCTCCTGTCAATTGCTATTAGTTGCTGGTACACAGAAGAGCACTTTAATACCCTGCAGACACTGGATGTTTAAAGAAAACCGTCACCCCCTTATGTATCTGTCTTGGAAGGTAGATTTTTGTCTCTGAGTTTTCTTCACGTAGGGCCATCGCGGATTTTGGTCTTTTTGCTGGCATGTATGTACCGCTGTGTTTGGATGTCTTTATGTAATGGCAAGACTCAGTATTTCTCACTGTGCATCTTTTGGTGTATGTGCTCATGGATCTGTGCGTTGTGTGTCTTAATATGTGTTTGCCTTGGTGTGTTTGTGGCCTTGTGTACCTCAGTGTGGGTTCCCAAGTCAGATGGAATTGGGTCAGGATCCCAGCTCTGGCACGTGTGGTGTGACCTCTGACTTCTTGCTGTCTCACTTTCTTCATTTGTAAAATGGGGATAACAGTACTACTTGCCTCCGAGGTTGTAGGTAGATGTTGGGGAGGATCAAGTGTGGTAACATGTGTGTGGTGCCCAGCACAGTGCCTGGTACACGGTAAGCATCCAACAAATGCTAGCTGTTACAAATATGATTAAGTTGCTTCGATGTATCTGTGCCTGTGTGCATCTGGGTCTGACCCTCTTTCCGTTGGTGTTTTTGTTTCTGTATCTGTGCATGTCTGCACACACGCATGCATGTGGAAGTACCTATCACTCTATATGCCCGGGCCTGCACGTCTTTGTCTTTGTGTGTCCCTATGACTATGTGGATTTGTGTGAGTGACTTTGACCGTGGGTTCTTCTGTTTAGGAACGTCTCTGCATTTGTCCCAGTACCGTGGGTGTTGTAGCCATAGAGCCTTGGCTGGGCAGTGCCAGCAAGTGCCGACGCTGGGTGGTTATGGGGGAGGGGTTGCAGCACCCAGCCGTAGGGAGTGACTTCCTGGCCAGGAAGGCTGTAGTTTCTCTAGTTTTACTCCATCTCCTTCCTCTGTTCCTTTTCCGTCGGCTCCCCCAATCCAGGCTGTCTCTGGTCACCTAACCACCCCCTCGCCCCCCCCACCCCGCCCCATCCTCTCAGAGCCGAGTCTGCCTCCTCCTCCCCTTCCTAGCCTGCCCACTCCTCCCTGTCCCCTCCTGCCCGCGGAGCATCCTGCATGGAAGGCCTCAGTGCCCCCCCTGGCTCCCGTCCGGCCCGGCCCTAATGCCATGTGTTTTCCCCTCCAGGTGGGAGCAGGTGCTCCGTGTCGGCAGTAAACCTGCCCAAACACGTGGACTCTATAATCAACAAGCGGCTCTCAAAGTCCTCTGCCACGCTCTGGAACTCCCCCAGTAGAAGTAAGAGAAGGCCCAGCCCTCCTCCCTCCAGAGCTCCTGTAGTCCCCACCAAGCCTCCTCCAGAGCTCAGCAAGAACCCCAGGTCCCAGGAGCCCTCACATACCCCAGGTCTCCATCCCTGCTCGACCCCACTTGGGGCTCTGCACCCCTCGGGGGAGCCGGCATTTGGGTCTGGGCCCTGAGAACAGAGGTGTGCCCCACAGGGGAGAACAGAGACAAAGGGCAGTGACCCAGCAGGCAGAGAGCCTGGCTGGGGCCTCAAGAGCAGGTGGGTTGGGGGTGGGACTGGCGGTGGAGGGTGGGAATGGGCAGGCAGCCTCGTCTCCAACCACAGCCAGCTGGCCTAGGCCAGCCTTAGGCAGGTGGCCTTGCCCCCGAGTACCCGACGAGCCTGGGTGCCGTGTGTGGAGGAGCCCTCTTGTTCTGACTCCACCCTGGAGGGCCCATGCAACCCTGCCTTCTCTGCTTTCAGAGCCCCAGCCGTGGCCTTGGCTGGCTCCAGAGCCTTGGCCAAGGAGGGGAGCACAGCCCCTGTGTTCGCACCATGCCCTGGTGCTCACATGTGAAGGGGCCATGGTAGGAGTTATTTATAAGTTTCTCCAGCTTTTATTTTGTTGCTCTGTTGCCTAGCAACCAAATCAGCTGCTGTTACCAACCCCACCTGACTGAAGCTTAAAAATAACCCAGCAGCTGAGGGGACAGAGCAGGGTGGCCCAGGGCAGCCAGGCCCCTTAGCAGCCTCTCCCTGGCATGGGACGCACGAAAGCGGGGCCTCTCCTCAGTCAGAGGAGCACGAGGAACCCCACTGTCCCAGATCCATGGGGGCATGCCTCGCCAGGCCAGCCCTCTGAGAGAAGGAAGTGGGACATGGAAGTGGGCAGCTGGGTCTGCCACCAACCTTGGGTGGCTCCTCTCTAAACTCACAGTGCAGAACCCTTTCACCTGGGGAGAGTGGTAGGAGGGGACCCTCTAGCCCTGCAGGACATTGCCATGGGAAGTGTCTTGTTGCTTGGGTCTGCAGTGGAGGTCAGACCCCAGGACGGACCTGTGTAACCCCCCATGACTGGGGGGAGAGGCCTCCTGGGGGAGGAGACTCCTTGAGCTCGGCATGGGGGTGGTACCTGGCGGTCTCCGGATGCCTCTGCCTGCTCTGGCCCTGCGGTAACCCGCCTCTCCCGGCATCTCCCCCTAGATCGCAGCCTGCAGCTGAGCCCATGGGAGAGCAGCATTGTGGACCGTCTGATGACGCCCACCCTCTCCTTCCTGGCACGGAGTCGCAGTGCAGTCACCCTGCCCCGAAACGGCCGGGACCAGGGTAGGGGCCACGGTCCTGGGAGAGCCCCCTCGAGAGGCGGGACAGGGGCCAGCCTCGTGAGTAGGCCACGCCCCGACCGCACTCATCCCTCCGCAGCCGTGCCCGTGTGCCCTCGCTCGGCCTCCGCCAGCCCCCTGACGCCGTGCAGCGCCCCCCGAAGCGGGCACCGCTGCGCCCCCGCCGGGGAGCGCCGCAAGGCCAGCGCCGGGGGCAGCCCTGCCCCGGCACGCCTCCGGCCCGAGGCTTCGCTGGTGAGTGGCGGGGACAGGGATCCCATCCAGGGCAGCGCGGGCGCCTCTGATCTCTGCTCCCCCTCTCTACGCTCTCCTTAACCCTCCTCCCCAGGTGCAGAAAAAGGAGAAGAAGGACAAGGAGCGGGAAAACGAGAAGGAGAAGAGTGCCCTGGCCCGGGAGCGCAGCCTCAAGAAGCGCCAGTCGCTGCCGGCCTCTCCGCGCGCGCGCCTCTCCACTGGCAACGCGGAGTTCAGGTGGGCCGGGCAGTGGGGCGCACCGCCTGCCTATGCCAGCCAGCCAGGCAGCCATTCGTTCGTAAATATGTGTTAGGCACCCACCTCTGGAAGGAAAGCTCCTTGAGGGAGGATTTTTTTGGGGGGTGGGGGGAGTGTTTTGATCACCGAAGTACCCTAGCACCTAGAACAGTGCCTGGCGTCTGGTAAGCACTCAACAAATACCTGCTGGATGCATGAATGGTCCTTGCCAGGTACTGTTCTGGGTGCTGAGGGTGTTTCCGTGACCCAAACCAGACCTAGTTCTTTTTTTTTTTAATGTTTATTTATATGGTTGCCCTGGGTCTTAGTTGCAGCACGTGGGCTTCTTAGTTGCAGCAGGCAGGCTCCTTAGTTGCGAAAGGTGAACTCTTAGTTGCGGCATGCATGTGGGACCTAGTTCCCTGATCAGGGATTGAACCCAGGCCCCCTGCATTGGGAGAGCAGAGTCTTAACCACTGCGCCACGAGGGAAGTCGCTAGGCCTAGTTCTTGCTCTTATTAGTCTTACTGGCTATTGGGGAAACAGACAATAATCAAAGAATCACAAATGAATATGTAATTACAAACTGGGATGTATGCTCTAAAAGGAAATTTTATGTTTCTGTGAGAGCACATAAGGTGGGGTGCTGACCCAAGCCTGGGGCGGACACTTCCCTGAGGAAGTGACATGCTGAAAGTGTGTACATGTGTGCGTGGACACTCTGTGCCCTCAAGGTCTAACTCTTCTTTTTTTCTCCCAGTCCCAAATCCAAGGCCCGGCCATCCTCTCCCTCCACATCCTGGCACAGGCCTGCCTCTCCCTGCCTCAGCCCAGGGCCAGGTCATGCTCTGCCCCCAAAACCACCGTCCCCCCGAGGTACCACTGCATCACCCAAGGGGCGGGTTCGGAGGAAGGATGAGGCAAAGGAGACCCTCAGTGTGGCGGGGCCTGAGGACAAGAACCAGAGCAAGGGCAAGGCCCTTGACGAGAAGGAGCCTGCAGCCCCAGCCTCACCCGCACCCTCGCCTGTGCCCTCACCCACCCCAGCCCAGCCCCAGGAGGAGCAGCCCACAGAGATCCCTGCAGGTGGGCAAGGAGAGAAGAGGCCAAAAGGTGGGCAGGGCAGAGAAGCCAGCTTTGCCTGTGAGGGGCAGGCGGTCAGAGGTGTGGGCTGCCAGAGATGCCTGGGGACTGGGTATTGGCGAAAGGAGGCTCCTGCCAGAGAGGAGGACCTCACTGTTCTGAGTTGGTGGCAGGAGTTGGGCGGGTGGGCCGCCGGGATCGCACTGAGGTCCAGGAGGCACTGGGGCATGCAGGGGTGATGGAGGTGCCTGTGCTGGTGTGTGCTGATTCCTGGTCCTGGATCCCGCTCCAGATACAGCAGTCTTGACCTCACCCCCAGCCCCTGCTCCCCTGGTGACCCCTGGCAAACCGATGGCTGGCACGACGGACCGAGAAGAGGCCACTAGGCTCCTGGCTGAGAAGCGGCGCCAGGCCCGGGAGCAGCGGGAGCGCGAGGAACAGGAGCGGAGGCTGCAGGCAGAAAGGGACAAGTGAGCACGCCCTCGGGGACTGAGGAGGCCTTTACAGGGGCTGGGGAAGAAGCTGGGGATAAGCCTGCGTCTCCTCTGTCCCCCAGGCGAATGCGAGAGGAGCAGCTGGCTCGGGAGGCCGAGGCCCGGGCAGAGCGGGAGGCGGAGGCCAGGAGGCGGGAGGAGCAGGAGGCCCGGGAGAAGGCTCAGGCGGAGCAGGAGGAACTGGAGCGGCTGCAGAAGCAGGTGCCCCCGCGGGGCGGGGCGCGGGCGCCTCCTCGTGGCGGGCCTGGGGCCGACCGGGAGGGACAGCTGGAGGCCGGCTGCCTAAAGCTCACGGGGTTCTCTGGCAGAAAGAGGAGGCCGAAGCTCGATCCCGAGAAGAAGCGGAGCGGCAGCGTCTGGAGCGGGAAAAGCACTTCCAGCGCGAAGAGCAGGAGCGGCAGGAGCGCAAAAAGGTGTACAGAGCGGCGGGCCGGGAGTTCTGTGGGCGGGGTTTGGTCCCAGTGGGCGGGGCCAGCTCCTGGGCTCAGTCCCCACTCCGTTGGAGGGGCTGGTGGGGCTGGGAAGTGGGCCCTGCCTTGGACTTGTAGAGGGTAGGACAAGAAGGAGTTGGGGTGAGGTCGGCTTTCTGGCCTGGAAAGAATTGATACGAGCTGGAAGGGCCTTGAAACTCCAGGACCAGGACTAGCTGGTGGGAGATTGAGGGTTAGGGCGGGTCTTGGGCCTAACTGGTGTGGGGCTTCCCAACAGCGCCTGGAGGAAATCATGAAGAGGACTCGGAAGTCAGAAGCTGCTGAAACCAAGGTCAGGATGCCCCCAAGAGCGGTGTTGGGAGTGGAGGTCCAGTGAGGAAGGGAGGTTGGGGAAAGGCATCCAGGGTGGAGGAGGGAGGCCGTCTGGGAGGCTGCTCAGGGTCTGGGCTGGGGAGAGAAGAATTCAGCAGCTCAGTGGGATGGGGCCAGATATCACCTTGAGCCTGACTGCTCTTCCTCTTCAAAGCAGAAGCAGGACAGAAAGGAGGCAAAGGCCAACAATTCCAGCCCAGGTAAAGGCCTGTTCCCCTCGTTTCCATCCCGATCCTCAGACCTCATCCTTTCACCAGCCCCTAACTGGTGGCCATTCCTTCCCAGGGATAGACCCTGTGAAAGCCATGGAGGCTCGGTCTTCTGGGCTGCAGAAGGAGGCTGTGCAGAAAGAGGAGCTGGCCCCCCAGGAGCCTCAGTGGAGGTACCAGCTCCCAACCCCAGGGGCCGTGAGCAGGGAGGCAAGGTCAAGCTGGCGCTGTGGGGTACCTGGGCTGTCCTACGATGGGAGGTGCCTAAGCGTTGGCCTCTGCATCCACAGCCTGCCAAACAAGGAGTCGCCGGGGTCCCTGGTGAATGGCCTGCAGCCTCTCCCAGCGCACCAGGAGAATGGCTTCTCCCCTAAGGGATCCTCTGGGGACAAGAGTCTGGGCCGAACTCCAGAGGCACTCCTGCCCTTCGCAGAGGCAGAAGCCTTCCTCAAGAAAGCTGTGGTGCAGGCCCCGCAGGTCACAGGTAGGTTTCCCTGTCTCCCGGACCTATATCTATACCTCCCAGCAGCCTTCCCTGGCCTCCTCAGCCGTGCCCTCTCTTCTCCTAGCTCTGCCAGAGGCCCTCTCAAGCTCTGCCCTGAAGACCCCCAGCCATCTGAGCTTGGAGCCTGCTTTCCCCTGACTGTTTCCTTTCCTGCTTTTTTCCCAGAAGTCCTTTAAGGGGTTGCCTTGGATCCAGGCACAACTATGAGGGCTCCTTTGCGTCATCTACCAGGATGTCTGCAAGAGAAAGAGACAGAACAAAGCTGGAAGTGGCCTGGGCCCCTGAGGGTTGGGTCCTCTCTGTTATTTTTAACCTGCACCTTATAGACTGATGTCTCTTTGGCTGGAGCCCCTCAGTGCATTCGTGTGCTCACACGCGCGGACACCCCCCCCACACACACACACACACATACACTCACAGCCTCTCTGGCCTCCTCCCACGGGGAAGCGCTACCTGTAGTATTTGCCTTGGTTTGGTGGGGTACAGTGGATGTGAATACTGTAAATAGCTTGTGCTCAGACTCCTCTGCGTGGAGGGGTGGGTGCAAGAGGCAGACCCTCCCAAGACTCCCTGGGGAGATCTTCCTCCCTCTATTTAACTGTGACTGAGGGGGAACCCAGGTCTGGGGATGGGGGGCACCTTGGGCCACAGGATACTGGTTGCTTTAGGAGTACCCATGCCCCCTGCCCTCGCCTGGAATCAGTGTTATTGCATCTGATCAAATTTCTCCAGAAATAAAATGAGAATAATTCTGCCAGTGCTGTCTCTTCTTGGGGCTGGCAGTGGGGCTGGGACCATGTGGCCTCCTGAGTTCTAAGAAGAACTTGAGGAGCCAGGGGCCTGCAGATATCCATCCCTACCTGGTATCAGTCCTAGACATCCTGCCTGTGGCCTTCCTTTTTGTCATTTATTCATTTAACACAAATGGTTACATCTACCCTGTACCAGGCAGTGGGCTTCTGTGCCAGGGATGCAGTAGTAGGAAAAGACGTGGCCTCTGCTCTCACGGAGTTGACAGTCCAGCAGGTGAGCGCCGGAGGCAGAGTCGTCCACTCAACATCCATTCCCATCGCCCCTTCCTCATTCCAGACAGAATCCTGATTTTGTTCAGGTGGCTGTCTTCCTCCTGGATCCCACCCTGTGCTTCAGCAGAGAAGCATATATATATGAGATATATCAGTTTGCTGTACACCAGAAGCTAACACAACATTGTAAATCAACTATATTTTAATTTAAAAATTTTAAAAAAAAGAAAGGTCCGTTGAGGTGGAGCTTGGCGCAAGGTAAGGCAGACCATGCAAGGCCGTGTTAGGCTCTGTCAGGAGTTTGGATTTTATTCCAAGGACGATGGGAAGAGAATGAATGCTATTAAATGGGGGTGGGAAGGGTGACACGGTCAGATTGGCATTTTTATTAGACCTCTCTGGCTGTTGGGTGGGAAACCAGTAGGGACTTGCTTGTAAACTGGGAGACCAGTTAAAAAGTGATTGCCAAGGTCCAGACAGGAGATGATGGAGGGTTAGGCTCGGGAAAACAGAGGCGGAGAGAAGTGGGCCACATTAATTTATTTATTCAAGAAACACTGAACACCTACTATGTGCTAGGACTGAGGTGCTGGAGATTTTCAAATGAGCAAAAATTGACAGGGTCCTTATGCTCACGGAGCTTACAGTCTAGTGAAAGAAACAGACATTACTTTAATACTACAACCTGGACTCCCCTGGTGGTCCAGTGGTTGACTCCTCGCTCCCAATGCAGGGGGCCCGGGTTCAATTTTTGGTCAGGGAACTAGATCCCACATGCCGCTCTTGTGGGATCCCGCATCCCACGAGACCCCTCATGCCGCAACTGAGACCCCACGTGCCGCAACTGAGACCCGGCGCAGCCAAATAAATAAATATTAAAAATACTACTACAACCAAATGGACAATTACAGCTATGACAGGTACATGAAGGAGAAGTATGTGGTGCTGGGAGGGTGAATAATGAGGAATCTGACCTGGTCAAGGAGGTCAAGAGGAGGGTGTCCCTGAGAAAGCAATGCTGGAGTGGAGATCTGAGCGAATAGGCGTTCACAAGGCAGAAGGCTGGAATTCCGCGCAGAGAAAACAGCAGGTGCAAAGGCCCTGTGATGACCACAGCCAGTGTAGTTGGAACAGAGAGAGTGAGAGGGAGGATGGGGCCACAGAGGGAGGAAGGACCAGACCATGCAGGACCTGATGGGCCATACTAAGAGTATGGTCTTTATTGCAAGAGCACTGGGAAGCTGTTGAGAGATTTCAGCAGGTGGGTGACACGATCAGATTGATGATTTGAAAAGATCATCAGAAGCTACCACCTGGAGAGGGGATTGAGAGGAGAAGGAGAGAGGAGTGACAGTAGGGAGTCCAAACAAGAACACCAATTCTGGTGAGACATGATGGGCCCTCCATCCAGTGAGTGGTAGAAACCGAGAGGTAGACAGAGGAACTGAAAAAATGGGGAAAAGAAAAGAAAGGTGTCAAGGATGACTCGAAGTTTTCTGAGGCAAATAAGCAGATGGATACTGGTATCATTCACTGTGAGAAGGAACTCTGGAAGAGACCCAGGTTTAGGGGGACAGATCATGAGTTTGACCTAGAAGTTGGTGGTGGATAACAATTTCTCCTATAGGTCTGGAGCTCTGGGAATGGGTCTGATCCCTCAGGCTGGGAGGAAAGGGCCTGGAGGCCAGGAGGGGAGAGTGCAGGGGACGTTCTAGGAGGGTGCAGTGTCCAGGCGCCTGGGGCCTGGGTCCTCTGGCACATCACGGGGGGTTGCTTTGGAAGAACTGGCCAGGCTGCAGAGAGGCTGGCCTCCTGGTCTATTTCCTGGTTTCCTGCCTGAGCTTTAGGAATGTCCGGTCTGTTCCTGAGCAAGACGGAGCAAAGTGGAGGCGGGGGCAGAAGACTGTGCTCCGGAGAGCCCTCCCTTTCTCCAGTTCTTTCCCAGCAGGGCCAGACCAAGCAGGGCCAGAGGAGGCAACAAATGCCCTTCCCTCCTCCTCCCTTCATCCCAGCCGCCACCGCTCCTGAGCGTCGGCTCTCTTATAACCGCCCAATTCTCCTGCTACTTTCTTTACCAGCTTCAGGGGCGTCAGTCCGGATGGGCCTCCGTCAAAGGAGCGGTCATTCCACCCCTCAGCCTGGGCCCGGCTACGCCATGAACGGGCATCTGGCTCCCCCTCGTGGTTACATGAGCACATTGGCGAGCTAGGTGAGGCCGGAGCTGCCGGGACCAGAGGCAGGGCTGTGGCCAGGGTCCTGGCAGAGAGGTCAGGAAGTGAGTGTCCAGTCCTGGCCAGTGACTCACTCTATAACTGTGGACTATTCTCGTGACCTCTGTGAGCTTCTATTTCCTCGCCTGCAAATTAGGGCTAGTGATCTGGGTGAGGCATTCCTTGAGCTAACACATAGAATAAAAGAGTCTTGTTAGTTGCAAGACCCCCTCCCTAACTGGAGGGGCTTTGACCTCCTGGGGCTGTCAACAACACCTCCTGTGTACTACCAGCCCCTTCCCCAAACCACTCCACTTCGGGACAGCCTCGTTAGACATACCTCGATGTGGCCAGAGCATTGTGATACATAGGGCCAGGTCCGTATTTTCAGGGTGCTCAGTCTAGATGTAGAAGGAGGCATTGAATGCAACCTAAGAGGTCAGTGACAGAACCAGGCACAGGATGTGATGGGAATATAAAGGAGAAATATTTGATCCAGATCTCAGGGGCGGCTACCCGTAGGAGATAACTTCCGAGAAGCTCCTTTAAATTAAGGGCTGAGAACTGAGAACACTATGCCTCGAAAGGACAGCCCCTAGCACTCAGCTCTGGTCCACTGTTGCCAGGTGGATTTGGATCCCAGCATTGCTGGCAATGGCCAACAAGGGTAGAATGATGGTTTGGGTGTGCCCCAGGTGTGGGCAATAAAGGTAGAGAATTAAAGAATCATAATAAAAAAACTAAAAATTGGCCTGCTTTTTATCATCACTACCCATTGGCAATTTTAAACAACATCAGTTAAAAAATGCTTCTCCTGGACTTCCCTGGTGGTCCAGTGGTTAAGACTCCGAGCTTTCACTGCTGAGGGCTGGATTTCAATCCCTGGTTGGGGAACTAAGATTCCACAAGCCGCGCGGCACGGCCAAAACACACACACACACACACACACACACACACACACACACACACAAAACACTAATGCCCCATTCCCTCCTCCACCCAGGCCAGTCCCCTGGCAACTAATTTTTTAAAATTAAAACACTAGCATTTCAGAGAAAACTTATCTTAAGAGCAGGATTCAGACCCTGGGCTTTAGGTGCTTGTATTCCTCAGGGTTGACAGTCTGCCCTTCTCACAATTCTGAAGTTGATCTCATCTGCTTTTGGGGCTTAAACTACTGTCTAGGTGAGAGGCTGTATGATGCGGTTAGGAGCAGGGATCCTGGAGCTGGACTTCTGGGGTTTGAACCCAGCTCTGTCATTTAGTAGTTGTATAACCTTGGTTACATTATTGAACTTTCCCCCCTCATTGTAAAATGGCAAAAGTGAAGGCACAGGGACTTCCCTGGTGGTGCAGTGGCTTAACCAGATTCTTAAATCTGCCTGCCAATGCAGGGGACACGGGCTCGAGCCCTGGTCCGGGAAGATCCCACATGCCGCGGAGCAACTAAGCCTGTGTGCCACAACTACTGAGCCTGCGCTCTAGAGCCCGTGAGCCATGACTACTGAAGCCCACGCGCCTAGAGCCTGTGCTCTGCAACAAGAGAAGCCACCGCAATGAGAAACCCGTGCATCGCAACGAAGACCCACTGCAGCCAAAAATAAATAAATAAATAATAAAAATACATTAAAAAAAAAAAAAGACCCTGCATGAGACCAAAAAATAAAGTAAAATAAAATTAAATTAAAAAAGAGTGAAGGCACAATACCTCATAGGGTTGTTGTAAGAAATCAATAAATTAAAGTATGTAAGAACTTAGAAGGAATTCCCTGGCTGTCCAGTGGTTAGGACTTCGTGCTTTCACTGCCGAGAGCCGGGGTTCGAACTAAGATCCTGCAAGCTGTGTGGCGCGGCCAAAAAAAAAATACTTAGAAAAGTGTCTAAAAGTTGATAAGGGGTAGATAACATTTTTACTGTTAACTTTTTGCTAATGACTCCCAAATAAGAATCTCCAGTCCAGGGCTTCCCTGGTGGCGCAGTGGTTAAGAATCCGCCTGCCAAAGCAGGAGACATGGGTTTGATCCCTGGTTCGGGAAGATCCCACATGCCACAGAGCAACTTAAGCCTTTGTGCCACAGCTACTGAGCCTCTGCTCTAGAGCCTGCAAGCCACAACTACTGAAGCACGCCTTCAGCCCGTGCTCCGCCACAAGAGAAGCCACCACAGTGAGAAGCCCGCATGCAGCAACAAAGACAAATGCAGCCAAAAAGAAATAAATATATGTATTTTTTTTTAAAAAAAGAGGACACACTATTAAAATTAAATTAAAAAAAAAAAAAGAATCTCCAATCCAGACCTTCTTCCCGAGGTTGACAACATACATATGTGTCTGCTGGACGTCTTGGCTTGGACATCTTGTAGGCACCACCAATTCAAGTCCAAATCTGGACTTAGAAATATCACCAGAGAGCATCACAGGATCCACCAGCCTCTCAAGCAAGATCCCTGGGAAGTCACTCCTCCTGCCGCCTCACCTCTGTGATATCTCCTGCTCTGTCCCTAGTGCCCTCTCGCTGGCCCAGGCTGCTGTCATTTCTGCCATCCTAGAAATGGCAACAAGGTCCTCTCCTCCAATCCAGTCTCTTCAGAACAGCCACAGATGTGCCCACACACTCCCCTGCGTAAATCCCCTCAGGATAAAACGCAAGCCCTGTAGAGTGGCTTCCTGAGGGCTGCTAACCCTGCAGCTCCCACACTCTTCCTCTCTTCTCTGTGTTCCCCCAACCCTGGATTTGTGACTCCTCCCGATGAACCATTTCCTGGCCCTGGGACACTCTTCCCTGCCTGCCCGTCTCCCACCCTTAGCTGGCTGATGACTGTTCAATTAAATAGCTCTTCTTCCAGGAGGACTTCTTTGACCCCAGAGCTCTGGACCTACCCTAGCACAACAAATGCTTTATTTCAATGATTTGTCTATTAAATGCTCCTCTGCCAGAACCTGAGTCACAGGAGCAGGGACATTTCAGTTTTGTTGTCCACCATGTCCCTCGTAGCCCCCAGTGCCGGGCACACCATAGACGCTGTCTGTGTGCAATAAATGTCTGACAGAGAAACATGAGCGAGAGCATGGACGCCAGAACAGGCGGGAGAGTGAGGGACACTACTTGGCGGGTTGTGTTTCTGTGGTGGCATGTCAGACCGGCCGGGATGATGCCAAGCGTCCCGGAAGATGGGCAGGAAACAGGCACCGAACGCCTTGTATCCTGATTAGCTGGGAATTTTGTTCTTCATCCCATGGCATGGAAAACCACAGCAGGGTTTTAAGTCAGGAAGTAACGTGATTGGAGGTGAAACACCAGCTGGCCACAGTATGGAGGCAGGTGGGCCAGACTGCAGGCAGGAAGACAGTTAGGAGGCTGTGGCAGTAAGATGTCTCTGGAAGGACACACAGGGAAGTGGGGAAGGGAACTGGGTGGCTGAGAGGCAGGGCAGAAGAGACATTTCATTGCATGTTCTTTTGTCTCTATGGAATTTTAAAGCATGTGACTATATCACTTAGTCAAAAAATCATTTTAGGGCTTCCCTGGTGGCGCAGTGGTTGGGAGTCCGCCTGCCGATGCAGGGGATGCGGGTTCGTGCCCCGGTCCGGGAGGATCCCACATGCCGCGGAGCGGCTGAGCCCGTGGGCCATGGCCGCTGGGCCTGCGCGTCCGGAGCCTGTGCTCCGCAACGGGAGAGGCCACAACAGTGAGAGGCCCGCGTACCGAAAAAAAAAAAAAAATCATTTTAAAGAGTGGATGAAAGGGGGCTTCCCTGGTGGCGCATTGGTTAAGAATCCACCTGCCAATGCAACCCTGGTCCGGGAAGATCCCACATGCCGCGGAGCAACTAAGCCCGCGAGCCACAACTACTGAAGCCCACACAGCTAGAACCTGTGCTCCGCAGCAAGAGAAGCCACCGCAATGAGAAGCCTGTGTGCCTCAACGAAGAGTAGCCCCCGCTCGCTGCAACTAGAGAAAGCCCACTCGCAGCAATGAAGACCCAACACAGCCAAAAATAAATTAATTCATTAAAAAAAAAGTCTTTGTTGGGAATTCCTTGTTGGTCCAGAGGTTAGGACTCTGCGCTTTCACTGCTGAGGGCCTGGGTTCAATCCCTGGTTGGGGATCTAATATCCTGCAAGCCTGGTGGTATGGCCAAAAAAAAAAAGAAAGTCTTTGTTGTTACCTGAATTCAAATTTAACTGAACAGCCTCTATTTTATTCGGCAACCCTATACCCCAGCTTTTCTCTTCCCTCTGCCCATACTGCTTGGCCTTTCCCCAATTTTTTTTTTTTTAGTATTTATTTCATTGGCTTCTCTGAGTCTTTAGTTGCAGCATGCAGTATCTAGTTCCCTGACCAGGGATCGAACCGGCCCCCCTGCACTGGGAGCGTGGAGTCTTACCCACTGGACTAGGGAAGTTCCCTTTCCCCGATTTTTATTTTAAATCATTTTTAGAATTTTTTTAAAATTTTTGGCTGCATTGGGTCTTCCTTGCTGCGTGTGGATTTTCTCTAGTTGCAGAGAGCAGGGGCTACTCTTCGTTGTGGTGCGCCGGGTTTCTCATTGAGGTGGCTTCGCAGAGTATGGACTCTAGGCATGCAGGCTTCAGTAGTTGCTGCGCGTGGGCTCAGTAGTTGTGGCACGCAGGCTTAGTTGCTCTGCAGCGTGTGGGATCTTCCCAGACCAGGGCTTGAACCCGTGTCCCCTGCATTGGCAGGCAGATTCTCAACCACTTGCGCCACGAGGGAAGTCGTTTATTTTAAATCTTGATTTGAATAATTCTTACTTTAAAAGTCACTCCAATTTATTTAAAAAATTGCCACTAGACTTTTCTGCAGTGCCCTTGTCCTCACACAGTGCCCACCTGCACACAGAAGCCTAGGCCGCCAGGGTCTGCCAGGGGTGGTGAGTGGGAGGGGCAGGGTGGGTAGCCCTGGCACCAGGCCCTGGGTCCTGGTGATGGGCACTGGTAATTGAGCCTGGATGCTGAGTACTGGGTTCCAAGCACCGGGCACCATGTCATGGCTCTGAGCTCTGGGCTCTGGGTCCTGGAAACCAGGACCAGGGCAGAGGCCACAAGTTCCTGGTTACTTGGCAGAAGTTATTGGGCTCAGGGGCAGTCATGAGCCTGGTGTCACTTACTGCCCCAGGGCAGGAGGAGCTGCCTAACTCCAGTTGTTTTGTAACAGCTGCTGGACTGAGCTAGAAGAGAAATTTAAGGAGTTGGGGGTGGGGAGGAAGGGATCTGTGGGTTGAGCAAGGCCACTTGGACAGGCTGACTCAGGTACCAGGCTCTGGGGGGGTGACAGCAGGTTGGAGCTCCAGGTCTCAGGGAGACAGACAGGTAGGACCCTCGGGGCAAAGGCAAGATGGGTGGTGGGAGGTGTGGGACCCTTTAGCCCCCTGTCTTTATACCCTCCCGTTTGCTAAGCTCCTGGCCCAGCTCCCAGGCCAAGACAGCTGGAGTGATGAGTGTGGCCGAGGGAGTACGAATGCCAAAAGCTTGTCTCACGTCTCAGAACACAAGGATCCAGCCAGAGCAGATGGCACGGCTGAGAGTGAGAAAAAGAGACCAAGAGATAAACTGAGATAAACAGGGACATCACCAGAGAGAGACTAGAGAAACAGGACAGGACACAAAATGAGAGACTGAATGGCCACCCACAGAAGTGGGTTTTGTGGGGAAGGGAGGGATGAGTAGCTACCCAGCCAGCAGACCTTTCCTTTATCTCTTCCTAGACCCTGCCCTGAGTGTCTCCCCACTGTGTCTCCTACCCTAGTTTCTCATCCTCAGCACTATTGATGTTTGGGGCAGGAAATTACACGATGTGGGATTGAGGGGTGGCTGTCCTGTGCATTGTAGGGTGTTTAATAGCATCCTGGACTCTGCCCACCAGATGCCAGTAGCACCCTTCCCCCGAAATGTGACAACCAAAAAATGTCTCTGGACATTGCCCAATGTTCCCTGGGGAGGAATTGCCCCTGACTGACAGTCTTCCCTGCTCCCAAGTAGATCCATGTGCTTGAGAGCCAATTCCTGGTTTCTGGCTCATTCTGGTTCTCCCATCCAGAGCCCCCTTTGCTCCCCACATGGCTTCAACTGTCCTGACTCTGAAGCCAGGGAAACTGCGGAAGCTGCTGAGACTGAGAAGGGGTCTGAAGATCTGCTGAAGCAGCTGTGAACGAAGCACCTGTCTTCATGGCTTTTCGGGTCTTATTCCATCCAGAAGCCACCACAGGGTGTTTTGGGGTGCTCTAGGGGGTGTTTTGTGAGTGGGTATACACTCTTGTCTCTAAGGGAGGAGGGAGAGATGAGTCCCCAAGTATGTCTGGACTAGGTATTTGTAGCAAGTATTCATTTTACCCACAATACTCAGATGTAAGACATGTCATATTTATTTATTTCTCTAAATCATATTATCTGCTCCAAACCCCCTGCCAGCCAAGCTGGCAGGAAATTCAATCACTGTCATGTTTGGGGAATCCTCTACCCAGTGTTGTGCTGGTAAAATGTTTACAAACGGCTTGAGGGAAAGGGGGAGGGGTGTGTTAGGGAAAGATCTGTAGCATTTGCCAATTTCCGTGGTGTAAATACTCCCACCACCGCCAACTTCAAGCTGCCAACCTGATGTCACTGAAGGTGCTGCTGGGAAGACGCCAGCAGCAGTGCACCGTTATGTAGCGCTTCCACCATGTAGACATGAATAACCTCAAGAGCATGTGTAATAGCAAAGTGCAGGAAAATAATTAGGAACTGACACACTTTGAATGTTATTACCTTTGAATATACTTTATTTAATTGTAAGTTTACATAATTTAATTTTTTATAATGCCCCCACCCCTCTAAAGCACTGTGTTTAATTCCTGTGTTTATCCGATCTAGAATATTCAGGGCGGGACTGTTTAATCTTCAATCAACTTTGATTTATCCTCGTGGACCTGCTTGGCTTAGCCACAGTGGTCTTTTGCTGTGACTCCCAAGCCAGCATTCTTAGTACTCACACGTACTCACACACCCATCCCCTCCCCAGCACACAGAAGCTCTGCAGGCCCATCAGAGGTCCTGGGAGATCAGAGTGGGAGTGGTGCAAAGTCCCTATTACTCAAGGAAAGACAACAGCCACAGCCAAGACACGCAGACCCCTGTTCACTTTCTCAGGCTTGGGAAAACCTTCAAACCTTTTTGGATGGGGTCACTTCCTCCCCTCCCCAGCCTGGAGGCTGGGAGCCCTGTAGTCTGGAATAACCCAGCTTCCAGTCTCCTAGAGCGGGGGCCTTAGTAAACAAAAGCCCTGCCTGGGGGATGTCTTTTGATGCCTGGCAACCTTTGACAGCCTCAGTCCCCACCCCCAGGCAAAAAGGAGGAAACTCACCCACAGCAAGGAGACCAAAATGCAAATTACAACCTCAATGTATTTCTCTGCTGCATAGTCAGACTACTGTGGTGGCAACAACCCGCTGAGGCACTGAACTAAACAAAAGGGAGAGTATAGGCCATGCGAGGAGAGATTACAGCTAGACTTGAGACTTCTGGACCTGCCTGGAGGGAACTAAATGCAGACACTGTGAGGGTAAGTAATTTCACCTCCAGGCTGCCCCAGCGACCACTCAGAGCTGATATGCCTCCCCCTGGCTCACAGGCTTCCTCTGATGGCTTGTGACTACCTCAGGATGAAGTCATAACAATAGCTGAGTGCCTGGACCTTGTAAGGTAGGAGTTGTACTGTTTTACAGAGGAGAAAACCCGAGGCCCAGAGAGGGAAAGTCACTTGCCTAAAGGCACACAGCTAAAGAAGTAGTCAAAAAAAAAAATTAAAAAAAAAAAAAAAAAGAAGTAGTCAAGCGACTTCCCTGGTGGTCCAGCAGCTAAGGCTCCGTGCTCCCAATGCGGGGGGCCTGGGGTTTGATTGCTGGTCAGGGAACTAGATCCCACGTGCCGCAACTAAAGTTCCCACATGCTGCAACTAAAGATCCCGCACGCGGCAATGAAGATCCCACATGCTGCAACTAAGACCCGGCACAGCCAAATAAGTAAATACTAAAAAAAAAAAAAAAAGTAGTAGTCAAGGCTGGAATATGAACTGAGATCTGACTCTAAAGCCTGTGTTCTTTGCCCTGTGTGACCCCCATCTCTCATCCCCACCTGACCCTCATCTACTTCTGCAGCATCCCCCATACCACAACCTCCACCCCTCCCCATACAGGACCCAGGGAAAGGAGAGCAAGCACGAATCTATGGATGAATTGCAAGACGACAGTCTTGTGTTAGTTATTGCTGACCAGACCACGGGGATATTTTAAAGCTAGCGTTACTAAACTTTTTTCTCCCTAGCAAGATGAAGAGTTTCTCAGCCTCAGCACTATTGATATTTTGGGCAGGATAATTCTTTGTTGTCAGGGGCTGTCCTGTGCATTGTAGGATGTTAGCAGCGTCCCTGGTCTCTACTCACCATATGTCAGTAGAACCATGCCCCACCCCCAGCCCCGCCCCCAGGTTGTGACAACCAAAATTGTGTCCAGTCATTGCCAAATGTTCACCGTGGGGACAAAATCCACGCCAGCTGAGAACCACTGAGTTAGACAAAAGATAAAACAGCAGCTGTTTCAAGAAAGCAGGTCTTATAAATAAAATGTACCAGGGAGGAATAAGTCCCCTCTTCTGAAGTAGCTTGGGGGAGATAGATCACTGAGGTTTAGGCTTCTGCTTCTGATGCAAGAGGGGGCTGGGGAGGAAGCTTCTAAGGCCTGAATCCCAGTCAGGAGCCGGGCCTGTGGTGATCCTCTGAGGCCTGACGCCGACTTCCCTGGGAATAACTGGCTTTACCAGTACCCGGCTCTATCAAATCAGAATCCAGGAGGGGTCAGTGATGTTATATTTACTGCCATCCCCAAAGGGGATGCCCCAACTGCAAAAGGAAGTTGCTCAGAGCCAAGGTGGGAAAAGGGCAGCAACGCCTCTCTAATTTTACAGATGAGTCAACTGAAAAAGATGTTTCCTTTTTTTTTTCTCTAAGTGGATTGTAAAATGCATAAACCAAAGGATGCATTTTAGATGTTTGATAGAATGATTGTTGAACTAGAAATTATGTATAATAAAAAATATATTATACAGTAAATAAAAGAAAGCAGCGACTGGTGGCTGGTGCCACATGCTGCTGGCCCACAGGCCCTATTCTAGGAGTCTCTTTTCCTTCTGTGTCTGGTACTGGTTTCTTCTCTAAGTGTCTGTCTCAGTCTCTTGATCAGCCCACATGAGTGGATTGAGGAGAACCGTAGTGAAGCTGTTCGTGGGGATGGGGGGATGGGGATGGGGCTATCATGGAGAACAGCCCTTCCAAGTGCCCTTGAGGGAGCACAATATTCCCTTAGATGAACCTTTCATACCTCCGCACCTTCCCACTTTTCCTGTGACACCCCTCCATCTTTCAGGAATCAGCTGAATGCCTCCTCTTTGGGAAGTCTTCCCTGCCCCTCTGAGGCTGTTGGTCACTGGAGACCCCTAGAGCAGGGATCATACTATGTCCCATTTGTATATTTTGTATCCCTTCCTAGCTCCTAAATGGGGTAGGAATTCAGAGAAGACCTGACTCAATTTTTTTTTTTTTTTTACTTTTTGGCCCTGCCGTGCACCCTTCGGGATCTTAGTTCCCTGACCAGGGATGGAACCCGTGCCCCCCTGCAGTGGAAACGTGGAGTCTTAACCGCTGGACTGCCAGGGAATTCCCAAGACCTGAGTCAATTTATATATATTGAGAACTTCTGTGGCAGTCTCTGTGCTTGGGGAATATACAGAGGACACAGGACACAGTGCAGTCCAGTTCAGTGAGAAAACCAATGAATGGAAGCTGGTACAATTGCTAGTGCTGGGGTGTGAGAGTGATACTTACATACACCACCCCGCCCCAAACCCTGAGTTCAGACCAGCCAGTCAAGGCCGTAGGGTGGAGAGCCAAATCAGTTTTATTGCTAATTGCTTATATTTGGACCTAAACTCAAAAACTTTCCCCTCCCATGTCTAGGCCTTGGCAAGACCCACCTAAGGGACAGTCTGGGCAGGACAGACAAACCTACCCCATCCTTGGCCAACCCTGAGAGTGGGATCAGAGAGGTAGATCTCCAGACTTGCCTCTAGAAATCTGATGGTGCCCTGGCCATGTGTTCACCACGTGGAAGGCAGGAGGAGGAGGATCTGAAAAGGGAGGGGAGCCAGAGTCTTATTTGCTTGTTTTTTTTTTAACATCTTTATTGGAGTATAATTGCTTTACAATGGTGTGTTAGCTTCTACTTTATAACAAAGTGAATCAGCTATACATATACATATGTTCCCATATCTCTTCCCTCTTGCATCTCCCTCCCTCCCACCCTCCCTATTTATTTGCTTGTTGAAGCTTCTCTCAGCCTCATCCTTCCCACAAAACATTCTTTTGCCTTAGGGGAAGAGCAAGCGAATGAGAAAGGGTATGGGAGTGCGGGTGGGGGAAGAATCCTCTGGGGTCTCTCTCTCTCTCTCTCTCTCTCTCTTTTCTTTATAACTACAGTGGTTCTTTATTTTTTTATTTTTTGGCTGCACTGCACAGCTTGAGGGATCTCAGTTCCCCAACCAGGGATCGAACCCATGTCCCCTGCCATGGAAGTGTGGACTCCTAACCACTGGACCACCAGGGAATTCCCCTGGGGTCTCTTTTATAAGGGCACTAATCCCATTCATGAGGGCTCCACCTTTATGACTTAATCACTCCCAGAGATTCCACTGCTAGATACCAGCACTTTGGGGGTTAGGTTTCAACATGAATTTGGGATGGGCACAAACATTCAGTCTATAGCAGCCAGTATTGGGGTCTCATCCCAAACCAACTGAATCAGAATTTCTGAAGGTGAGGCCCAGACATGGATATTAAAAAAAAAAATCCCAGGGACTTCCCTGGTGGCGCAGTGGTTGAGAGTCCGCCTGCTGATGCAGGGGACACGGGTTCGTGCCCCGGTCCGGGAAGATCCCACATGCCGCAGAGCGACTAGGCCCGTGAGCCATGGCCGCTTAGCCTGCGCATCCGGAGCCTGTGCTCCGCAACGAGAGAGGCCACAACAGTGAGAGGCCAGCGTACCACAAAAAAAAAAAAAAAAAAAAATCCCGGGGACTTCCCTGGTGGTCCAGTAGGTAAGACTCTGTGCTCCCAATACAAGGGGCCCAGGTTCAATCCCTGGTCAGGGAACTAGATCCCACACGCATGCCACAGCTAAGAGTTTGCATGCCACAACTAAGAAGTCTGCATGCCGCAACTAAAGATTCTGCATGCCACAACTAAGACCCGGTGCAGCCAAAAATAATAAATAAATAAATAAATAAATATTAAAAAAAAAGTCCCCAGGTGATCTAATGTCAACTTGGTGGAGAATCTCTGCTTTATAGAAGTGTAAGCCTTGGGAACAGGAAGATGGGACCTTTGACAGTGGTTCCCAAACGTGTCTGATGTTGGAAACTTCAAAAATAGCAGGAATTCGCTGGCGTTTCAGTGGTTAGGACTCCGCGCTTCCACTGCAGGACTGCAGGCGGCATGGGTTCGATCCCCGGTCGGGGAACTAAGAACCTGCATGGCAAAAAAAAAAAAAAAAAATAGCCCTGTCTGTGTCCCACCCCCAGAGATTGTGATTTACTTGGTCTGGGATGTGGTCTGGGTGTCAGAATTTTTAAAATATCCCAAGATGACTCCAATGTGCAGACAAGTTTAGGAACCACTGGACTAGAGTATTCTCTGATGGTAGATGCTAGGCAACTGGCTAAGGAGTAACCACCTCCTGCTTAAGTTCAGCCATTAAAAGCCTCCTCTTCCCAATGATCATCAGCAAAACAAGCCACTGTTACCTTGACCAGAATGTTCGGTTTGGTTCTCCTGCAAAGCAGAGATGGAGGTGAAGGCACTTTGGTTGGTCTGAGCAACAGCAAAGGTAACTGCTCCTCTTTTCCACAGGTGGACCTTCAAGCTTAGAGGGTCACACACTGGTGCTAGTCCCAGTCTCTTCTGATTTCCCCTCCCAACTTCCTTCTCTGAAAGTCTCTTGTACACAACAGATAGCCCCAGCAGCTCCAGTCTGCTACTCATGACTCCAGCACAGAAGTGACAGATACTCATTTCAAATGAACACATTTATTGGCTCATGCATGGAAAAGTCAAGGTGCTACTAATTTCAGGCATGGACGAATCCAAGGACTCAAATTGGTATAGCTGAGAATTTGTCTTTCTCAACTCATGGCTCTGCTTTCCAACTCTGTTGGCTTTGTTCTCAAGAAGGCTCTCTCCAAATAATGGCAAAGATGACCATTAACAAGTCCAGGTTGGGGACTTCCCTGGTGGTGCAGTGGTTAAGAATCCGCCTGCCAGTGCAGGGGACACAGGTTCGATCCCTGGTCCAGGAAGATCCCACATGCCGTGGAGCAACTAAGCCCATGTGCCACAACTACTAAGCCCGCGCTCTAGAGCCCGCGAGCCACAACTACTGAGCCCACGTGCCACAACTACTGAAGCCCGTGCGCCTAGAGCCCGTGCTCAACAACAAGAGAAGCCACAGCAACGAGAAGTCTGCGCACCGCAACGAAGACTAGCCCCCGTTCTCTGCAACTAGAGAAAGCCTGCGTGCAGCAATGAAGACCCAACACAGCCAAAAAAAAAAAAAAAAGTCCAGGTTGCTAGTCTTCTAGTTTAGCAAGCCTAGAAGAAAGAGAGGGCTCTTTTCTCAGTGTTCCAGCATAGGTCTCAGGCTGATGTTCACTCTCTCTTGTAGCCTGGTTTGAGCCACGTACCAATGACTGTGGCCAAAGGAATGAAATGTGCTCATCAGCCAGAGTGGGGGAATGAAGTCATCTCAAAGGATTATCAGTGTTGTTACCAGAGGAGGAGGATTGGAAAGATGCTGAGAAGGCACAGCAACAGATGGCCGATCCATCTGCTCCCAGGTGGTGGAGGCATGAGATGTGCAGAAACCACAATATAAGGTAGGATCTGACAAATACAGAGTAGATGTTGGGGTACTCCTGATGGAGGGGGACCCTGAACTGACAAGATAAGCCGTTGATGGATGGGGCCATTGAGGAGGAAGGGCATGAGCTGGCATGAGGAGGCAGGAAACCCAGAGTATGGTCAAGACAAGTACACACAACTGGAGCGTTGTGTATGAAAGAGCTGAGGCTGGTGAGGACATTGAGTCTAGATGCTGGAAGGCCTTGAGCTTGCCCTTCATCCCAGTGGCAATGGAATGCCTTTGAAGGTGAAGGTGAAGCTGGGAAGATAATCAGAGGTTAGGCCACATGGGACCTTGTCGGCCACACTTAGGATTTAGGATTTGGTCTTGAGAGCACTGGAGCCAGGGCTTCAGATCAGAGTTGTACTTGAGAGATAGCACTCGGACTACCTTCTGAAGGATGGCCTGAATGGAAAGAAGCAGGAGGCAGGGAGACTGAGGAAGAGTCCTTAATCATTGCCAACACTTACATACCCTTGACTCTGGCCCAGGCCCTGTTCTAATCACTTTGCCCGTGTTAAGACATGTGAAGGCCTGAAACAGGGTACTAGGAGATTCACCAGATGTTCTGGGGACAGAATACATGGGACCTTGTGACTGATGCCATATGGTAGATGAGGTAGAAAGAGGAAGCCAGGATTCCTCTGAGATTTTGAACCTGAGCAGTCAGAAGGATAGAGAGCTCTTGTAAGAAACAGAAGTAAGAACTGAAGAAAAGTTCATACACATTTACTGCTGCCAACTCTATGCCTAGCTCACTGCCAGGCCCTAGGAAGACAAAGAACAAGCTCATTGTTGCCTTCCAGGAGATGGCTGTCTGTGGGAGACACAGGCATGTAACGGATGATTTCAATACATCGTGATGAGTGTGGGGAGACTTGTACAAGAAGAGTGGGGTAGGGAGACAGTAACAGCACATCCATCCACACAGCTGCTCATGCCAGAAACCTAGGGGTCAACCCTGACTCCTTCTCTCCCTCTTTCATCCAATCACCAAGACCAGTAGATTTGATCTCCTAAGTATCTTTCTTTCTTTTTTAAAAAAATATTTTTTTTTGGCTGTGTTTTTTGGGTCTTTGTTGCTGCGTGCGGGCTTTCTCTAGTTGGGGCAAGTGGGGGCTACTCTTTGTTGCGGTGTGTGGGCTTCTCATTGCGGTGGCTTCTCTTGTTGTGGTGCAGGGGCTGCAGTAGTTGTGGCTCGCGGCCTCTAGAGCACAGGCTCAGTAGTTGTGGTGCATGGGCATAGTTGCTCTGCGGCGTGTGGGATCCTCCCGGACCAGGGCTCGAATCCATGTCCCCTGCATTGGCAGGTGGATTCTTAACCACTGCACCACCAGGGAAGTCCCCCTAAGTATCTTTTGAAACTGCTTACTTTTTTTCATCCCCACTGAAAACACACTAGATCAAACCACTGTGTCTTCTCATTTGAACTATTGTGATATACCTCCTAAATTGGTCTCCCACTTTCATTCTAGTTTGCCCTAATCCATTCTCACACTGAATAATCCTTTAAAATAGGAATTTCATTTAATTATTTAGGGAATTTATTTAATCCTTTTTTTTTTTTTTTTTTTTTTTGGCCATGCTGTGCAGCATGCAGTATTGTAGTTCCCTGACCAGGGATTGAACCCGTGCCCCCTGCAGTGGAAGCACGGAGTCTTAACCACTGGATCGCCAGGGAAGTTCCCCTATTTAATCCTTTAAAAAAGGAAATCTGAATCCCTCCCCTGCTTATACACCTTTCAATGGCTTCCCATTGCTCTGAGAGTAAAATCCAATATCCTCAACCTGGGCTACCCAACCCAGCAGGATCTGACCTCACTAAGCTCACCGTGCTTTAGTTCCTGTTACACTCCAGAGTCAATAGTAGGCCTAACAATATTTAGGATGTGCCAAATTCCTTCAGGCCACAGGGCTTACCCGTGTGTTGTTTCTTCTGTCTGGAATGAATGCTCTTCCCCAATTCTCAACCTAGTTAACTGTAAGTTTATCAGTCAGTTCCTCAGGGAAGCCTCCTCTGACCTTGAAGTCTAGGTCAGGACCTCAGGATTCTCTGTCAAGAATCAGCAAACGTTTTCTATAAGGGGCACATAATAAATACTTCAGGTTTTGCAGGTCATAGAGCATCGCAACTATTCAACTCAGGGTCATAGCAGCCATCGAAAATACATAAACAAATTTATGGATGCTGAATTTTGAATTTCATATATACTTCTCATGTGTCATGAAATATTAGTATTCTTTTGATTTTTGTCAACCATTTAAAAATGAAAAAACAGGGCTTTCCTGGTGGCGCAGTGGTTGAAAGTCCGCCTGCTGATGCAGGGGACACGGGTTTGTGCCCCGGTCCGGGAAGATCCCACATGCCACAGAGTGGCTGGGCCCGTGAGCCATGGCCGCTGAGCCTGCACGTCCGGGGCCTGTGCTCTGCAACGGGAGAGGCCACAGCAGTGAGAGGCCTGCGTACAGCAAAAAAAAGAAAAAAAAATAGAAAAAAGAAAAAACAATTCTTAGCTTCTGGCCATAAAAAAACTGGAGGCGGGCTAGAATTGGCCCGTAGACCACAGTTTGCCAACCCTTATTCTGTGTTGTTTTATATATATATGTCTCATATAATCTCCTGTGTTGCCCTTATCACAGTAGTAATTAATTATGCATGTGATAGACTCCTTAATGTTGTCTCTCCAGTTAGAATTAAGCTCTGTGGAAGACAGGGACCACATTTATTTTGTTTACTATTTTCCTCCTGAGCTTCTAACACAGGGCCTGGACCATAGTAGGTGCTCAATAAATGAATGGAGTGATAAGGTGTTCTTTTCCTTGAGAGGCACTCCAAGCTTAGTGGAGAATACAGACGTATGAACAATTAACTAGGTAATACTTATTGGAGAAAAGAGTTCAGTTTTCCGCAGGTTCGGTTTGAGATACCAGTGGGAAATCAGGGTATGGTGACAAACATCTGGAACTGAGTTGATGCTAAGACATAGATAAGGGAGTAAAATTCACAGAAGAGCTGTAAAAGCTACCTGAGTGTGCCAATCACTTAAGGAGAGAGGTCACTCAGGGAGAGAGGTTGAATGAGAAGAGAGAGAGGAGGCTGGAACTATGGGGTAAGTTTATGGGCTAGGGAAGGGGCAGAGGTAGGAGAAAGGTAAGAGATCGAACACAGAGGTGTTTTGGAAATAAAGAGTAATGACTATGTATTTTTGTATCTACCTAGTTTACCACCGTGTCCCTAGTACCTTGCACTAGGCATAGCCTATAGTAGACACTCAGAAAATCTGTGAATTGAAAATGAAATTGAAACAGAACCTTTCCAGAAGCACTACACAGCATGCAGCCTACAGGAAATGCTCAAAGAAAGAAAACAGTGTGGAAGGAATGCTGCTGAGGCCAGTAAGGGTGAGAGCTGATGTGGCACCATGTGACATTTGAGTTGAGCCTAGTGAGTTTTTCTCGCAGGAAGAATATTCAATATTTTTTTCACTTTTACTTTGTTTACATTGCCCTGGAGATGCAGAAATCCATCAAAACTGATCTTTGTTCTAAAGAGCTCACAGTCTGGTGGAGAAGACAAACACAGTTCTTGATAATTATAAGATGGAAAGGTACTGTGGGAGGACAGAGATGAGGAGGAGCTCGTAAACTTGGAAGGCTTCACAGAAGAGGTGACAGTGGAGCTCAGTCTTAAAGGTTGGCGTTCAGTAGGGTAGGAATTCTAGCGCAAACCAGCCTGTGCAAAAAACTTGATAAATGCCGTGGTTGTCAAACTTCTATGTGCGTTAAGAATCGCTGGAGAAGTCTGTTTATAATGCAGATTCCAAGGCTATACCTTCCGGGAAATTTCTCATTCTATAGGTGAGGGCATCCACTTTAATAAGCTTTACAGGACCACACTCTTTAAAACCTCTTTATGTGCTCCCATTGTCGTTGGAAGTGGGGGGCAGCGGTGGCGGGAGATGAGAGTGGAGAGCTTTGCACACCCGGGCTTCTGGGTCTCCATAGGAGCACACTGTCACAATAAAAACAAATTCATTTTGAGTCGCGCTTTCAGGGTAGTAGCTGCTTTTGTATGCCATTCTTTGTCGGAGTCCCGCAACAACTCTGTGGGGTAGAAATTAAGAGTCTCATTTCATAGGGGAGGAAGCTGCGGCTCAGAGAGGGGAGATTTGCTCAAGGTCACGAAGCGAGAAGTGGCAGGGCAGAACCCGAAAGCCAGGCTAGCAGATTCCCAGCTCAGAGAGTTTCCGACTACGAAGGGAGGCCGCGAGTGGGTGGGGCTCAGGCCCTTGCTCCAGGCTGCTTCCAAAATGGTGGGGGCCTTGGCGTCAGCAACGCCCCCGCCCCTTCCGTCCACCTCCCTCCTTCTTCCCCAGGCCACCCAGGCGGGGGGAGGGGATGGAACGGAGCAGCCCACGTGACTGCCGACAACCTGGCGCGTGACGCAAAGCGGCGGGCCCGGCACTCGCCTTGCCTTGTGGGAAACGTAGTTCTATAGACCGTCAAGCTTGCCAGGAAGGCGGGACCTAGGACTACATTTCCCAGGAGGCCGCGGGGCGACGCCGCAGCAGACGTCGTCGGAGAGCTGGGACGCGGGGCGCGCTGTCGGGCGGGGGGTAGGTTCGGGCCGGTTGTGCCGTTGCGAGGTTGCTGCTGCCGTCGCTGAGGTGGGCCCAGGTGAGTGAGGGCCCTTGATGGGAATTAGGGCAGCTCAGTCTGCTCCAGTCGTTTCGTCTTTTATCTTTTCTCCGCGGCCGCTGGCTCACGGTGCCCGGCAGGCCTGGCGCGGAGCTGCTCCCCCTCGCCTGCTCCTCGGCTTCTTCTGAGCGGGCCCTGCTCGCTCCGGCTCCTCCCCCTCCCCGCCCTTCAGGGCTTCCCCTCGCTCCGGCCTAGCTCCCGACTCTCAGGGCCGCGTTTCCTCCGGAGCACCCCCTATGCTTCTTTTTCTTGCTTGCAAGCTGCCAGGGAGGGGCCTCCACCTCCTCTATCTCCCCCCCTTAGTCGGGTGAATCCTGAATCCTATTATTTGGATTTCTCTTTTTCCCGGAACTCTTGAGTGCCCTTCCCCCCAGCCTAATCTCCATTGGCCTGGATCTGTCTTCTTCTAGGGCGCATGTGGCTGACACTCAGTAAATGTTGGTGCCTCTTCCGTTCTTTTCTGCCTTGTGGCCAGAGGAGGCATAGTCCAAATTTATCACCCACGGGAACATTGGTGCGCCCACTTTCATTTCTCTTGCGCTGGAGGTGAGGCCGACTTGTGTTCCAGTGGTAATTGGCGTGTGTTCTGCCTGAATAAGGTAATTTCCTTCATCTCCCTTAGCACCCAAGCAACTTTTATCAGTTATCCTCTTTGCCTTTCTAAGTCATAGGGATGGAGTATGGCGGCAGAAACTGGCGAGTAGCGCTGCTGCCCAGCAGTTGGAGCCATCAGTGGTAGTTGAGTATTTACGAGGAGGTTGTTCATTGGATTGAAGGAAAAGCCTCTGAGAGCGTGGTAGGGCCTGGCGGGAGAGAGCCGATGAAGCTTCTGGTGGCAGCGTAACGAAAGGATCCTGGAGCCAGCTGCCTGGGTTCAAGTTTTGGCTCTGCTAGCTTTTGGTTTCAGGTCGAGGAGCTTCACTTCCAGGTCCTTCAGTTTCCTTATCTGCAAAATAGCGGCAACACTGGTTATTTTATAGCGTAACTATGAAGGTTAAATGAGGTAAATTGAAAACCACTTAGCTCATTACCTGCCAGGTATTAAGCACTAGTATCATCATCGTCACTTTTAGAATTTATAGGTTGTAGGCCCAGACTGGAAAGGCACGTATCACACCATCTTTTTCTTTCCCTTTCGGATGGCCCTCCCTTTTCTTGTTTGTGGCAATACGGTTTGTTGTAGTTTTTTCTGTTATCTAGACAGACCGATGTGTGTATCCAGCCTGTTAAACAGCCAAAGCTGGCTGCTGCCATGAAGAACTTGTGGAACAAACTGGGCTTAGTTTGTTCCCTACTGGGAAATTAGTTTTGTGAATTAGTATACATGCTTTAGCAATATCAAAAGCAGTTTTTTTCTGCAGCTATTTAAGCTTGATTGTATTTTGTAGAAGAGTTGATTGAAGTTTCTGTTAGGAACTGTCTAACTAAAAGCCTTTACGTTCAATACAATTCCATCTCTGCTTTTTACATCTCTTAGCACTAGTGAAAGATGTCCGGTTTTGGAGACTGGTGTTTTTAGCCTGCAGATTAGGTACAGTCCAATTGTAGCGGTGGTGGTGTTAATAGTAGTCATAGCAGCAGTAGTAGTAGTAGTTCTTTAGCATATTAGTTTAATAGCATAATTAGTACAGGTTTTTTTTTTATTAATTTATTTTTTATTTTTAGCTGCTTTGGGTCTTTATTGCTGCGTGCAGGCTTTCTCTAGTTGCGGCAAGCGGGGGCTACTCTTCGTTGTGGTGCGCGGGCTTCTCATTGCAGTGGCTTCTCTTGTTGTGGAGCACTGGCTCTAGGCATGCGGGCTTCAGTAGTTGTGGCACACCGGCTCAGTAGATGTGGCTTGCGGGCTCTAGAGCGCAGCCTCAGTAGTTGTGGCGCATGGGCTTAGTTGATCTGTGGCATGTGGGATCTTCCCAGACCAGGGCTCGAACCCGTGTCCCCTGCGTTGGCAGGTGGGTTCTTAACCACTGCGACTACGCCACCGGGGAAGTCCCCAGATATACATTTTAAAATCGTTTTTGCCAGGGGTGTAGAAAATGGATTGTGGGGCTACCAGTTAAGAGGCTGTTGTACTGTTATAGCCTGGAGATGATAGTTGCCTGAAGTAGAGAGATGGAGTGGAGATGCGTTGGTGGGAAGAAGCAGAGGGTTTTGAGATTAGGTAGTTTCAATATTCTCTAGAGCAAGACGTTCTTAGTACGGTCCATGGACTACAGGGAGCTCATGAACTCTAAACGTTTTGTGAGGGAAGTGCATTTTCTCAAGGAGTCATTACCTTCCATCATTCATTAGAGTCTCAAAATTTAAGAACCAGTGCTCTATAGAGTTTGTAATTCAGGTTTTGTTTTGTTTTTTTTTTTTTTGGCTGCACCAGGTCTTAGTTGCTGCACGTGGGCTCTTTGGGCAGGTTTATAACCCATAAAAAAGTAATTGCCCATGGCTTACCAGGAGAGTTAAGAGTCATGGGTACCCTTTCTAAAAGATTGCCTTTTTTTTAAAAAATAAAATTTATTGTATTTATTTAGTTTTGGCTGCATTGGGTCTTCATTGCTGTGTGCAGGCTTTCTCTAGTTGTGGCGAGTGGGGGCTACTTTGTGTTGCAGCGTGTGGGTTTCTCATTGCAGTGCCTTCTGTTGTGGAGCGTGGGCTCTAGGCGCGAAGGCTTCAGTAGTTGTGGCAAGCGGGCTTGGTAGTTGTGGCTCATGGGCTCTAGAGCACAGGCTCATTAGTTGTGGCACACAGGCTTAGTTGCTCCACTGCATGTGGGATCTTCCCAGACCAGGGCTCGAACCCGTGTCCCCTGCATTGGCAGGCGGATTCTCAACCGCTGCGCCACCAAGGAAGCCCAAGGTTGCCTTTCTTTAGGGAACTCGTTTTTTGTTTGTTTTAAATCAGAGTTAAATGCTGTGCCATAGAAAAGTCACCTTTTAGTTTCTTTTTCTCTAGGAGTTATGGGCCGATGCACATACTGAGGAAGCTGAACATTAGTGAGCTCAGTTTCACGAAAATCCATATTCATTCCTACTGTTTTCTTCCATTGGGTTTTGTTTATAGTTTCTATTTTAGTGGTAGAAATGGAGCGCCTTAGTGTGTGAAGAGTGAGATTGTTTTCTTCTTGCTTTCCTTCTAACAGGAGTTTCATATGTATGTTTATATATTTTGTAGTGTGTTTTTCAGATGATAGTGTGTTACTGGAAGCATAGGGTGTGCTTTTTTCCACACAGTTAGAGCTCTACCACTGAAAGAACCATGTATTTTTCTTTTTATGGCAGATGTTGAAGACTGAAGGCTCATGGACTAAATCCAGTCGACAGATGTGTTTTGTTTGGCTCACACAGTGTTGTAAATTTGAATTAGTTGTCAACATTGAAAAACAGGGAGATTTCATGTAAAAATGTGGATTCAGGCTGCTTTGAAAAATCAGATCTGGCAGCCATGGACCTGTGTTTCTGCTTGCAGCAGCAGTCTTTTATAGTTGGGCATGTCCTTATATCGCCACTAAAAAATATTTTTTCTGCTTTGGTGCTTTATTTGTTTCCTTTGTTTCTTCTTTAAAAAAAAAAGGAAATTTTAGATAACTTCAGAAGAGGGAGATGGAGCAGTGCAGTGGGGAGGGGGCCCCAAAACATTGAATTATTTTCTTTCCAAACTGAAGAAACCCAAGGGCTTTTAGAAAGCAAAAGGCATTGATCTGACCCCTGACCATGCCTTTTTAGCTGGCACGTGTGCAGTGTCCTCATTTTTGTTCTGCCTGATTTGCTTTTCAGCATCTGGAATGCAGTAACTGCACAGCTTGGCTTGTTTCAGAAGATAGAAGGCCAAGCAAAGAGAAGTTGCTGAATGTCTAATTAGAAGACTTTTGGCGCCTGTCCTGAGGCAAAAGTGTGTGTGTTGTGTGTGTTTAATGTATGCATTTGTGAAGTCCATCGCTTTGCTTTCAGAAATCCTGTGTGTGTTTTGGAGAGGTTCATAACTCAATTTTATTTTTGTCTATTTTAATTAAAAGGTCAGGATACATAAAGGATTTAAAAAAAAAGTATTTGGCTGTGCTGGGTCTTAGTTGCGGCGTGCAGGATCTTCATTGCGGCATGCGAACTCTTAGTAGAGGTATGTGGGATCTAGTTCCCTGACTAGGGATTGAACCCGGACCCCCTGCATTGGGAGCATGGAGTCTGAGTCTTAGCCACTGGACCACCGGGGAAGTCCCTACAGAAAGGATTGATAGAGGAGTCATAGAGGTGAGACTGCTTTCTGAAGTTACTGTAGAGATTTCTTCACTCCAGGACTCTCCATTGTATCAGGGCTTCCCGGAAAATGATCCCATTGTATCTAAAGGATGTGTCCTATGTGTCCTAGAGTCTTGACTAAAACCTTTGGCTACCAGATTATGGGCTATCAGAAAAAACTTTAAAAATGAAGGAGATTGAGGAAGTTGGTCAGGCGCCAGAGTGGGGTTGCCCAATAAAGAAAAAGAATTGGGTAAATTTTTTAATGTAAAAAAATTCTTGTTTCAGGTGTTATAAAGTTATCCTTTACAAAGCCTTTTTTTTGGCCGCACAGCATGCGGGATGTGGGATCTTAGTTTCCCGACCAGGGAGACCAGGGATCAAACCCCGCACCCCCTGCAGTGGAAGCACGGAGTCCTAAGCACTGGACCTCCAGGGAAGTCTCACTCTGACAGTTTTGATGTCCCTTTGCATGTATCACATTGGAAAGTGTTCTGAGAGAGGCTTTTCTTGATGACCTTATCTATAATGGTACTCTGATCATTAACCAATACCCCTCCCCAACCCCGTGTTATTACTATGGGATATTACATTATTTATTTTTCATCTGTTGTGTCTTCACCTTTTTAGAGAGTGAAGCAGGGATTTGTTTGATTCACTGCTGAATCCCCACACCTAGGACATTCTCTGTTAAAAAGAAGAGGCTTAGTAAATATTGAGAGAAAGGATGAATTAATATGGGAATAAATAGATGGCTGACTGGGTGACAGTCTCTGGAAGTGCTCCCACTATCGAGTTCTAGCTTACTCAGATTCTGTTGAAAATAATTTGTATGGCGGTTGGTGAGGAGATTGCCAAGGGGCAAGGGGCAAGAGGGTACTTGCTGGAGCGATAAAAGTATTCTATTGTTGGGTTGGGTGGTGTTTACATAGTATATTTTGTCAAAACTCACTGAACTGTATCTTTAAAATGTATATATCTATTATATATGAGTTATAATAATTTATAAAAATTTGTATTCAGAACTCATTCTCTAAAGGCTGTTCTGTAAAACTGAGGTAATGCGGGCTTCCCTGGTGGCGCAGTGGTTGAGAGTCCGCCTGCCGATGCAGGGGACATGGGTTCGTGCCCCGGTCCGGGAAGATCCCACATGCCGCGGAGCGGCTGGGCCCGTGAGCCATGGCCGCTGAGCCTGCACGTCCGGAGCCTGTTCTCCACAACGGGAGAGGCTACAACAGTGAGAGGCCCTCCTACCAAAAAAAAAAAACAAAAACAAAAAAACTGAGGTAACTCTGTAGGTAGGCTGTGGTAATGATTGTTTTCCTTGAATTTTTGGTAAGTTTAGCCAAGTGTAGGTGGGACAGGAGGTTTTAAAATACTCTGGAGTGAGGAGGTGCCTCAGGCGTTATGAGGGAAGGAGGCTAAGCTGGCCAGGCTCTGAATAGCCCATCCCCATTTCAGTCTGAGGTGCTGCATTGATATTTTATACTTTGGGGTTTGGTAGGGGATATTTTCTGTTCCACTTTTAGCAGAATATTTTCAGCTGTAGTGTTCATTTAATAGGGCATGGTCATGGAGTTATATGATCTGTGGTACCTAGAGACCTTGGAATGAGATGAGAAATGGAAGTCGTTTCTTATCAGAAGTTTTTTGTTGTTGTTTTTAATTAAACTGGGACCTTGGGGCAAGTTGCTTAACCCTTCAGTGTATCTGTTCAATTTCAGATGGAGCTGGAAATCTCTTATCTACCTCCAACAAGGGTTATTGTGATGGCTAGATGGTTAGCCCAGTGCCAGGGTTAATAGTAGGGATTCAACAAATTAATTTTATTATATATGGAAGATGGATTGCTTGTTAGCTACTTGGGAAAGGGAAGTAGTTATATGGCATTAAATCTGAAAGGACAGTGAGAAACACCCAGAGCCCTCAACTGATAGCATATGGAAAGTGCTGAGTACATGATTAAGTTGGTGTTCAAGATTGTGAGGGAAGGATGACTTAATTATTCAATAAACAGCTCTGGAACAGTTGACTAACCTTTTTGAAAATTACGTTAACTTGACAAAATAAATCACGTGAAAACGAGAGATACAGATTAAGTCAAAAATGAAATACCATTTTTTCCCTCAGATCTCCATCATGATAAAAAAAAAACAATATAACGGTTATTGTTGGTGAGGGTGTGGGGAAATGGACATTCTCAAGTACTCCTGGTAGCAATATAAGGTGCTGTAGCTGTTCCAGAGAACAACACAATGTACCTGTGCTTTTAGGAATATACCATAAGGAAATAATTGCACAGGTCCTTAAAGATAAGGATAATCATTACAGTGTTACATTAAGTGAAAAATTAAAGACAACCTAAATGTACAACACTAGGGAACTGCTTATGTTATAGCATGTGTGTACAGTGGAATGCTAGGTAGAAAACAGAAGTAGATGGAAGCACCATATTTGTTGACATAATACAATGTGTAGAAAAATGCCCAGAACTGATACTTTTGTTCTGTTCAAAAACCTTTCTGACTCTCCATTTCCTCCTTAGTCAGTGTTTATTAAGCGTGTACTGAGCTTTAGATTCTGTTGGAGAAAAATTACCTTAAATATATGGTCTGTGGTCTAGATCTGCACAGTTCATTTTGGTAGCCACTAGCCAAATGTGGCTAGCTTACTTTGAGTTAATTAAAATTAAATACTTAGTATACTTATTTAGTATACTTAGTATAGTTTTCACACTAGCCATATTTCAGGTGGTCAATAGCAGCAACATGTGAATGGTGGCTGCCATTTTGAGGAGCATAGATATGGAACATTTTCCTCATCTCAGAAAGTTCTGTTAGCGTGGATCTAGATTGTCTTTTCATGTTTTTGTCAGCATTGCTTCTGCATATGATAGGTGGGGCCTCAGAGTAGTTGCAGTTTTCTCCCCTTAGAGTTTACAAAAGAATTTTGGACTTTGCTTTGGCTATCATTTATGCATCACCATTTTCATAGTATTTAAACTCTGTTTAGCTCTTAGCCCACAATGGGTTTGTTCAGAGTGCAGAGAGAATGCTACCTCTGTGGCCAAAGGGGAAAACATGGGGACAATTTTGCTAAACCTCCTAGTTCTGGATTAGAATTTTTTTTAACCTATTAGAGTTTCTGTTCTTCACTTTAAAAACAACTGAGCAGGAACTGGAATTGAGATTCATGCATGGATTGTTTTTGATGTTGTATGGCTTTTCTTTTTTGGGGGAAAGAGGGCATTAAATACTTACTAAATGTCTGCTAAGTGCTAGGCATTTACTAAAATGAAAATAACGTGGTATACAGATCTTTACTGATCTGATATTCTTTTAGGATTTAATTTCTGTCCAGGTTAGTTATTTTTTAGAAGTGGATGGATTTATTGCTTAAATGGGGGCTTCAAATATTGCCTTCAGAATATTGGTTATTTATGTTGGATGAGCTAAATCTTAATTTGTTACTTTGGGGCTAGGGTAGGCAAATATATTCCCACTGTGTTAGTGTTATTACAGTTGTGATGATCCCATTGAATGTGGCTGAAATGAACTTTTAGAAGATTTAGTGTAAGTTGGCTTTTACATTCTCTCATCCCTTTAGGCTCATGTTTCTCTTATACTGGGTAGGTTAGTTGCTCTGCATCAAGTGTTTTTCGTAGGGATGAAAATTTCTTTGATTTTTTTTTTTTCGTCCAGTGTTTTATTATGAAAGATTTCAAGCATGCAGAAAAGTTGAAAGAATTGTACAGTGAGTACCCATACGCCCGCCACTGAGATTCTACATTTGTTAGCATTTTGCTATGTTTACTTTATCACATATCTTTTTTTTTTAATCACATATCTTTATATTCATCACTCCACCGTATTTTTTTTCCAGGTTTTTTTGTTGTGGCTTAATATACAGAACATAAAATTTACCATGATAATTTTTAAGTGTGCAGTTCAGTGGTATTAAGTACATTCACTGTTGTGCAGCCATCATCACTGTTCATCTGCAGAATGTTTCATCTTGCAAAATCGGTACTCTATACCCCATTAAATAGTCAGTCCCCATTCTCCCTTCCATCCCCAGCCTCTGACAACCATCATTCTACTTTGTCTCTAAGGTTTAGACTGCTCTAAGTACCTCATATAAGGGGACTCAAAGAGTATTTGTCTTTTTGTGACTAGCTCACTTCAGTTAGCATAATGTCCTCAAGGTTTATCCATGTTGTAATATGTCAGAATTTCCCTTCATAATATTCCATTGTATGTAGGTATATACCACATTTTGCTTATCCATTTATCCATCAGTCAGACACTTGGGTTGTTTCCATGTTTTAGCTATTGTGAATAATGCTGCTGTGAACCTAGGTGTACAAATATCTCTTCAAGACCTCACTTTCAGTCCTTTTGAGTATATACCCAGAAGTTGAATTGCTGGATCATATGGTAATTCTATGTTTAGTTTTTTGAGGAACTGCCATTCTCTGCTGTTTTCCACAGTGGTTACACCGTTTACATTCCCAACTACAGCGCCAATTCTTCCACGTCCTCACCAGCATTTCCTCCCTCCCTCCCTCCCTCCCTCCTTCCCTCCTTCCTCCCTCCCTCCTTCCTTCCTCTTTTTTTTTTTTTTTTAAATAGTAACCATTCTGATGGGTGTGGGGTAGCTTTGGTTAGCATTTCCCTATTGATTAGTGATGTCCTCTTTTCATATGCTGTGGACCATTTGTATATCTTCTTTTGAGAAATATTTGTTCAAGTCCTTTGCCCATTTCCTTATTTTTTTTGAAGCATTTTAAAGTAAGTTGCAGAAATCAGTACATTTTATATTTAAATGCTTCAACATGCATATCATTAGCTAGAGTTCAATATTTATGATTGAACTCTTATGAGTCCCTTTTTTTTTTTTGGTTACGCGGGCCTCTCACTGTTGTGGCCTCTCCCGTTGCGGAGCACAGGCTCCGCACGCGCAGGGTCAGCGGCCATGGCTCACGGGCATGGCTCACGGGCGCCGCCGCTCCGCGGCATGTGGGATCCTCCCGGACCGGGACACGAACCCGTGTCTCCTGCATCAGCAGGCGGACTCTCAACCACTGCGCCACCAGGGAAGCCCTATGAGTCCCTTTTTGGGGGAGGACAGGGAGGTAAAATTTACACACTTAAATGTTACCATCATTTCTTTAATTTATATGTGCTTGGATAGAAAGATTTTGAGTGCCAGTTCTTAGCTGGAATAGTTCCCTTTCCTCTGATTTAATGATATTTGTCTCAAGTTAGATTTACTTTTATCAAATTAATATTGTGACCATATAATTTATCTTTTTGAACCAGGACACTATTGAGAGAGGGGATGCTATTAATACACTGGGACAGCAAGTGTAAACTGACTATCTTGAGCAAACTTGGATATAAGGTTAAATATTAAATAAATATTAAATAAGAACTAAAGAACTAAATATTAAGGAACTTTTATAGATTGAGATTCTTTTCAAAGTAAATGCTTATTTAAGCACTTTACATGCATTATCTCATTTAATCCTGTATATTACAGGGTAAGTGAAGAGTTTCTTGTTTTACAAATGATAAAGTTGAGGCATAAGAGATCAGTTTAGGAAGAGATAAGATTTGAACCTAGGTCTGACTCTAAACTTCCACTCTTAGCAACTGCTATATTGCTCAGAGTAAGGGTCCAGGGAGTGGATTGACCAGTAAATGAAGAGAATCCTCACATAACAGAACATCCCATTTTGTTATTGTCATGCTTATTAGATCCAGAGTTAAATTATTTAAATTTCGCTTCAAGAATAAATGGACTTGAATCTACCAGCCGACTGCAGAGGCTTTTTGATTCGCCTTGCTGCAAGTAGAATGACAGGAAGATGTATTTCAGAATCAATAATATTTGCCTAGCTTTTCTTTTTTTTTTTTGGCCGCTCAGCACGGCTTGTGGGATTTTAGTTCCCTGACCAAGGATTGAACCTGGGCCCTCAGCAGTGAGAGTGCAGAGTCCTAACCACTGGACCCCCAGGGAATTCCACTGCCTAGCTTTTTTTTTTTTTTTTTTTTTTTTTTGCGGTACGCGGGCCTCTCACTGTTGTGGCCTCTCCCATTGCGGAGCACAGGCTCCAGACGCGCAGGCTCAGCGGCCATGGCTCACGGGCCCAGCCGCTCCGCGGCATGTGGGATCTTCCCGGACCGGGGCACGAACCCGTGTCCCCTGCATCGGCAGGCGGACTCTCAACCACTGCGCCACCAGGGAAGCCCCCTTGTGCTGTTTTGACAGTTGAATGAACAGTGTTAGTTGAGCACTAGAAATTCTCAAATGTAATTGTTTTGAATGTCATTTGAGTTTACCCACTACAGTGAACCATCTCTTCAACAAATTGTTGGACTCTTGGTTTAGAAGCAGTGGATCCAAAATTCATTGAAAGAATGATACGTAGAGTGTCATTTAACTATTGCAAATGCTTTCTCATATCATTTATTATCATTTTTTAATATTTTTGAAACATCTTCTCTTTGAGAGAAGGCAGCTTAATGAAAAAAATTTTAACATGGTTAGCCCAAAGAGCAGCTTCCTGATAAAATCTGATACCTGCCCTGACCATTAACGTGTTGAGCTATTTTCATACATGAGCCATGAATGTAAATCAAAGGTTAACTGTTTAATTTTGAAATTGTCACCTAGCATTGCTGGGATTTTTAGGAAACTAGGATTTTATGTGCTGAGGGCTTCCCTGGTGGCGTAGTGGTCGAGAGTCCGCCTGCCGATGCAGGGGACATGGGTTAGTGCCCCGGTCCGGGAAGAACCCACATGGCGCGGAGCGGCTGGGCCCGTGAGCCATGGCCGCTGAGCCTGCGCGTCTGGAGCCTGTGCTCCACAGCAGGCGAGCCCACAGCAATGAGAGGCCCGCGTACCGCAAAAAAAAAAAAAGATTTTATGTGCTGGTCAAAAGTATACATAAGCTGTAACTTAAGTTCCAGATATAATATGTATATATAATATTATAACAATGTGTTATTCCATCTGGAATCTTAACCTTTCCCTTCTCACCTGATCTTATTCTGGTAACTTATCCTAGAGCTGTGAACAAGAAATAGGAGGTGCTTTCTGAGGAGAGGATCTTTGGTTTCCTTGTTCTGTATTAAATATTGCAGAGCTGTAGGGATACAGGCTTTGTCTTCTGTGTTGTTCATCCTCCTGCCTTTACTCCTTTTACTGTGTAGGAAAACATTGTTCAAATCAAAATTTTAAGTCCTGGATACACTTTTTGGATGCATTATGTGTACAAAACTCAGCCTTTCATATAGTAACTCATGAATAATCTAGTTTTCTGTAGAAAATATTCACAACTTTTTCTTGACTATGTTTTTTGCGGCCTGTGGGATCTTAGTTCCTTGATCAGGGATCAAACCCGTGCCCTTGGCATTGAGAGCGCGTAGTCTTAAGCACTGGACCGCCAGGGAAGTCCCTTGACTGTATTTCTTGATACAAGTTATATAGCATTTGGTGTAATTTTTTTTTTCTCCCTGAGTAGCAGCACCTGAATTGGACCCAATGTGGAATTAAACAAAATGCTAGGGATTTAGCCGGATCTCTGCTTTGCATTGGACAGATATTTTAGTATCAGCTCAGTTTTTTAAAAGGTGATTCTGGAAATGGAAGTATCTTTAAGGATTTAATTTGTTGTTTGGTGGTTATGTAAGCATGTTAGTGGGGAAAAAAGCCTTAATATAAGTATAAAATCTTGATTCACTACTGAAACAATTTGGGAAACTAAAATTCTCCTTGTTGAGCCTATCCACTGTTATCCTTTCCCTTCCAACTTCGTATTTTTCAAACTGCCCTTTTAGAATACAGTGTGCTATGTGCTTTACATACATTAATTCGTTTAATCCTATGGTAATTTTATAAGATCAGTGTATCTGTTTTTTTTTTTTGCTGTACGCGGGCCTCTCACTGTTGTGGCCTCTCCGGTTGCGGAGCACAGGCTCCTGCCGTGCAGGCTCAGCGGCCATGGCTCACGGGCCCAGCCGCTCCGCGGCATGTGGGATCTTCCCAGACCGGGGTACGAACCCGTATCCCCTGCATCGGCAGGCGGACTCTCAACCCCTGCGCCACCAGGGAAGCCCTGTATCTGTTTTTTTTGTGTGTGTGTGTGGTACGCGGGCCTCTCACTGTTTTGGCCTCTCCCGTTGCGGAGCACAGGCTCCGGACGCGCACGCTCAGCGACCATGGCTCACGGGCCCAGCCACTCCGCGGCATGTGGGATCTTCCCGGACCGGGGCACGAACCCGTGTCCCCTGCATTGGCAGGCGGACTCTCAACCACTGCGCCACCAGGGAAGCCCTGTATCTGTTTTTTGATATGAGAAACGTAGTAGTAAGATTATACACCTTGTTCAAGCCTGCACAGTAGTGGAGTCAGGATTCTAATCCATGTCGGTCACATTTGCAAAATTCTTGCTCTTAATCACTCTGCCTGTATTCAACATACACTTTTTTTTTCTTTCTTTTTTTTTAAGAAAGAATTATTTTATTTTTGGCTGTGCTGCACAACTTGCGGAATCTTAGTTCCCCAGCCAGGGATGGAACCCGTGCCCCCTGCAGTGGAAGCGCAGAGTCCTAACCAGCGGACTGCCAGGGAATTCCCCTCCACATACACTTTCATATGCTTGTCCTTCAATGTGGAGTTGTTTCTTTGATTTAACCTTAAGAGCATTGCTTTATGAGTTCTATTTCAATCTTTGGAAGTTGTTTGCAAAAGTTTAAATGTGTGTGGCCAAGAAGCTTATGAGGTACGTGGGAATGCTTGTACTTTTCTGTCACTATTATAGAGAATTGTATTAATCCTTTTTTCCTCTAGAGAGGGACTGAGAAATGAAGTCTAAAGTGAGCACAACAACAGGTTCAGCATTGTACAGCATTTTTTTCATGGTTTTAAAGTATGCAATCTGAAGACATGTAGAAAGTACAAAGAATAATACTGTATAACTGGTGCCCATATATTGACTATTTAAGAGATCGGTTTAATAAATTTAAGAAATAAAGCTTTACCACCACAGCTAAGTCTTCTAGAATTGTTCTTCCCTTCTCCCCCAACCTCTCTTCTAACTTAGTGTTTATGCATTTTTCTAGACTTCTATTAAAAATGTATGCTTTTGTAAACAAAATACACTATTTTTGTGTTTTTAAAACTTCATGTAAATTGTTCTATACCAGCTGATACCAAGAAGTTCTTGTTTATTTTTTTTTTTTTTAGCGTTTTTCTCCTTTTTTTGTTGTTGCTTTTTTGTAGCTTTTTTTTTTTTTAATGTTTATTTATTTATTTTTGGCTGCGTCGGATTTTCATTGCGGCTTGTGGGCTTCCCTTTAGTTGTGGTGTGCAGGCTCCTGAGTGTGTGGGCTCTGTAGCTGCGGCACGGGGGCTTAGTTTCCCACAGCATGTGGGATCCTAGTTCCCTGACCAGGGATTGAACCCTTGTCCCCTGCATTGGAAGGCAGATTCTTAACCACCGGACTACTAGGGAAGTCCCTAGCTCTTGATTCTTGAAACCAAGAAGTTGTTTTTTGTAACTTCTTTTTCTGCTCAGGCTTCTGTTTGTGGGATTCATTCATGGTATGTGTGTTCTTCATTTTCACTGTTTTATAGTATTCATTGTATGAAAGTGCCAGTTTTTATTTATCCATTTTGTACTGTATCCTGTTTGTACTCAGAGAGCGCTGCCAAGAATATTCTTGTATATATTTTCTACTGACTTGAGATAATTTCTCTAGGGTTTATACCTAAAACTGGAATTTCTGGTTCACGGGATGTGCACATCTTTAACTGTCACATTATTCTCCAGAGGAATTATACCAGTTTATGCTCCCAATATATGCATTTCTGTTGCTGTACATCTTCATGGCACATGATGTCGTTAGACTTTAAAATTTTTTGCCATTCTTGTGAGTATGAAATATTTTATTATAGTTTTAAGTTGTATTTCTCTGATTAGTAGTGAAAATGAATCTTTGCATGTGTGTATTAGCCATATAGGTTTTTTCTTTTTTTAATTGATCATCCCCTTAGCCCACTTTATTTTTAGTGTTTATCATCACTTGGCATACAGTATATAGTTACTTGAGTGTATGTCTTGCTCCACCAACCACAAGATGAGAGACTTTCTCCTTTTGTCAGTGTTGTACCTCTAGTGCCAAGGACAGTGCCTGGCATACGTAAGTGTTCAATAAGTATTTAATAAGTTAATCTTTTTTTATCTGAATAATTGAGTTTTTTGCCTTTTTTATTGATTTGTAGAAGTTCTTTATATAGAGTCTGGATTTTAATCCTTTGTTTATGTGTATTGCAAATATACTCTCCTAGTATGTGGTTTTGTTTTGATTTTCTAAAGCATATAGACATATTTATCAATCTTTATGTCTATGGTTTATACTTATAACTTATTTCAAATCCTCTACCCGGAATTTGTACAAATATTCTCCTATATTTCCTTCTAAATGTTTTAAAGCTTTTCACATTTAATGTTTGTTTATATGCTTTTTTTTTTTTTTTTTAAGTCCACTTGGAGTTTATTTTGTGTGATGTGAGGTAGGGGTCATTGGTGAGCAGTTACATTGCTTATAAATGTTTTGGAAATAAGATGCATTTTGTGAGAAACCCTGTATTTAGGAGTGGCTAGGTGGCCTTGGGATTTTGGCATTTTGTGGGAAGAAGAGGTTTGCATCCCTAAAGGTGTTTGTAAATTGATGTTGGGTTAACATCAGCAAATTTACAAAGCAGTTGCAAATTTATTTCTAGAATTAGCAGAACCAGAATATATGTGGACATTTTGGGTAGAGTTCCAAAATTGCTGATAAGACTATTTCTTAATTTGTTTGAAAATAAGTTATTTGGCAGTACTCTGGGAAGTAGTTTTGATCTTTGTGTCAAACCTAGTAGCTTCTTCCAATTTGTAATTTAAAAAGGAAAAATACGAAAGAAAAAAAATCTCTGAAGGTGAATGTACTTTAGTAGGTTCTCCAGCATGACATGATCATATCCAAATTGGTTGCTGGAATAATGTCACAAATATTTGTAACAGATTATTCCGGCATCAAATTTAGTCTCTTTCCTGTTGCTTGTTTACAGATGAGATGAAATGTGACTCATTTAGAAGTTGGTTATCCTGGTCTGATGCTCTGGGTTAAATGGGTTAATCAAATTACTATTTTGGATAAATTTTTTTAGTGAAAGTAAGCAGTTGTGGAAGATAATACTCTGAATGTACCATCCACTTTTCCAACTCTGAAATTAAGTTTTTTGGGAATTCCCTGGTGGTCCAGTAGTTAGGACTTGGTGCTTTCACTGCTGTGGCCTAGGTTCAATCCCTGGTCAGGGAACTAAGATCCGTAAAATACACAGCACAGCCGAAAAATAAATAAAATTAAGAGTTTTTTTGTGGATTGAAATTTAGTTTCAAATAGGCCTTTAGTGAATTAGATTTATTTATTTATTTATTTAGATTTACTTTTAGTTAGCATCTCCCTGTAGCTTCCAGTAGTGTAAATTTAAGGCAAATAATAGATAATTTAGGGAAGACATTTCATAAAGCACATTTAAAAATTTTTTTCCTGTTAGATAATTAATTGGGAAGAAAAGTGAGAAATTAGAGCAGAGTGGATGAAGTTTGTGGTTTAAGGTTCTTTAACAGGTGAAAGGTAGCATGATGATGTGGAAAGAACCGGGACACACTGAGAGCTAAGGGCCTTTAGCTCTAGTTTTGCCTCATCTTCTTGGGCAAATCTCTTCCTTTATCTGGGTTCAGGTTTCCTTCTGTGAAAAGTAGTTGTAGTTTAGATAATGATCTCTAAGAGTGCTTCCAGTTCTTAATGCTTTGTGATTCTAATTCTAGTGAGATTTGTCCATAACTCTTATATGCTTCTGGGTCAGATTGGAGTGGATCATGGTCTCTTAATCACACGACTCTCTGCTCTTTGATTAAAGCTAGCTGTAGACTGACTCAGGGCTGCACACCCTGTACATGGTCTGATGATAATGAACTTTCTGTTTATTCTCCTAGTGCTAGGAGAAATAACAAATAACTATTTACAAATAACTATTTCAGTGAGGTTTAGAAACAGAGGCATAAAAGTTATAAACGTAGGTTGGAAGTTGTATTAATACCAGGGTCTTGGCAGATAATGATAATACTGAGCAGAGATAAACTGCTCTGTTGTATTATAAGCACCTTAAAAGGGCACAGATTTTCTGATTCATCTTTGTGCTTTCCATAGTGCCCAGTGAAGGAAATTAACATTTATATTATTACTTGAGTCCTTGCTATATTACTGTGCACTGTACTATGATTTAGGTGTTTTCCTCATTTAATCGTTTCAGTAGCTTATGAGATAGTGTTGCCCTTATTTTATAGGTCAGGAAACTGAGACTTAAAGGAGTCAAAATGCTTTAAAGTAGTTTTTTTTTTTTTTTGCGGTACGTGGGCCTCTCACTGTTGTGGCCTCTCCCGTTGCGGAGCAACGCAGGCTCAGCGGCCATGGCTCATGGGCCCAGCCGCTCCGCGGCACGTGGGATCTTCCTGGACTGGGGCACGAACCCGTGTCCCCTGCATCGTCAGGTGGACTCTCAGCCACTGCGCTACCAGGGAAGCCCTAAACTAGTTTTTATGTGACGCCAGCGTCTGTTCTCTTTATTGTCTCAGTATGCTGCCTAGCAAAGACATTATCCATTGGGTGCACTCAATGAATGTTAACTCAGTGAAATACTTGTGAAATGTTTTATGTTCATTGTTTTGGGTCTTTTTTTTTTTTAAAGTATTTATTTATTTATTTAGGGCTGCGTTGGGTCTTAGTTGCAGCATGCGGATCTTTTGTTGTGGCGTGCGGGCTTCTCTCTAGTTGTGGCTTGCGGGCTCAGTAGTTGCAGTGGGCGGGCTTAGTTGTCCTGCAGCATGTGGGATCTCAGTTCCCTGACCAGGGATCCCCTGCATTGCAAGATGGATTCTTAACCACTGGACCACCAGGGAAGTCCCCCAACTAAATATCTTACTAATAGGACATCCTTAAGGCAAGGCAACATGTGGTTGGCAGTTGTGTTCCAAGGTAAAAAATTAAACCTGAGAGGGGGACTGGAAGTTGAGGATAGGGAGGGTAGAAATTAGGAAGGAGACCTCTTTTCATTATGTAGTCTTATACAGTTTGAAATTTTTACTGTGCTTGTATTACTAAAATGAAAAAACTAGGTAAAAAGAATTAAACATTTTAAGTTTGCTAAGGCAAATGAAACAGTTTAAGTTAATATCTCAAGTTCTATGATTCTGTACATGTTTTTACCATTTTAAAAACTGTGTACATGTGCCACAATATGGCTGAACCTTGAAGACATGCTAGGTGACGTAAGTTAGACGTAAAAGGACAACACTGTATGATTCCACTTGCGTGAGATACCTAGATTAGTCAACTTCATGGAGACAAAGTAGAGTGGTGGTTGCAGTGGTGGGGGTGTTACTGTTTAACAGGTGCGTGGTTTGTCTTGGGGAGATGGAAGAGTTCTGGAGATGGATGGTGGTGATGGTTGCATACCAGTGGGAGTGGGCTGAATGCCACTGATCTGCACTGTACGCCTAAAAATGGTTAAAATGGTATATCTTGTGTTATGTATATTTTACCATAGTAAAATATATATATATTATTTAGCTAGTATTTACTCATTTTGTTATTCAACACCGGGGAATCCAAAAAAAGGAGTTTGATCTGGTACTTGCCCTCAAGGAGCAAAATAGTCTAGTAATATTGCATGATTAGTATTTTTCAAGGAATAGATGCTTAAGTTGTAAGGAAATGGTGATAGCTTATAAAAAGTTGTAATGTGATAAAATAAATTCTGGAAAAGTAGCTGTTAGGATTTCCTGACAGTCTTACATACTGAATAGGCCAGAGGATTCAGATGAGAAGGTTATAATTTTGCCCTGAGGCCCCTCTGCATAGCCTGAGAGCAGGATTTAAAAAATCACCTGTCTAGGTAGGAACTGTCAGGTACACAGATGGCATGTTGATCCGTCTCTCTCTCTTGTAAATTGAGAACCTGGGGCACAGAATAATGGTGTCATTTAGGGGTCAAGCTCATTCAGCCTGGAATGAAGTATAGGTTTGGGTTTGTTGCCAGAGTGTTCTGCTTCTTTAAGAGATTTGGAAGATGTAGTGTCTTATATTCTAAGTCTGCCATAAATCCAGACTCTGAATTATCAAGAGAGAGAACATAATTGTTTAATGAACTTGTGACTATCCACACCAGCTAGTTGAAGTCTTGTTGTCTTTTAACTCTGTCATTTTGACATTGGCCTGATTCATAATTATTATTATTGAGTACTAATGGTGTGCTAAGCACTTTCAGTAACTTTATGCATATTAATTTATTCAATTTTCATAACCCTTTGTAGTAAGAACCAGTTTTACAGGTAAAGGAACAGAGATAGTGAGATTTAATTAAGAAATTTATCACAGGTCTAAGTCAGTTGGTGGAGTGGGAATCAATCAAATCTAGGCAGTCTAGTTTTAGAGCATGTGTTCTTTTTTATTATTTATTGGTTAGTGCTTTGCAGATTGCTTTGGGATGATGGATTACTAATTTTATTTGCTTTACTGTAAATTGCTGGGCATAAGTATTTAAAAATGACATTTTCTACTATTTGAGACCCTACAGTTTTGAGAATTACTGTTCATTAAGGGTTTACTCTTGTTTGGCCATTTGCACTACATGACTTTGTTAGGCAAGTTATGTAAATTGAATACAGTTTTTATAATACAGGTGTATTAGTGAGAAGAATGGGATTCTTTTGGGGGGGATAACACTTCTTTTAATTGGGGTCCATAGCAATTGATGGCAAATGTCATCTGTTAATGATGAAATTTGTAGTGAGATTTTACAAATGTCATCTTTTTAAAAATATTAATTTATTTTTGTCTGCGCTGGGTCTTCGTTGCTGTGCGCAGACTTCCTCTAGTTGTGGCAAGTGGGGGCTACTCTTCGTTGCGGTGCGCGGGCTTCTTCTCATTGCAGTGGCTTCTCTTGTTGCAGAACATGGGCTCTAGGCTTGCGGGCTTCAGTAGTTGAGGTGTGTGAGCTCAGTAGTTGTGGCAGATGGGCTTAGTTGCTCTGAGGCATGTGGGATCTATTCCGGACCGGGGCTCAAACCCTTGTCCCTGGCATTGGCAGGCGGATTCTTAACCACTGTGCCACCAGGGAAGTCCCCATATGTCATCTTTGAAAACGTTTTTTCACACAGGTCCTGCCAAATACTAATCTTAATCCATGAGCATATGATTTTTTTTCGGAGCATATGATTTTAATTGAGCATATTTATCACTTGGAAGGCTTTATAGAATTCTGTTAGATTCTTTTCTCGATATTTGCTTTTTAGCCTGCCCTTACACCGCACATTAATCATTTCCAATTGATGATTAGATGGAAGTTCCTTAGTTGTGTTTAGATGGATTTTGAAATATGGAGATTTCCTTTGCACTTGCATTGAGGAAATATAGTAAAACTGTACTTTGAGCTAAGAAAATACGTCTGCTTCAAATTTGTGTGGGACTGGAGATCTCATTGCTTGTTTTAACGTTCGACAGTACAGGAAATGAAAAAAGTAACCAACATTACTTGTGATTCAAACAATGTATGTTCATTTTAATTTGCTGTAGTATGTTTCCCATAGAAGTGCTGTTTTGTCTTGTTAATTTTCAAATGGATTTATTAAGAGACGTTATTAAGTGTGCAGCAAAAGCTAATTTCCAAAGCCATAAAGTATTCAGTAATAGTGTTTAAGGGTGATTCGTCTTCAGAAAAATTTCAAATTCAGTCTTTTGGGTTTTTTTTAGAGTATTTATTTATTTAGGCTGCGCCGGGTCTTTGTTGTGGCATGTGGGATCTTTAGTTGTGGCATGTGGACTCTTAGTTGTGGCATGCATACTCTTAGTTGCAGCATGCATGTGGGATCTAGTTCCCCGACCAGGGATTGAACCCGGATCCCCTGCATTGGGAAAATGGAGTCTTAACCACTGGACCACCAGGGAAGTCCCTCAAATTCAGCCTTGAGCTTAAAAAAAAAAAAAAAACACAATAAAATTTTATGGCTGCTAAGCCATTTAACTGCTGTTTAGTAGGCAAGTCAGGATTCACCTTCTGTTTCTGACAGAAATTCATAGAACTGATGAATCCATTACAGCAGTGGATTGAGAGCAAATGAAGGTCACTCTTGACAATACTGGATCAATAAGCATGTGATACATTTTTTTTGCAGAATACTTGCTGATGAACAGTACAGTGAATAAACCATTTGCTTGAAATACTTTACATTTTCACAGGCTTTGTAAATTTGCCCATCTAAGCCCTTTTTTCTCCACACGTTTTTACCACCATTATTTGTGCACATCTTAGCAGATTCAGGTTCAGATTGTATTGAATTAATGTTCTCTCAACCTTTGTGAAAAGATTCTTGCCAGTGGTTGTTCCACACAGACTGTTTTGTTCATAGTGTTCAGTCACTTCAGACTCAGCGTTGACGTCACTAAACAACTGAGCAGTTTCAGTAATATCTGTTGAATCATCTAGAGCCATGGAACACCACTCACAATCATTTGCCTTTTTTTCAAAATAAATTTATTTTGAACAGTTTGATTTACAGACAGTCTCAGAAAATAGTACAGGGTGTTCCTATATATACCCCCATATCCATTTCACCTGTTAACACCTTGCCTTAGTATAGTACATTGGTCACAACTAATGTACCAATATTGGTACATTGGTATATTCTTTTTTTTTTGGTGTGTGTGTATATATATATATATATATATTTATTTATTTAACATCTTTATTGGGGTATAATTGCTTTACAGTGGTGTGTTAGTTTCTGCTTTATACCAAAGTGAATCAGTTATACATATACATATACATATGTTCCCATATCTCTTCCCTCTTGCGTCTCCCTCCCTCCCACCCTCTCTATCCCACCCCTCCAGGCGGTCACAAAACATCGAGCTGATATCCCTGTGCTATGCGGCTGCTTCCCACTGGCTATCTACCTTACGTTTGTTAGTGTATATATGCCCACGCCTCTCTCTCTCTCTCTCTCGCTTTGTCACAGCTCACCCTTCCCCCTCCCCATATCCTCAAGTCCGTTCTCCAGTAGGTCTGTGTCTTTATTCCTGTCTTACCCCTCGGTTCTTCATGACATTTTTTTTTCTTAAATTCCATATATATGTGTTAGCATACGGTATTTGTCTTTCTCTTTCTGACTTACTTCACTCTGTATGACAGACTCTAGGTCTATCCACCTCATTACAAATAGCTCAATTTCATTTCTTTTTATGGCTGAGTAATATTCCATTGTATATATGTGCCACATCTTCTTTATCCATTCATCCGATGATGGGCTCTTAGGTTGTTTCCATCTCCGGGCTATTGTAAATAGAGCTGCAATGAACATTTTGGTACATGACTCTTGTTGAATTTTGGTTTTCTCAGGGTATATGCCCAGTAGTGGGATTGCTGGGTCATATGGTAGTTCTATTTGTAGTTTTTTAAGGAACCTCCATACTGTTCTCCATAGTGGCTGAACCAATTCACATTCCCACCAGCAGTGCAAGAGGGTTCCCTTTTCTCCACACCCTCTCCAGCATTTATTGTTTCTAGATTTTTTGATGATGGCCATTCTGACTGGTGTGAGATGATATCTCATTGTAGTTTTGATTTGCATTTCTCTAATGATTAATGATGTTGAGCATTCTTTCATGTGTTTGTTGGCAGTGTGTATATCTTCTTTGGAGAAATGTCTATTTAGGTCTTCTGCCCATTTTTGGATTGGGTTGTTTGTTTTTTTGTTATTGAGCTGCATGAGCTGCTTGTAAATTTTGGAAATTAATCCTTTGTCAGTTGCTTCATTTGCAAATATTTTCTCCCATTCTGAGGGTTGTCTTTTGGTCTTGTTTATGGTTTCCTTTGCTGTGCAAAAGCTTTGAAGTTTCATTAGGTCCCATTTGTTTATTTTTGTTTTTATTTCCATTTCTCTAGGAGGTGGGTCAAAAAGGATCTTGCTGTGATTTATGTCATAGAGTGTTCTGCCTATGTTTTCCTCTAAGAGTTTGATAGTTTCTGGCCTTACATTTAGGTCTTTAATCCATTTTGAGCTTATTTTTGTGTATGGTGTTAGGGAGTGATCTAATCTCATACTTTTACATGTACCTGTCCAGTTTTCCCAGCACCACTTATTGAAGAGGCTGTCCTTTCTCCACTGTACATTCCTGCCTCCTTTATCAAAGATAAGGTGACCATATGTGCGTGGGTTTATCTCTGGGCTTTCTATCCTGTTCCATTGATCTATCTTTCTGTTTTTGTGCCAGTACCATACTGTCTTGATTACTGTAGCTTTGTAGTATAGTCTGAAGTCAGGGAGCCTGATTCCTCCAGCTCCGTTTTTCGTTCTCAAGATTGCTTTGGCTATTCGGGGTCTTTTGTGTTTCCATACAAATTGTGAAATTTTTTGTTCTAGTTCTGTGAAAAATGCCAGTGGTAGTTTGATAGGGATTGCATTGAATCTGTAGATTGCTTTGGGTAGTAGAGTCATTTTCACAATGTTGATTCTTCCAGTCCAAGAACATGGTATATCTCTCCATCTATTTGTATCATCCTTAATTTCTTTCATCAGTGTCTTATAATTTTCTGCATACAGGTCTTTTGTCTCCTTAGGTAGGTTTATTCCTAGATATTTTATTCTTTTTGTTGCAGTGGTAAATGGGAGTGTTTTCTTGATTTCACTTTCAGATTTTTTATCGTTAGTGTATAGGAATGCCAGAGATTTCTGTGCATTAATTTTGTATCCTGCTACTTTACCAAATTCATTGATTAGCTCTAGTAGTTTTCTGGTAGCATCTTTAGGATTCTCTATGTATACTATCATGTCATCTGCAAACAGTGACAGCTTTACTTCTTCTTTTCCGATTTGGATTCCTTTTATTTGGTATATTCTTACTAACTAAAATTCATACTTTATTCAGATTTCCTTAGGGTTTTTTTTTTTTTTTTTTGAGGTACGCAGGCCTCTCACTGTCGTGGCCTCTCCCGTTGCGGAGCACAGGCTCCAGACGCGCAGGCTCAGCGGCCATGGCTCATGGGCCCAGCCGCTCCGCTGCATGTGGGATTCCCCGGACCGGGGCATGAACCGGTGTCCCCTGCATCGGCAGGTGGACTCTCAATCACTGTGCCACCAGGGAAGCCCCTTTTTTTTTTTTTTAATTTTTAATTTTTAAAAATTTTTTGGCTGTACAGCGAGGCATGTGGGATCTTTAGTTCCCTGACTGGGGATCGAACCCATGCTCCCTGCAGTGGAAGCACAGAGTCTTAACCACTGGACCACCAGGGGAAGTCCCCAGATTTCCTTAGTTTTTACCTAATGTCCTTTTTCTGTTCCAGGATCTCATCTGGGATATACATTAAGTTGTTGTGTCTCCTTAGGCTTCTCTTGTCTGTGACAATTTCTCACACTTATTTTTGGGGACCTTGACAGTTTTGAGGAGTACTTGTTAGCTGTATGTAGAATGTCCCTCAATTGGGATTTGTCTAATATTTTTCTAATGATTTATACTAGTGTTATGGATTTGGGGGAGAAAGAACACAGAGGTAAAGTGCCATGTCGTATCAAGGAATACATGCTATCAGTGTGACTTCTTGTTTAGCTGTGATTATCTGGCTAGGTTTCTCCAAAAAATTACTCCCTCCCCTCCCTGCCACAGTGTGTACTCTTTGGAAGAAAATCGCTAGGCATACCCACGTCCACTTAAGGAGTGGAGAGTTATAGTCCACCTCCTTGAGGGTGGTGTATATACATAAATTATTTGTAATTCTTCTGCCTGGGAGTTTGGTCTTTTCTCATCCATTTATTTATTTATTCAGTCACTTATTTATATCAATATGGACTCATGGGTATTTTTGTTATAATCCAGTACTTTATTTTGTTCTAATTTTTTTTTTTTTTTTTTTTTGCGGTACGCGGGCCTCTCACTGTTGTGGCCTCTGCCGTTGCGGAGCACAGGCTCCGGACGCGCAGGCTCAGCGGCCATGGCTCACGGGCCCAGCCGCTCCGCGGCATGTGGGATATTCCCGGACCGGGGCACGAACCCGCGTCCCCGGCATCGGCAGGCGGACTCTCAACCACTGCGCCACCAGGGAAGCCCGGTTCTAAGTTTTTGATTTTTACTATTGAGAGCTCTTTCAGTTGGACGGGAGTGTCCTTCTGACATACCCCCTTTATTGTGTGTGGTGGTGTTTTTTGTCGTTGTTTAGCACTTCCTTGCTTTCTGGCACTGTAAGATACTCCCAAGCTCATACTGTGAATCCCCTCCCCCAGCCCTAGATTCAGCCATTTCTCCAAGGGGCCCTGGTTTCTTTTATTGGAGAATGGTATTAGAAATCAAGATCTGGGTGCTAGGTGTGCACATTGCTACTGGAGGGTTATTCCTTCCACATCTTCTCAGCTGACAAAGCAAGGAAATACATCTGTATACTAACATATATTCCATATACTTACAGAAATATCTAAGTATTTCTTATTTCTACATATCTTCATTTGTATCTGTATTAAGCTGGACATGAATTACTGATATCTCCAACTCTAATCCAGTACCTCATTGATCATTCTAGTCTCTTCCTTTTTTATCTATAATCTCCCTCTCCCAACAGTGAGAAACTTGGCTCTCACCATTTGCCATCCATTTACTCATTAGTTCCAGTATACGTGTAGTGTAGTGGTTTCAGGATTGTTAACCTGTACCCTTTAACAACTTTACAACTAGAAAACTTTAACAAGTAGAACACAGTGGTTATATGCAGTTCCTTTTGCTTTTTATCTTCTCATTTCACTTATTTCCATAGTTAACTTAGGTTAGCACCCTTCCTCTCCACCTGCCCTATTTTTTAATTGACTACTTATATTGCTCCCATTGTCCTCAACCCTTCAAATCAAAAGGCTAATAGTCTTAAACAAGTTCATTTTCTCGAGACACATTTTTTAGGCTCTTGCAGTCAAACATAATTTAATTAACTCACTATAGATAAACGACTTTTCTCCTTATGCTAACAGATACAACACTCAGAAACTTACTTTGGTTGTAGCCTTATTTTTGTTTATTTTGTTTTTATGAAGGTTTTCTGTTGTGATAAGATACTCTGTTTTAAATTTTTAAAAAATTTCCAGCAGTTGGTTTCCTGTGAGTTGGGAATGTTGTGTGAGTGCTTAGTTTGGTAATGTCGACACATACTGTGTTCTTGGCACAGCTATGGTGTCATTTCATAGTAAACACAATGTGTTGCCATCTAATTGGATTAAAAAAAAGCACCCACGCTCCATGTGTGATATGACAGAATACATGGTACTTGAAATGCTTTTTATTTATATTTATTTATTTATTTTTTAAATTTATTTATTTATTTATTTGTGGCTGTTTTGGGTCTTAGTTGCTGCACGTGGGCTTTCTCTAGTTGCAGCAGGCGGGGGCTACTCTGTTGCGGCGCGTGGGCTTCTCATTGCAGTGGCTTCTCGTTGTGGAGCACGGGCTTCAGTAGTTGTGGCTCACGGGCTCAGTAGTTGTGGCTCGCGGGCTCTAGAGCGCAGGCTCAGTAGTTGTGGCACACAGGCTTAGTTGCTCTGCGGCATGTGAGATCTTCGTGGACCAGGGCTCAAACCCGTTTCCCCCGCATTGGCAGGCGGATTCTTAACCACTGTGCCACCAGGGAAGTCCCTGAAATGCTTTTTAGTTACAATTGCTTCACCACAATTTGTAGCAGCGCAAAGTGGTGAGACCACTGCTTTTAGTCACTTTTGCAACTACTCTGCTGTTGTAGTGTGAAAGCAGTTATCTATAAACAAATGAACCTGGCTGTGTTCCAGTAAAACTTCATGGATACTGAAATTGGAATTTCATAGAATTTTCACACGTCATGAAATACTTTTTTTTTTTTTTATTTTTTTGCGGTACGTGGGCCTCTCACTACTGTGGCCTCTCCTGTTGCGGAGCACAGGCTCCGGACGCGCAGGCTCAGTGGCCATGGCTCACCGGCCCAGCCGTTCGGTGGCATGTGGAATCCTCCCGGACCGGGGCACGAACCCGTGTCCCCTGCATCGGCAGGCGGACTCTCAACCACTGCGCCACCAGGGAAGCCCATGAAATACTTTTGATATTTTTCTACCATTAAAAAAAAAATGTAGAAATTTGGGAATTCCCTGATGGTCCGGTGGTTAGGACTCCGCACTTCCACTGCAGGGGCGCCTGGGTTTGATCCCTGGTCGGGGAACTGAGATCCTGCAAACTGAGCGGGCAGCCAAAAAAAAAAAAAAAAAGATAGGAACAGTAGAAACTATTCTTAACTCATAGGTGGTACAAAAACAGGTTGGGCTGTGTGACATCATTTGCTCACCCCCCCAAGCGAAGAAGGCCCTGTATACTGGACACGTTTGGAAGTATCTGTCTTTCTCTCCAAAACCATTCATAGTAATTTCACCAGTCTTAGATTCAGTATTGGTCCCTGGTTCATACTAGGGAAGCTGCTTGGAGCAAGACATTGCACAGTTTTCTGTGGTAAAACACTAAAGGTTTATTTGCCTAGCTGTAATAATCTTATCAATTCCTAGTATTTTTTTCAATGGGGAGTGGATAAGATTAAATTTTGTCATTGGCTACTTTGGGTTAACTTGAATAGAAGACACAGTCCTCTTTTGTTCCTATTTATTTATTCATTCATTTTTGGCTGCGTTGGGTCTTTGTTGCTGCCTGCGGGCTTTTCTCTAGTTGTGGGGCTTGTTGCAGTGCGAGGACTTCTCATTGCGGTGGCTTCTCTTGTTGCGGAGCACGGGCTCTAGGCATGCGGGCTTCAGTAGTTGTGGCTCACGGGCTCTAGAGCACAGGCTCAGTAGTTGGGGCGTGTGGGCTTTGTTGCTCCGCAGCATGTGGGATCTTCCAGACCAGGGCTCGAACCCATGTACCCTGCATTGGAAGGCGGATTCCTAACCACTGTGCCACCAGGGAAGCCCTTTTGTTCACTTTTATTCAACTTGATTTTGAAAGTAGACACATTAGTCCTTAAGTATTGTAGAAGCATCATGTGCCTTGTGGTCTTTTTCTTTTTTTGGCTGTGCAGTGCGGCATGCGGGATCTTAGTTCCCCGACCAGGGATTGAACCTGCGTCCCCTGCATTGAAAGGCGGATTCTTAACAGCTGGACCTCCAGGGAAGTCCCTGCATGGTGGTTTAAAGGATTAGCTTTAACCTCAGGTTCATAGGAGCAGACAAGGTCATCTTTGTGCTTCCTTATCTTATGTATTTCTCAATACAAGATTATCAGGGGTGCTTGAGGTGAGATAAAAAACATTTCAAATCTTTAACTGTAGAAAGTAAAAATGCTTTAACTGTAGGAAGTAAAAACTTAGAATGTTAGTGCTCACTCTTTGGATTTAGGAACTATGTTGTTACGTAAGGTATAGTGTATGGAACGTGGGGGCATTCTGAGCTGCACTCTAGTCTAAGCCACTGCCGTCCTTTTCCTGGATAGTTGTAGGCAATATCTAACAATTTCTTCTGCTCTTGCCCTGTTAAGGTCTGTTCTACACTCAGCAGCCAAGATCCTTTTAGAACGTGATTCTGGTCCTTACTCCTCTGCTCAAAACAGTGCTGTGGCTGCCTACATAACCTGTAGGAAAGCCAAAGCCCTTACGATGGCTTGCAAGGCCCTTTCCATTCACCCATGTCTCTGACCTGATCTTCCAGCTGTTCCCTGGAAACTGTTGGCATTGCAGCCACTCTGTTTTTCTGTCTTCCTTAGATACACCAGGCATGTTCCCTCTGCAGGGCCTTTGCACTTGCTCTTTCCTCTATTTGGTCCCTTTTGCCTTCAGATAAAGTACAGCATACTGTTTCTGTTAATCTTTGCCTTCTCTGACCACAGTACATAAAAGAGTAACTCTTATTCCTCATGTGCTCCCATCTGCCCCTTAGAATGTAAGCTCCAGGAATGAAGAGATATTTTAAAAATTTATTTATTTTTGCCTGTGTTGGGTCTTCGTTGCTGTGCGCCAGCTTTCTCTAGTTGCGGTGAGCGGGGGCTGCTCTTCGTTGTGGTGCGCTGGCTTCTCATTGAGGTGGCTTCTCTTCTCTCGTTGTAGAGCACAGTCTCTGGGCGTGTGGGCTTCAGTAGTTGTGGCACGCACGCTCAGTAGGTGTGGCTTGCGGGCTTAGTTGTTCCAAGGCATGTGGGATCTTCCCGGACCAGGGATGAAACCCATATCTCCTGCATTGGCAGGCAGATTCTTAACCACTGGGCCACCAGGGAAGTCCCTGAGGAGATTTTTAATTGCTGAATCTCTGTTGCCTAAAATAGTGCCTGGCAATGTAGTAGGTACTTAATAAATTTTTTGTTGAAGTAAGTGGACAGTTAAAATGGAAATTGTGTAGAAGGGAAAAAGATATATTGTCGGCAGTGCTGTGGTGTCCTTGCTAATATACTCTGACGAAAGGCAGGTCGGGAGAATGAGGCTGAAAAGCACGCCTATCACTGTCCCGATGACTCAAGCAGGACAAGTTTGGGGGTGCATAAAAATTGGTGGCAGGCGACTTAGGGCTTCAGGTGTCTCCTTGCTGTCATAGAATAACTAAGGGCCAGAGCCTCAGATTTGCTTCTCCACCCATTGCAACAATGGAAAATTGAAGATTTGTTGTGATGAGAAAATTCTTGCCAGTGTCGAAGAGGTTAATTAATAGGGAAGAAACATGATGGGGTAGAAAAAGGAAGATTGTGTGTGTGTGTGTGTGTGTGTTAACTGGCTAGAATTTTAAAGGTGGATGTATTGGAATAGTTCTTTAATCAGTGCATTGTAGAGTAAGCGGTTCCCAGTTTTGTAGCAGTCATCGGGGGTTCCCTCAAGCTGACCGATGTCATGAGCCCCTGTGCCTCTGCAGTTAGAAACAGGGAAAGTTTTGGTTGATGAATTCCCAGAATGACTTGCAAGAATATATGCAAAAGTATTGTGAAAGAATGAGTTTTTGTAAGTGCTGTATTTTTGCTATTTATCAACTAAGCGAATACATACCAACATTGTCATTAATTTGCCAAATGGTCTGACTGAATAGTAATTTCATCTGGATAAGTCTTAGTTTTAACAGTAGGTTTTTGTTGCCTCTTTGTAATGTTAATTACCTGATAACCTTTGGTATAGGTCAAGAGTTTATTGCTTGTGTATTCAGTTTATTCAGTGGACACATATCAGTGTATATAGAGTTTGCAGCCTTGTGAGGTAAGTTGACATATTAACAGACATAATGATATGCGTGTCAGGAGAACCATGTCTAGGGTAACAGAGAAGCAATACCTAACCCAGCCTGGGTGAGCCAGGGACAGCTTGCTGGGGAAGGAGACCCTCGTAAGAATGAGTAGGAGTTTGCTGAGAGGGGAGTTGAGGGCTCCCCACTACTGAGAGACTATAGCTTAAGGAAATGCATTCTCTTCTCTCCTGGCTAAATAGGCAAGGATTCAGCTATGTGCAAACCACAGGTTCAGAGAAAGCTAAGGTGGGTATCCTTGACTGAGTCAATGAATAAGTGAAAAAAGAGAAGATTAATGTCAAGACCGCGTCTTCAGATTATGTAATTTTTAGGTGCCTTCCTACTTTATAGTATTATGAATGAACGAAAAAACTTTAATCTAGGAGTGAGGACGTTAATTACATACTGAGCTTGCTGATCTTGGAACTTTGTTTTCCTGTTTGTTTGGGATAATACTACATTGCTTTGCTATATGGCCATGTTAGTAGTATTTGGATCTGGGAATATTTAAACAACTGGATCTGAAGGGTTTTTTTGTGCTTTGAGGGATGAGTGTGGGGAGTTACTTTAACTTGAAATGTATTTGTTAAATTTAGTTCAGCATACTTGAAAGTTTTTTGTTTCAAGCATCTAATTCTTCTGAAGTTATTCTCCAGGTTGAATTATGGAGTTTGCAAACTAAACTTGTATAATGCAAACCATAGCACCTGAAATATTGCCAGTGAAAGTATCAGGTTACAAGAGGAAGGTTTTAGCTTTCCATACTTTCCAACCTTACTATAGGAGGTTGGGTGGATGAAAATGAGTATGAGAGACCCTCAGGCCAGTATACTTTGGGAGAGAATCCTGTGTCCACTTGGAGTTAATTTGAGGGCTAGAGGAGAGTTTCTGCTTATAGATTCCAAGCATCTGTATTTCAAGATGCAGTCTGCAAGGTTTGGGTAGCTATTTTATCACTGCTTATTTCTTCTCATTCCAGAGTTGTATCCTGACTTTGTAAATTGGAGAAGCCAGCGCGGCACTGCCAGTATTCTTTGAGGTAGTGTCTGTTTGGGGTCTGGTGCAAGTCGAATCATTGTTCAAATAAGGTAAATGCATGGTGGTAAAAGGAACTAATAATAACTTCATTGGCTTACAGAGCCAGTCTTATGTTGTTTATCCAGAAAATTCCTTAATAGAAGTTCTGGGTTCTTATTAAGCAATATTTATCTTTCAGTTTAAAAAACTGAAATAGGCTGATAAAGTAGCCGCTCTCCTCTCTGATTCCATCCCAAGTTGTAGAATCAGCAGTTACTTTCTTATTTTAACTAACTTTTGAGTTTTTAAATAACACATGTTTATTCACTTGGACATACTGAAAAAGATCAGCCATAAACTTGACACATATACAGTCACTGTTAATAGTTCAGTGAACAGTCCCTTGTCATGCATATGTTACTCTGATATGTGTGTATATAATCAAAATTGGAGTTGTGTTTTTTGTCACTTGGTTCTTGTTAACAAGAAAAGTTTTCTCTGTTTGCATTTTTAAATGACTCATGGCATTTCATCATTGGATGTACCATATAATTTATCTAACTAGTTCCTTTTTGGTAAACATTTAGGCTTTTCTCTCATTTTTCCATGTGTTAGGTAACTGTGTGATGGACATGAATAAATTTATGCATACAGTTGATTTCCCCCCATAGTACAGTTTCTTCTCAAATTTTAAAAAACATTCTATATATTTATTTAAACCTTTTTTGTTTTACTTTTTATTAATACATGTACAAAAACCCTATACGTAGTCATGTCAGACCATCAGCTCCACAGGGCTTTTTATGAAAAACAGTCCCTCCCGCCCCTTTTTCAGTCCCTAGAAGCAATCATTTCCAACTCTTTACTGTTTCTTTTGGTATTACCTCTAAAATAATAAGCTTATTTTGCTACTTATAGATTTTTCAGTTTTGGGTATTATCTATTAACTTTCTACTTTGGATAGTGGTAGAATTCTCTGACCACCTCACATGTCCATATTTATTGTCACTCTGGTTGTAATTGAATTTTGGTTAGAGCAGTATTCACTGTTAACAGTATTAAGGTTATGTATAGCTTGTTCACAGACAAATGTCGTATGGTATGGTTAATTTTTTTTTTTCTGTACAACTTTTTGTTTTCTCTGTTGTTAATAATTATCTTTTTCTGGTCTGTTTTGTTTAGTTTCTATGTTCTTATCAGTAATTTCTTTCTAAACTCTACCCAGAAGTGTAAATTCTTCCTCAATACTTTAAGCATTTTGGTTATATTATAAATTTTATCTTAGAGATATATATATATTTTTAAATATTTATTTATTTATTTGCACCTCGTCTTGTGGCAGGCGGGCTCCATAGTTGCGGCTTGAGGGCTCCTTTTAGTTGTGGCTCACCAGCTCCTTAGTTGTGGCATGCGAACACTTAGTAGCGGCATGCATGTGGGATCTAGTTCCCCGACTAGGGATTGAACCCAGGCCCCTTGCATTGGGAGCGCAGGGTCCTAACCACTGCACCACCAGGGAAGTCCCCTTAGAGATATTTTCTAATCTGCTTCATTCTGAACATGTGCTCTAGGCAGCTGGGATGTTGTTATCACAGCATCATCATCCTGAAGATTTTTCCTACATTTTTTTGGTTTTGTTAATGGTAAGAAGAAGGAATCTAACATTTTGTATTAAGTCATTAATCAGTTGTCCCAACTATTCACTAATAGTGTTTTTATTATTGTTGCCTTATTTCATCTTTAAATACTTAGTGATAACAAGCGTTTCTTCTCTCTCCAGACTCAGCAAGCAAAATATAATTGATATTTCCATACTTCTTATTTTTCACCATGTGGAACTATGACAGTTCTTCAAGAGACTTAAGTATTGGAAACTAGAAAACAAAGACTAGAAGGACATGTACATAGGAAGCCAGTTGCATAATTTAAAAAATAAGTATACTGGATTTTCCCCTCTAAGATCCTTTGTCTTTTAAAGCTGCTTTTGATTTTTTTGATTAATTCAGTCAGTAGACGCTTGAGTGCTTGTTACTGTGCCTGTTCTCTGTTGCTAGGGATAACCGGCAATGAGCAAGACAAACAGGACCCCCATTCTTTTTTTTTTTTTTTTTTTTTTTGCTGTACGCTGTTGTGGCCTCTCCCGTTGCGGAGCACAGGCTCTGGACGCACAGGCCCAGCGGCCATGGCTCACAGGCCCAGCCGCTCCGCGGCATGTGGGATCCTCCCGGACCGGGGCACGAACCCGTGTCCCCTGCATCGGCAGGCGGACTCTGAACGACTGCGCCACCAGGGAAGCCCCAGGACCCCCATTCTTGAGGAGCTTACATTCTAGTTTGGGAAGGCAAATACGATAGTTTCATATTTCCTAAGTGTAGGAAAGAAGTTTGACTACAAGATAACAGTGAGGTGTCATTAGGTAGAATGCCAAGGAATAATACCTTTTCGAGTTAGGTGACAAGCTGAGATCTGAAGGATGAGAAAGGAGCCAACCATGCTTTAGACTGCAGAAGGGTGTTTGTTCATGTAGTGAGAACTGCAGGTATAAAGGTGCTGAGACTATAAATGCTTGTAAGTGTTCAAGGAACAGAAAGAAGGCCTTTGTGACTCCGGTAGAGTGATTGATTCGGGAGAGAGTGGTTTGAGATGATGTTGGAAGAGTAGGCAGGATTCAGATCATTTAGAATGTTGAAGTTATGGCAAGCTGGAGCTTTCATATATAAATCTGATGAATTCAGTTTTGTTCCTTTAAAAACAAACAAACAAACAAATACAAGATGTTACAGAAAAGAATCAGACCTATTTGTCTATGTAGTTAATATTGCTGTTCCTTATGAGCCAGAGAGGGGAGTTGCACTGATCATATGTATCTGAACTGAGTTCTGGTTCAGTGTCTGGATCTATCTGCGCTTGGGGTAGTTGAGTGGTCTCTAAATTTAGATAGCTTTGAATAGTGCCTTAATGAATTCGTTTTAGATTTAGAAGCAAAAGGTTGGGTTCTTGATTTCTTTTGTAGACTCAGGTGACTGGTAAGGTCCAGAATGATAGCAGATCCTGAAATTATTTTTGGTTTCTTATGTAGAGTTGTGTGCATATTTAAGACATCTCTTTTTTTTCCCCTTATCTGGTAAAGTGTAGATATAAATGGAAAGACATCAGGTGGTTTTCTCAACAGGAAAGTCTTAGTGGATGAAGACTAGAAACTGCAAAAATAAATGATGAATTTAAAAGTGACTAATATTGGATAAGGTTCAGAACTTGAGCATTTGAAAAGACATAATCATTGTTGTCCTTTAGGACAGTGCTATCCAAGAGAAGTCCAGTGTGAGTCACATGTAATTTCAAATTTCCTAGCATCCACATTAAGAAATAAAAAGAAGCAGATGAAATTTATTTTAATGTAATTTAATATATCCAACACATTCTTATTTCAACATGTAATTAATATTAAAAGTCCTTAATGAAGTATTTTACATTCTGAGTTTTGTACTAAGTCTTTGAAATCCTGTATTTTATACCTACAGCTCATCCCAGTTCAGGCCAGCCACATTTCAGGTGCATGGTAGCTACATGTGTATGGGACACTGCAGCTCTTAGGGTTCATACTTCTGAAGGAATGGATAAATAGATATGATCTAGTTATTGAAAGTTATTGAAAACCCTGCCATGTTGTGAACATCATTCAAAGCAGTGATAGTTTAACAAATAAGGAAATAAATTTAAAAACATATATTTTTCCCTCTTCTAAACCTCTGTGTGATAGACTTGTTTGGGGAAGCTCATTTTATCCCCAAAAGGCTAACGTCTATAAAAGATGTCAAACAACTTATCTCCTAAGAGAGTTGTAAACAGACTTTATGTAGAACAAGCTTTATGTACAACTCCGTGTAAGCAGTGGCTTTCTGTGTATCGATGGTGGGATGAAGAGAGAACACAGTCCTAGTCCTTGGAATCTGTAAAGAATGTCCGTAAACCAGTGGATCGGAATTCCTGTTCTGGTTTCCTGAATAAGAATCTTGATAGATGGACTTTTTAAAAAGCTCTGTAGGTGATTGCAATATATACCACTGGTTCAGCCCAAGGTCTTAGTAATAATAACTTAATTAAAATAGTTGTGTGATGATTGGCTGTTAAACTTAGTTTTTAAAAAGGTTTATCATAATGAGAGCTGGAAGGAAGCCATAGGTGATTAGTTAACATAGCCTGTAGTATCTTTATTAAGTCAGGAAAGCTGAGAGTTCCTCTAAAAAATGGGAAGGATATATTCCCCAATGGTAACACATTTAAAACAGTAACTAAAATTGCTGTCAGCCTACCCTAGGGATATAGGAGAGGAGCCTCTGGGGTGAATCGAAGATTATTTAAGTTGCTGTCTGTGCTGTTCATTCTATTTCTCTAATGATGAAAGGTTAATTGCATAGATGATCCTGAGCCTAATAGACACCCATTGAGCAAATTCTCAGGAGAAGATGCCACAAGTTGCCTACATTGGGAATATTAGATGAGTAAGTTCTAAATGAAAGGCCCCTCAGTTTGCTGTTGATTTTTCCCTGCTACCATCCAGCAGCAAAGGGATTTATTCTACAAAGGTCAGGACCCTAGAATTTGACCTTTTTTTGCTTTTCTGCACCTCTTCAGTGCAACACATGCCAGTTTAGCTAATAAAGTTATAAAACACATTATTGTTCTGTGTAGGAAGCTATCTGATTGCTTACTAATAGCAGGAAAATAGAATCAGTGGTGAAATCTGTTTGCTCTCAGAGAAGTTCCTAAATATCTCCCTCTCACCACTCTAGGGTTGTAGCTAAACATAGCTTAAGGTGTGAAGTCACATGTTGAATGGCAGGCAGTTTACGTACACTTTTTAATTCCTGTGGCGGTCTTATGAGGTGTAGGTCATGTTTGGAAGATTGAGAGAGTAAGTATCTTGTCCAGCTAATGGGTGGAGGAGCCAAGATTTGAACCCAGTTATTTTTTTGGTGCCAAGCCACTACTCACTGCAGAACCTAGCCCAGTATTATAAAGTGACTCTCTAAGGTTCTCTTCCTTTGGGACAGGGCATTTCAGAATGATAATTTGCTTCAGCATATTCCCTCACTTACACACCCACTTTTATATGCCCATCTTGAAATAACATTATATTATGGAAAACACTAAATGAAACCTGGATTCTAGTCCTAGCTGTTTGCTTACTGTGTATTGGGATTATGGATTCTCTTTCCGCTGAGCAGGGATTTCCCAATTATCTATCTACTTTGGTCTTCTCATAATTGTGAGATGTGGGCACCATTACCTTGTCTTTTTTTTTTTGTTTAATAAACTTTTTGTTTGAGAATAAGATTTACAGAAAATTGCAAGGATTGTACAGAATTCCTGTATTAGTTTGCTAGGGCTGCCATAACAAAGTATGACAAACTGGGCGGCTTAAGCAACAGCAGTTTATCACCCCACAGATCTGAAGGCTAGAAGTACAAAAATCAAGAGGTTGGCAGGGGCTTCCCTGGTGGCACAGTGGTTAAGAATCTGCCTGCCAATGCAGGGGACACGGGTTCGAGCCCTGGTCTGGGAAGATCCCACCTGTCGCGGAGCAACTAAGTCCGTGCGCCACAACTGCCAAGCCTGTGCTGTAGAGCTTGCGAGCCACAACTACTGAGCCCATGTGCCACAACTACTGAAGCCCGTGCGCCTAGAGCCCGTGCTCTGCAACAAGAGAAGCCACTGCAGTGAGAAACCCGTGCATTGCAACTAAGAGTAGCCCCCGCTCGCCACAACTAGAGGAAGCGCGCGCACAGCAACGAAGACCCAATGCAACCAAAAACAAAAAATTTATATATATAAAAAAAAAAGAGGTTGGCAGGATTGGTTCCTTCTGAGACCTGTGAGGGAAGGGTCTCTTCCAAGGTCTCGCTCGTCGGCTTGTATTAGATGGCTGTCTTCTATTTCTCTTCATATCGTCTTCTCGCCACATATCTCTGTGTCCAGATTTCCCCTTTTATAAGGATACCAGTCATATCTGTAAAGACCCTGTCTCCAAATGAGGTCACTTTCTGAGGTGCTTGGTGTTAGGACTTCAGTATATACATTTTAGGGTTAGGGAGACACAGTTTAACCTGTAACAGTCCCTATATTCCCTATGCCCAATTTCTTCTATTATTAACATCTTACATTAGAATGGTACATTTGTCACAATTAATGAACCAGTATTGATACACTATTATTAACTAAAGTGTAAGCCCTATTTTTTTTTTTTGTAAGCCCTATTTTTAACACATAAAACTTCAATTCAGGGGGGGAATATGACTTGGAAAAGATTTCAAAATTAGTGACCTCCTTTCTGACTTTAGTACAAGCAAAAGAAAACTTCCCAAGTCACATTATGAGCCTGAAAAGATATTTTCTACCTATAATTACAACAGGATTTTCTTGTTTTCTGCATCCAGCAGAGTACTTAGCATGGAGTAAGTATTCATTAAAATCTGATAGAATGAACAGAAACATGCTCTCGGTACTTGTTGGGCCATGATATTTTTTGTGAGAGTATACTCAACAATAATCTTACCAAAGTAAAGTACAGAGATTGTGAAACCTGCTTTAATGAGAAAGCAAAACTATTTAAAAAATTGTGAAATGATTGTGTATTTACCTTTCCAGTAACCAGCGCTTGGTGCGAAGTCCTATTTATGTTTATGAAGCCCAGTCTACTAAGCTGAAACTTTGTTTGTTTGTTTGTTTGGCTGTGCCAGGTCTTCGTTGCGGCACACGGGATCTTTCTTTTTTTAGTTGTGGCATGTGAACTTTTAGTTGCGGCATGTGGGATCTAGTTCCCTAACTAGGGATTGAACCCAGGCCCCCTGCGTTGGGAGTGTGGAGTCTTAGCCACTGGACAACCAGGGAAGTCCCCTGAAACTTTAGAAGTTAAGTTGTATGTTCGGTATTAACCACCTTTAACAAATGAATAAACTGAAATCTACAAAGACTGTTACTTCCTTAAAGTCCCCCAGAATGCCTTTCTTATTCCAAGTCACTTCCTTTTGCTATTAGATAAACCATATATTTAAAACACGGTGCAGGCAGATGAAGTTGAGTTTACCACCTTCTAGGAGGTATACTTATAATAGAAGAGATAGGTGTGTAAATTTGCTTGCATATATTTTCTTTTACTAGCTTTTTTCAGACTGGTGGCTTGAGACCTAAGTTTATTACTTGTGTGTATTTTTCAGAATTTTCCAGCATTGATTGATTAAATTATGTTGCTTTCTGTGACTATTACATAATATCCCAGCTATCTTAAGATTTTCATATGTTTTTATTTCTGATTGGGGGAGAAACAGCAGTTTGATGGAAAGAATGAATAAAGGGGTTTCCCAGCAAAGGTTTGTCATTTTGATCTTAAATTATTCAATCTTTTCTCTGGTGTTTTTTACAAAAAACAAAACACAAAGAGAAACATTTATGAAACTCTTGTTCCTTTGTGGAAATTAGGCCTGAAATAATTAGTGGCATGCTGTATTCTGTGCCATATGGAAAATAGCTATCTCACTGAATTTTTCCTGCCTTTCCAAGTTACTGAGAAGTAGTGGTCCTGTTCCTTTAAAAAATGAAAGATGGAAGGGGTGGAGTTTGCCATGTCTTTGGGACAGAGAAACTATTCAGTCTCTGAAGAGCCGGAAGGAAATGTGACCTCTTGCTGGCTGTGTGATGGAAAGAAGCTAGCGGCAGTGTCCCTCAGCCTGACGGAGTCTGTTGCAGAGCCCTGACTTGCTCTGGAAACTCTTTTTTCCCAAGTGAGGTTGGTGCTGCCTGAATTTGGTGTAGGTGAACTGCCCCCATGCAAGTGATAGTTTAAGTACAGTCAGCAGGTAAGTAATCAAGTCCCTGGTCAGCTATTTTCAGGCAGATGCACTGGTTTTTATAAAGCGGTAGAATATGTTATGAATCTTAAATGATTTCTTCTACAGTAAATTTCAGAATTGATAGGATGGAAGTGGAGGGATGATTCTTTTTTAAAAGCAAAAAAATTTTTTTTAAAAATAAATTTATTTTTGGCTGTGTCAGGTCTTCATTGCTGTGCACGGGCTTTCTTTAGTTGTGGCGAGCAGAGGCTACTCTTCATTGTGCGCAGGCTTCTCATTGCTGTGGCTTCTCTTGTTGTGGAGCACGGGCTCTAGGCACGCAGGCTCCGGCAGTTGTGGCACGCAGGCTCAGTAGTTGTGGTTTGCGGGCTCTAGAGCGCAGGCTTAGTAGTTGTGGTGCACTTAGTTGCTCCGGCATGTGGGATCTTCCCCAGACCAGGGCTTGAACCCGTGTCCCCTGCATTGGCAGGCAGATTGTTAACCACTGCGCCACCAGGGAAGCCCTAAAAGCAAAAAGTTTAACCCTCGGGCTTCCCTGGTGGCGCAGTGGTTGAGAGTCCGCCTGCCGATGCAGGGGACATGGGTTCGTGCCCCGGTCTGGGAAGATCCCACATGCCGCGGAGCGGCTAGGCCCGTGAGCCATGGCTGCTGAGTCTGCGCGTCCGGAGCCTGTGCTCTGTAATGGGAGAGGCCCACGTACCGCAAAAAAAAAAAAAAAAAAGTTTAACCCTCACCACTTAATTCCATTTTTAGGACATGGCTGAAGTAAGGATGAGGAATCTCCTTCTGTTTGTGTAAACGCTTTAAGTTTTTTTTGCCATTGGTAGAGCTGTTCCAAATCCTCATTTTATTGACGAAAAATAGGCACAGAGAGGTTAAAAACACCTTCAAATAAGGGGTTTTGCGTTTATTAGGAGCATAAGTTTAGTTTTGGTAAATTTCTCTCATTTAAGGTGCCCATTATTTATTTACTTATTTTTAGCTTTTCATTGCTCACCAGTGGCAATGAAGGTCACTTCTGCCCTGATCAGAGGTCCTGATAGGAGAGGGAAGAAAGCAGTTTGCAACAGCCAAACAGGAGGCTAGAATGACATCTGTTATTTATTAGTTGATGACTGGTGCTTGGGCTCTAAAGGAGGGAAGTCAAGAAGACTCTCTCTGAGGTAGGATGGGCACCCTGCTGGTTAGACAGGAGCCCACAGTCCCCACGCCCACCCACAGAATACAGGTATCTGGTGGCTTTTGGAAAAGAACTCTGTCAGAACAGGTCTGTTTCGCATTTGGGAGCCCAAAGCATCCAACATAAGTAGCAATACTGTTAGAAAGGAATTACTTATTTTCCTCAAGTTTGAAGTGATGGCAAAGAGTCCTCATTTTTTCCTGTTTTTGCTGTGCAGTTTATTACGAATTTTCTAAGAGACAAATAACACAGTGCTCCTGTTTGCTGTCCAGAGAAATCAGGGCTGGCAAAGGAAGGACAGAGATTGACTTTTGGAGGACTTGGAATTGAACCTTTGTGGATAAGAGCTGGCTTATCCATCTGGCCAGTACTTCCCACACTGGCAGTATTCTTGACTTAGGGGGAAAAAGCTCTTTTATTATTATAAATTATCCATGTGTATTTTTATGTGAGGCTTGCCATTCCTTAATTGATGTACTTTTAAACTATTGGGTTGGCCAAAAAGTTCGTTCGGTTTTAAGTACACTCTTCATTTTCACCACCAACTTTATCGAAGTTTATTCATTAACTGAACGAATTTTTTGGCCAACCCAATAAATGCTTCAGAGGTTACCCTCAGGGAAGCTTCTTAATACTCACTTAGAAAACACTTAGAAAAATTATCTGTGTCAATGGATAACTAACATGAGTTAGTTTTTTTTACGTAGTGAAAACAGTACACAAGAGTTGGGCCTTTTGTTGCTGTAGTTACTTGACACAAGAACCGAGGCCAAATACTGTTTCTCTGAGGGTGTGGGCTTTATTGGCTTCCCTTCACTCTCCAGTTTTTGAACACAGGGGTCCCTGTGCTGAATTGTTTCTGTGAAGTTTTTGGAGCTGGTTCCTCTGAATTCTTTCCAGCCTGACAACAACCAATAGGAAGAACAATTGAGAATTTGTTTTGTAAACATGTCCATTATTAGCGTAAGTTAACTAAAATATATGCTGTCATTAATAAAAAGGTTATTTTCAGGGAAGTTGATAGTAAGGCTAGGATAAAAGCACACTGGTAAACAAATTCCAGTGTCAGATAATCCCCCAAATGCCAAGTAAACGGTTGAAGTGAGCTCTGAATTTTCACAGTGGCTTCCGGACTCCACAGAGGTAGAAGCTTTAGCTTTTTTTGCTTGCTAACCCCAGAATATAGTTTATGAATGTGTATTTTCTTCCCTCTCTTAATAATTTCTCAGTTGTTATGAAGTAGTCACACTTCTAAAAACAAGTTGCTGAAACAACACACAGTGGGAATGGTATTTTGGACTACTCATGTCCTGTAATTAGGAGGTAGTTTAAGATTGCACTTTGGAATTTACTTTAAATGTGTTTGAACTGAAATCAGTCATTGTTATTTGCTGATAAATGATTCTCCTTTTAGACTTATTTGCAGAGCACACATGGAGAAGCATGTAGAGGTGAGCCTTTTGGGTCCCCTCATTGCATGTCTGGATTTTTTTTTTTTTTTTTTCCCACCGCTCAGCTTGCGGCATCTCAGTTCCCTGACCAGGGATTGAACCCAGTCCTCCGCAGTGAAAGTGCCAAATCCTCACTGCTAGACCACCAGGGAACTCCTGCACGTCTGGATTTTTTAATGGAAGGATTCTCTAATTTTTTTTTATGGAAAAGGTATGGGGAAATTGCTGCAGAGACTGGCTATATCCACCCAGACTTATTAGGATTTTGACCATGAATTGAGCCCACCTGCAAAGAGCTGATAATTTTTTAAGCTGGAAGACGGATGTACTTGGGTTCCTTACACTGTTCTTTTCTACTTTTGTCTATGTTTGAATCAATGCCTCCATAATAAAAACACTAAAAAAAAAAATAGAGCCCAGCTGGCTATAAGGCTGGCCTTTCTTAACCTTCTTTAAAGTCATGAAAGAGGGGAAAAATTCCGTTGTAATAAAGTTTTCCTGAAATGGACTTTGAATAAAGTACAGTTTTATTTATTTAGGGTCTTGTGGAAATTACTAGGCTAGATTTTTAAAATATCTTAGAAGAAAGTAGGTAGATGTTTGATTCCCCATTAAAAGAATTAACACCATTAATGCTATGAATGTCAACAACTTTGTAAAAGACTGTTAGGGGGAAGTCACCTGTAAACTCACTAGCTGAAAATATTTATATGTAAAGTAAGAAGCACATGCTCTTATCCTGTCTGCCCCATTTCATGTCTTTCCCTTCTCCTTCCCCCTTCCTCTTCATGTCTTCCTTTCTGCTCCACAGAGGTAACCACTATTAATAGTTTGCTGCATGTGCTTATGTAGATATGTCTTTTTTTTTTTTTTTTTTTTGCGGTATGTGGACCTCTCACTGATGTGGCCTCTCCCGTTGTGGAGCACAAGCTCCGGACGCGCAGGCTCAGCGGCCATGGCTCACGGGCCCAGCCACTCCATGGCATGTGGGATCTTCCCGGACTGGGGCACGAACCCGTGTCCCCTGCAACGGCAGGCGGACTCTCAACCATTGTGCCACCAGGGAAGCCCAGATATGTTTTATATGTACATCTGTACCTACATATTACTCATTTTAAAAACACGTTCTACCAAATTACATAGAATACAGTGTTCAAAGTTTAAGAATTTTAGTGCTAAACTCCAGAATAGCTGTGGTTTTATAACATAGGCAAGGGCAAAACTTTTATTATATCCTTAAGTTGTTTAAGCAATAAAATTGCCATTCTCCCCAAAGGACCTTCCTCTCCTTTAAGGAGGGTGCTCAGCGCACATGTGGGTATTTGCCTCTGTGAATTTTAAGACCTCAGCAATTAGTGTTATATTTATGGATTTACTTAATAGTTTAAGAGAGCTGCTTAATAGAGTAACTGTCAGGAAGGGGTCTCTGATTTGATTTCTTCAGGGATGTTGAGGGGCGGGGGTGAAGTCTTCGAAAAGTGTTTCCCTAGAGATACCTACAGCTGCTCTTGATTCTGTTTCCCTTTTCCTCCCTCTTTCGCTCAGGAGAGGATAATCTCCAGAGGAAAGCATAAAATAGTAAACGTGTTTAATATTTCACCTGAGTTCTGCTTTCCTGCCCCTAACTATCTAGAGGCACACAGAGCACACAGTCAGGCCCCTCCTTTGCCTGCAGCCCTTTATGAATGGTGAATTTCTTTCTTGGCTGATTTTTGGATCTGTCTCTTCTTCTTTTTTTTTTTTTTTTTTTTTTTTTGCGGTACACGGGCCTGTCACTGCTGTGGCCTCTCCCATTGTGGAGCACAGGCTCCGGACATGCAGGCCCAGCGGCCATGGCTCACAGGCCCAGCCGCTCTGCGGCATATGGGATCTTCCCGGACCGGGGCACGAACCCATGTCCCCTGCATCGGCAGGCGGACTCTCAACCACTGCGCCACCAGGGAAGCCCTGTCTCTTCTTTATTTCAGTCATTTTGTTCACCAAGAATTTTCTGCTTCTTGCCTTCAGTGACTCTTGAGAGCAGGGCTGTCTTGACTGGGCTTGCTGGCGGTGGAGTTTCACTCTAACCTGGCACTGCTAAATGAAGTGTGTCTCCCTAACATTGAGATGAGTTTGGCCTTCTCTGCCTTTGAGGAAAATGTACAAGGAATACGAATGAGCTCAACTTTTAGTTTAGCTGTAGTGATTAGGACTGTGATACGTACTTAATTTTATTCTTGGATTGTATTGTTAATATCTGGTGAACTAATCTTTTATTATTTCTGCTTGTGTGATGAAGAGAAAGTGTGAAAGAGCCTGTTCATTAGCACATACCAAGTGTCCATTCTGTGGCTAAGCACTGTGCATAAAATGGAGAAAAATCAGACGTGATCTCTTACCAGGCAATTTTGTCGCTTCCTGGGTTTGGTATCCTGAATTGTTAAATTTATTTGGTTAGCACTCTTGTGTTACCCAACAGTTACCAAATATAGTGCCATCTGATCTGGAAAAGTATGCTGTCCTCTTGGCAGAGCAGAGACAACAGTCCTGGGGCCTGGGCAAGGGACAGGGAGTGCAGGCCTACATGGGGTCAGTCCTCAGAGACTCTTCCTCTTCTATTAAGGTTATGTTAGGGATCCATAAACAGGGAAAAGACCAATTTTAAGACCTATTTTAAAAACAGGTGTTAAATGGTAGCTGTTGAAAATCAAATAATGTAATACAGTAGAATAAAGGACCAAAGCTACTTGATCATCTCAATAAATACAGTAAAAAAAAATCCAACATATTTTCATAATAAAAATATTAAACCAACTAGGAATAGAAGGGAACTTCTTCAGTCTGATATTAAACATCTGTGAAAAACCTACAGGTATCATTGTACTTAAAGGTGGAAGGAAGACTGAATGTTTTCACCCTAAGTTCAGGGACAAGAGAAGAATGTCCACTTCTGTCATTTCTATTCAGCATTGTACCAGATGTTCTAGTCAGGGCAGTTAGGCAAGAAAATGAAATAAAAGCCATCTAACTTGGCAAGGAAGAAGTAAAACTATCTTTTTGGCAGGTGATATGATCTTATGTAGAAAATCTTAAGGAATCCACTGAAAACTATTAGAACTATTAAATGAATTCAGTAATGTTACAGGATACAAGATGAATATACAAGAATGAATTGTATTTCTCTGGGACTTCCTCGTGGTGCAGTGGTTAAGAATCGCGTGCCAATGCAGGGGACACGGGCTCACTCCCTGGTCCGGGAAGATTCCCACATGCTGTGGAGCAACTAAGCCCGTGCACCACAACTACTGAGCCCATGTGCCACAACTACTGAAGCTTGTGTGCCCTGGAGCCTGTGTGCCACAACTACTGAACCCGAGTGCTACACCTACTGAAGCCTGTGCGCCTAGGGCCCATGCTCTGCAACAAGAGAAGCTCCTGCTTGCCGCAACTAGAGAAAGCCTGCGTGCAGCAACAGAGACCCGACGCAGCCAAAAATAAATAAAATTATTTTAAAGAAAGAATGAACTGTATTTCTATACACCAGCAGTGAGCAATCAAAATGACATAGAAAAACAGTTCATTTCCAGTAGCATCAAAAAGAGCAAAATACTTAGGAATGAATTTAACAAAATGAGCACAAAATTTGTACTCTGAAAACTACAAAACACTGTGGAAAGACGTCCCATGTTCATGGGTTGGAAGACTTAATGTTAAGATGGCAGTTTTCTCCAAATTGATCTACAGATTCAACACAATTTTTGTCAAAATCCCAGCTGGCTTTTTTGCAGAAATTGATGTGCTGAATCTAAAATTCATATGAGGGACTTCCCTGGTGGCGCAGTGGTTAATACGAGTCCTCCTGCCAATGCAGGGGACATGGGTTCGAGCCCTGGTTCAGGAGGATCCCACATGCCGCGGAGCAACTAAGCCTGTGTGCCACAACTACTGAGCCTGCGCTCTAGAGCCTGCAAGCCACAGCTACTGAGCCCTTGTGCCACAGCTACTGAAGCCCGTGCGCCTAGAGCCCGTGCTGCGCAACAAGAGAAGCCACCACAATGAGAAGCCCGCGCACCGCAACAAAGAGTAGCCCCTGCTCACCGCCACTAGAGAAGGCCCGCGTGCAGCAACGAAGACCCAGTGCAACCATAAATAAATAATTAATTAAAAAAAATAAAATTCATATGAAAATGTAGGGGACTCAGAATAGCCAAAATTGTCTTTGAGCAGGAGGAAGTTGAAAAACCTACACTTTCTGATTTCAGAATGTACTACAAGGCTACAGTAATCAAACTGTGGTTTTGGCATAAGCATAGACATACAGATCAATGGAATAAAATTGAGAATACAGAAATAAACCCTCACGTTTATGGTCAGTTGATTTTTTTTTTTTTTGACCAAGATGCCAAGACATTTCAGTAGGATAAGACTAGTCTTTTCAACAGATGGTACTAGGACATCTGGATATCCACATGCAAAAGAATGGAGTTGGACCCTTACCTCGCACTATAACATAAAATTTAAATCAAAATGGATCATGGACCTAAATGCAAGAACTAAAACTATAAAATTCTTAGAAGAAAACCTAGGAATAAATCTTCGTGACCGTGGGCAAACCCTTCTTAGATATGACAGCAAAAGCACAAGGAACAAAAGAATAAGATAAATCAGACTTTATAAAAAAAACTAACAAAATCCCTTTTCTTTAAAGGTCAGAGTCAAGAAAATGGAAGAACAACCTACAAATTGGGAGAAACTTCTTGCAAAGTATATGTCTAATAAGGGATCTATATCCATAATTTAGAAAGCCTTACGACTCAAAAAGACAAATAATTCAACTTAAAAATGGACAAAGGATCTGAATTGATATTTCTCTAAGATACACAAATAGCCAATAAACATATGAAAAGATTGTCAACACGGTTAGTCATTAGGGAATTACAAATCAAAACCATAATGAGGGACTTCCTTGGTGGTCCAGTGGTTAAGACCCTGCGCTCCCAGTGCAGGGGGCCCAGGTTCCATCCCTGGTCAGGGAGCTAGATCCTGCATGCTGCAACTAACAGCCCTTGTGCCGCAACTAAGACCTGGCGCAGCCAAATAAATATTAAACAAAAAACCATAGGGCTTCCCTGGTGGCGCAGTGGTGGAGAGTCCGCCTGCCGATGCAGGGGACACGTTCCTGTCCCGGTCCGGGAAGATCCCACATGCCGCGGAGCGGCTGGGCCCGTGAGCCATGGCCGCTGAGCCTGCGCGTCAGGAGCCTGTGCTCCGCAACCGGAGAGGCCACAACAGTGAGAGGCCCGCGTACCACAAAAAAACAAAAAAAACACCATAATGAGATACCACTTCACACACACTAGGATGGCTATAATAAAAAAGACAATAATAAAGTGTTGGAGATGTAGAGAAATTGGAACCCTCTTACACTGCTGGTGGGAAAGTAAAATGGTGTAGCTGCTTTGGAATATAGTCTGGCAGTACCCTACAAAGTTAAGCATAGAATTACCATGTGACTGAGCAATACCACTCGTAGGTATGTACCCAAGAGAAATAAGAATAAATAAAGTAAATAAATATTATTTTAAAAAGAAGAAGGTGATCTACTGTTATTATTTAAAAGAAAACAAAAGAACTTCCCAGCCAAGCTGTAACAGTTTTCAAAGAAACATTCAGCCTTGCGTTGTCCTGGTGGAAGATTACGCGTTTTCTTTTGACTAATTCTGGATGTTTTTTGTTGAGTGCTGCTTTCAGTTGGTCTAATTGGGAGCAGTACTTGTTGGAATTAATCATTTAGTTTTCTGGGACTTCCCTGGCGGTCCAGTGGTTAAGACTCCACCCTTCCAATGCAAGGGGCACGGGTTCAGTTCCTGGTCGGGGAACTAAGATCCCACGTGCCATGAGGTGCAGCCAAAAAAAGTATTTATTTTATTTTTAAATTTTTGGCTGCATCGGGTCTTTTGTTGTGGTGCACGGGCTTCTCTCTGGTTCTGGTGCGGGCTCAAGTAGTTGTGGCATGTGGGCTCACTTGCCCCACGGCATGTGGGATCTTAGATCACTGACCAGGGATCGAACCCATATACCCTGCATTGGAAGGCAGATTCTTTACCACTGAACCACCAGGGAAGTCCTCAAAAAAGTGTTTAAAACAAAAATCGTTTGGTGTTCCAGAAGGAGCTCATAATAGAGGATTCCCTTCCAATCCCACCATATACACAACATCACCTTCTTTGGATGAAGACTGGCCTTTGGTGTGGTTGGTGGTAGTTCATTTCGCTTGCCCCACAGTCTCTTCCATTCCACATTATTGTACAGTATCCACTTTTCATCGCCCGTCATAATTTGTTTTAAAAATGGAATCTTTTCGTTATGTTTAAGTAGAGAATTGCATGAGGAAATATGGTTAAGAAGGTTTTTTTCGCTTAACTTACGTGGAACCCAAACATCAAAGCGATTAACGTAACCAAGCCGGTGCAGATGATTTTCAGCACTTGATTTGGATATTTTGAGTATGTCGGCTATCTCCCTCGTGGTATAACGTTGATTGTTCTCAGTTAATGTCTCGATTTGATTGCTTTCCACTTCAACTGGTCTACCCAACTGGAGCATCGTCCAGCAGGAAATCTCCAGCACAAAACTTCGCAAACCACTTTTGACATGTTCGATTAGTCACAGCACCCTTTCCATACACTGTGCAAATCTTTTTTGCGTTTCAGTTATGTTTTTACCTTTCTTGAAATAATAAAGCATAAGATGCTGAAAATATTGCTTTTTTTCTTCCATCTTCAATATTAAAATGGCTACACAAAAGTTCACCAATTTTGATAATTTTTTTTTTTAATGCACACTGATATGACAGCTGTCACATGCAGTCTAACAGGATTGTCCTGAATGAAGTTAAAGACAACTACGTGGGGCTTTCCTGGTGGCGCGGTGGTTGAGAGTCTGCCTGCCGATGCAGGGGACACGGGTTCGTGCCCCGGTCTGGAAGGATCCCACATGCCGCGGAGCGGCTGGGCCCGTGGGCCATGGCCACTGGGCCTGCGCGTCCGGAGCCTGTGCTCCGCAACAGGAGAGGCCGCAATAGTGAGAGGCCCGCGTAACGCAAAAAAAAAAAAAAAAAAAGACAACTACGTGCTACTAGAGCCATCTTTCGGAAAAAAACGAACGAACTTTTTGGCTAACCCAATAGAAGGATCTTTGATGAACGTATTCTAAAATACAGAGCAAGAGAAGCTAGACATTCTTTTTTTTCTTTTTTTTGGGGGGGGGTACGCGGGCCTCTCACTGTTGTGGCCTCTCTGTTGCGGAGCACAGGCTCCGGACGCGCAGGCTCAGCGGCCATGGCTCACGGGCCTAGCCGCTCCGTGGCATGTGGGATCTTCCCGGACCGGGGCACAAACCCGTGTCCCCTGCAGGTGGACTCTCAACCACTGCACCACCAGGGAAGCCCGGGCTAGACATTCTTAAATAGTAAGTCCATCAAATCAGGGTAGCTGAGTTGTCCTCCTTGAAGAAATGATGAGTCCTGGTTTTTCAGGATAGTCCCAATTTATTGATAAAGTCTTGTTCCCCATTGTCAAGCCAAATATCCTGGAAACCTTAAATTGCTAGATACAAATGTCACACCCCCACCCCTAGCCTGTCTCAGCCAGAGCAGGGCAGTAGTCTTTTACTGGACTATATACACTGTATGTTAACTTTTATTTTATTTTATTTTCATTATTATTATTTTTTTTTGCGTTATGCGGGCCTCTCACTGTTGTGGCCTCTCCCGTTGCGGAGCACAGGCTCCAGACGTGCAGGCTCAGCAGCCATGGCTCACGGGCCCGGCCACTCCGCGGCATGTGGGATCCTCCCAGACCGGGGCACGAACCCGTGTCCCCTGCATCGGCAGGCGGACTCTCAACCACTGCGCCACCAGGGAAGCCCTATGTTAACTTTTAGATTTGAACTCTGTGGTCCCCCTACTTCTAGGTGGATATTTTTTCTTTAAGTAATTGTTTCAGGGAATTCTTTGGTGGTCCAGTGGTTAGGACTCCATGCTTTCACTGCCGAGGGCCCGGATTCAGTCCCTGGTCAGGGAACTAAGGTCCCACGAGCTGCGAGGTATGGCCTAAATAAATAAATATATGTATGTATGTATGTTATAGTCATTAAATCATAGCCTTTTTTTCCTCTGAACTACAAGAAGACGCAAATTCCCATGCTTCATTTTCCCCGTCAGTTTTCATTCATTACTAAAATTTGTGTGTTTATAAAATCATGTCATAGATGTTATACATTTCAGTATGTCAGTGTATCTTATGGAATTTTACATCTTAAATTAGGGACTTGCCTAAAAGGATTCTAAGTCTTATGGTGAGATTTTTGCATTTTTTTTTGGAAGGCTATTTCTTGGGAAGATTTCCATAGTTGATTGTTCTTATCCATTGTTTTGACTATTAGTGTTTTTTTTTTTTATTTTTCATTTTTTTAAATTAAATTTTATTGGCGTATAGGTGCTTTACACTGTTGTGTTAGTTTCTGCTGTGCAGCATACTGAATCAGTTATACGTATACATATATACACTCTTTTTTAGATTTCCTTCCCATTTAGGTCACCATTTAGTTAACCTTTAGAGGGTGGTGTTTAGTGATCCTGTCCTGAAATTCTCTAGGCTTAGATCTTATTTGGGTCCTGTAACCCAAATTAAACAGATTAAAATAACTGTTGGTCCTTTGTAACACTCCTTCTTCCTTGAATTAGTCATGAGTCCTTGGAGTAAGAATTAGTGATGAAAGTTTCATGATGTTAATATATTCTAATAATGTAAGAAAATAAGATAGAGGCAACTCTTATATACACTACTGAATGTAAAATAGTTAGCTAGTGGGAAGCAGCAGCATAGCACAGGGAGATCAGCTCAGTGCTTTGTGATGACCTAGTGGGGTGGGATAGGGAGGGTCAGAGGGAGGCTCAGGGGAGAGGGGATATGGGGATATATGTATGCATGTGGCTGATTCATTTTGGTGTACAACAGAAACTAACACAGTATCGTGAAGGAATTATACTCCAATAAAGATCTTTTTTTTTTTTAAAAAAAAGGCAACTCTGTATGCTTCATTGCTGCAGGGAAACAGGTGGTGCTAGAGAAAGAGGTTGGTGCTTAAAAGAATGCCTAGTACTTTGTTTGGTTTTTAAATTGGTTATGATGTGGATATTGAAGTGAGAGTTAAAACCATGAGAAATGCTGTGATTATGCTCTTTAAGGTGCATAAGATTCTTGAGAAATTTGAATATCCTGTGAGATAGTAAGTTTGATATTAATGGAAATGAGAAAAGGAAAAAAAAAAATGGTTTACTCAGCAAAACCCTGTACAGATACTAAGTTACAGCAGTGGAGTCATTCAAAACAGTTAGGTGTAGATATCCAGAGATCAGACTGTTCACCATATGCAATAGTTCCCTGGCCCAACTCAATTCCTGTGTCCTTTCATGGGTTCAGAGAGCTTTAAAGGACTTAGTTTTGAATTGGTTTTATGTATTAGGAAGGCTGTGGATGTGTTTTGTGTGTGTGTGTGTGTGTGTGTGTGTGTGTGTGTTTTGTGGGTGTGTTTTATGTTGTTTTGTTTTCAGGTTATAGTATGTTTGCCTTAAAAGTTTTATTTGCTTGATTAGTAGTAAGTCCTCTTTCTATGAAAGAAAATAAACAGTAACATCTTTTTTTTATTTCTCTCTTTATTAACTTTTTTTTTTAACATCTTTATTGGGGTATAATTGCTTTACAATGGTGTGTTAGTTTCTGCTTTATAACAAAGTGAATCAGTTATACAAATACATATGTTCCCATATCTCTTCCCTCTTGCGTCTCCCTCCCTCCCACCCTCCCCATCCCACCCCTCCAGGCGGTCACAGAGCACAGAGCCGATATCCCTGTGCCATGCGGCTGCTTCCCACTAGCTATCTACCTTACGTTTGTTAGTGTGTATATGTCCATGACTCTCTCTCGCCCTGTCACAGCTCACCCTTCCCCCTCCCCATATCCTCAAGTCCATTCTCCAGTAGGTCTGTGTCTTTATTCCTGTCTTACCCCTCGGTTCTTCATGACATTTTTTTTTCTTCTTAAATTCCATATATATGTGTTAGCGTACGGTATTTGTCTTTTTCTTTCTGACTTACTTCACTCTGGAGAAAAGGGAACACTCTTGCACTGCTGGTGGGAATGTGAATTGGTTCAGCCACTATGGAGAACAGTATGGAGGTTCCTTAAAAAACTACAAATAAAACTACCATATGACCCAACAGTCACATCTTAACGGAAGATCCGAACGAACTTTTTGGCCAACCCAGTAGCTTGACCATTTAGGGCTGCCAAGGTTGGAGCCCCAGGGCAGCCCATTGAGAAGCTGTATTTGGCACTACTTAGTTTTAGGAGCTCAGTCTCCTGCCAAATGTAACCTATCCACAGCGTTCCAAACATGGGGCAAACAGTATTAAATTTAACTACCGAAGTGTTTCTTCTGGTGAATTCAGCAAGACACCTACCATGTGCCAAGCACAATGCTGGCATAGTCACTAGGGACACTAAGAAGAAACTTAACAATCTGGAGTGAGAAGGGGAGAGGAGTAATTGAATTCTTTCTTATCTTTGAGAGTCTTTGATTTAGAGAAGCTTGCTTTGGCCCTCGCTGCCAATATTATTCTTGTTGCTTGGAGTTGAAAAATAAGATCTGTATTTTTAATGACATAAAAGCCATGTAATTATATACCTTAAGGCCTTTGTTTTGTTTTACGTTAAAATGTATCTGCTCTTGCAAGGACGAGTGGCTTGGTGGAGAAGGCTTGGGCTTTAAAAAGGGTGGTGGGTCTGGAAATTACCCTCTCACGTGGCTCTGCAGAAGAGTTTAAAAATGAACCCTTCCTCCAAGTGACAGAATTATATCTGAAACCATTTCAGAAGGCTGTTTGAAATTCTACACTTGGGTTTTAAATAAAAAGGGGGGAGGGTAGAACAACAGTAGTATAAATACAAGATGGAGGAGGAGGATATCTTGCAGCTGAAGAAGGGTTTATGAGAAAGGATTTGAGGGCTTAGTAACTCATCTCACTCTGAATCAACATGTGGTGTGGCTGCCAGAAAGAGAAATCTTAGGATGCATTAGTAGTGTCTAAATAGTTTTATAATAGGCCAAATTTGGTGAATTACATTTAGTTCTGAGTATCCCAGTGAAGGAGGACAAACTGGAATTGATTCAGTGGCAAACAGGGTGATAATGTGGATATGAAACCATGTCATCTGAAGGATGTTGGAAAGTTGAGGGTATTTGGATCATACCAGCCCTTAACTAGAAGTTTAGGAACTGGATCCTATATTTCTGCCTGCTAACATGCTGAGTACTACTTGTTCAATAGGTGGATTCTTTTATATTGCTGGTGTAGGAACATCGCTGTTTTATTCTGAATGAAACAGCATGTCCAGGAAGAGTAGGCTGAAGTACTGCTGAAGAAACAAAACTTCCCTTGGGGGAAATTTTAATCTGAACAGAAACCAAACTTCTTAAAGAAAAACCAGAACGAACTTTTTGGCCAACCCAATACTTGTAACATGTAAAACGTGCTAAGTTGATTTTCAAGGTGATATTTGTCGTACTTTCCATACTATTTTTAGAGCATGGACATGGAAGAAATGTTAGAAATGGGAAAAGCTATGTGTAAACACAATGAAGTTTTAAAGGTCTTCAAAGTAGAACTGTGAATTGTTTTGAATGAATTTTGGTAATTTAATCAGATAGCTTTAGTTATGGTTGTCCCTACCTTACACTAAAATGTTTGTATAAAATGTTTATATACATGAAATCTATTTATGTATATCAGGAGAAGACACTTCTTGGTCTTTTGGACCTTTTCCTTTCTTGTGTGACTTGCTGTTTCATAGTCTTCAGGTGACAGCTTAAATGCCACCTCTGGACCATCCTATCTAAATAACTCACTACCACACTTCATAAATTTGCCAACATTATGCGCTATTTGCCTTCTTCCTCGTACTTACCAGAATTTGAAATTACATTTTTGCTTGCTTGCTTGGTTATGATCTATCTGTAATTCTAGATTGTAAGCTCCATGGAGGCAAAGACCAAGTCTACTTTAATTTACCATTGTTTGTCCACTCTCTAGAGTTCTCTTGAATGAGTTAAGATATTCATTGATTTATTTCCAGCTCTGGTTTTGTATCATCCAAAGTTATTCCTCTTAACTCTCAGGGAATAGTGATGTTTTAAAATTAGTTTCAGTTCACATTAAAGAAATTCTAGGAGTGAGGGTGTGTCACAGTATTGTGACTCTTGAGTACATTTGTCAATTCTAGTAAATGTAATATAGGTAGAAGTGTTACATTTGGCTGTATTTTTTTTTTTTTTTCGGTATGCGGGCCTCTCCCGTTGTGGAGCACAGGCTCCGGACGCTCAGGCTCAGCGGCCATGGCTCACGGGCCTAGCCGCTTCGCGGCATGTGGGATCTTCCCGGACCAGGGCACGAACCCGTGTCCCCTGCATTGGCAGGCGGACTCTCAACCACTGCACCACCAGGGAAGCCCACTATCTGTATTTTTAAAAAATACTTTGCCTTCTTTCTATTTGTTCATTTGGTTGTGTCGGGTCTTAGTTGCTACCAGTGGGCTCCTTAGTTGTGGCACATGTGCTCCTTAGTTGTGGCTTGCAGACTCCTTAGTTGTGGCATGCGAACTCTTAGTTGCGGCATGCATGTGGGATCTAGTTCCCTGACCAGGGATTGAACCCGGGCCTCCTGCATTGGGAGTGCGGAGTCTTAGCCACTGGACCACCAGGGAAGTCTATCTGTATTTAGATGACGACCTTTTCTTCCTTTTCGTGAAAATTAGGTTCTTAATTTTCCAGTGACTTGGAGTTGAAATGAGTATTTCCTTTTCTACTGACTTGTTCCCCCTTCTCCTTTTTTTTTTTTTCCCTTTTTCCTGCCGGGCAGCGCAGGCTTGCAGGATCTTAGTTTCCCGACCAGAGATTGAACTTGTGCCCCCAGGAGTGAAAGTGAGGACTCCTAACCACGGGACCGCCAGGGAATTCCCTCCCCTTTTCTTTTAAAGTCTGATATTGTCCACCCATTGTGTAACTGATCTAAAAGGGTATTTATTTCTAGCCTAAGCTAAATTGAAGACTGGACAGAGAAGTTGCTAGGCAAAGATACCCCTAGACTTGTAATAGAAAAAAGCCATTTAGCAAGAATGAACCTAGAGAATCCCCAAATATGCTGAAGGCCAACCAGAAAAACAATGTATTTTCAATATTCAGTTTCTGTAAATTGCTTATTTACACCTCCACCTCATATCTCCAAATAACTTATTCCTCTACCCTGGCTTTGTATAATGACACTACTTCCAAAAATCGGTTCCAAACTGAAACATCTTTGACCTTGCTAAAGCATGTAACAGTTTGATCCTTTTGGCAGGATCTAGACTGTAGGTCTTTGGTATCCTCATTTAGCAATCTCTTACTCATCACTGTTTGTCTCTGGCTTCCTAGCAGTTTCTCAGTCTTCTTCTAAATTTATGTCTCTGAGATTATGGTTATTTCCTTACGAGCTGGAGCTATAGCAGCTTCTTGGATTTCTTTGCCTTTCCAAAAGTTCTTAAAATTCAAGTCTAAAACTTGAATATAGTAATTATAAACAGATACCACCTTTCAGTTTGTCTCTGTCTTGCCCTCTTTACCAGATCCTAAACTCAATAGGAGTGGAGACTTGAATTCATTTATTCATCCCACAAGTCTCTGCATGCCTTCTGTGTGCCAGACACTGCTCTGGTGAGGCTGTATAATGGTAGTTAAGAGCACTGGTTTAGAGCCAGGTCACCTGGGTTCAAATCCCAGCCCTGCCACTTAAAGCAGCGTGCCCTTGGGCAAGTTGTTTACCTTCTTTATGTCTCAGTATCCGCATCTGTAAAAAGGGATGTAATAATACCCTCCTTGAGGATAAGTTAATAAAAATACTGTTTAAGTGTTTGCTGTTCTGGGCATTGAGGATACAACAGTAAATAAGAAAGATGAGATTTCTGCTGGTGGGAGCTTACATCCTACTTGGGTAGAGGAGGAAAAACAAAGTAAACAAGTACAAAGTAAACAAGTTTCAAGTACTGGATTTAGTGCTGGGAAGAAGAAAACAAGGTACTGGACTAGACCTTAGAGAATGACTGCGTGGCTGCTTTTGATTGGGTGGCCAGGGTAAACCTCTGGGGAGATGGCTTTTGAGTTGGGATCTGAATAACAAGAAAATCTGAGAGGTAGGGGAGGGTGAAATGTTCATTGATTATTGTTTTCCCTTCACAAGCCAGGCACAACATTACATAAAAGAATCTTTTGTTAAGCAGTGAGGCAGCGAGGTGTGATAGGATAAGTCCTGGAGTTCTGGTCTGGTTTAGGTATTAACTAGCTTTCTGATCTTTGAAAAAAAAAGGAAAAAACAATTTTGTTTTTTTCATGGGAAAATGACCCTGAAAGAAGGTTGACTCTTGAAGCTAGTGATGGGCTAGAAGGAAGTAGAGGTTCTTCTCCTTATACATTACTTTAGTCCTATGTTTATGGATTAATATCCTGTATTTTGGGACTTCTCTGGTGGCTCAGTGGTTAACAATCTGCCTGCCAATAAGGGGACGTGGGTTCGAGCCCTGGTCCAGGAAGATACCACGTGCCGCAGAGCTGCTAAGCCTGTGCGCCACAACTACTGAGCCTGCGCTCTAGAGCCCGCGAGCCACAAGTACTGAAGCACGCACGCCTAGAGCCCGTGCTCCGCAACAAGAGAAGCCACCGCAATGAGAAGCCCGCGCACTGCAACAAAGAGTAGCCCCTGCTCGCCACAACTAGAGAAAGCCAGTGCGCAGCAACGAAGACCCAACGCAGCCAAAAAAAAAATCCTATATTTTACAGGATGTAGTACATCCTGTTGTGGTATTACAATATTTGAGAATATTCTGTCACACTTTTTTTTTTGAGCACAAATAAACAGATTTTAATTCTTTGATAAGATAAATAATATACATAGGTACTTGGTAATACTGATAAAAAAGAAGATAAAAGTTAGAAAAATACAAAATGGAAAGATATAACTATAGATGTAATGAGCAGATGTATGGTTATAATTATAGGTGTAATACATAATTTTAGGTGTAAAGGAGATTACAGAATCTCTCACACTTTAAACCTTTTCCTTTGAAGTAAATATTAAGGGTATGCCTCATGGATTCAGGGTCCAGGAAGTAGGGAAATGGTAAGATGTGCCACAAACTCTATAACCAAGATGTCATTGCATAGAGTTTCTTCTGTGAGGACTGGGAAGCCTGTCTCAGGTCATCTTAGTACTTTTATTAACAGTTAACTTAGTTTGCAAAACTTGTCTGCTTATTGAGAAAAGACTGTGTGCCCCAGGTTATCAATAGCTCTCCTCATTTTTGTCTGTGTTTCATGGTGTCCCCCAGTTAGAGTTACAGGTCAGGTTTTCCATTTGCTGCTGTGGGTTGGTACGTTGGGAATTGTACTGCTTAGAAATCCCCCTTGGTAAAAGGGCAAAGAATGTTTGGTTTGGTTTGGTTTTAGCAGTCATTTCATCTTTTTTGTTTGTTTCTAAGTGTCCATAGAAGTTCAAGGGACTCACTCATTTGCAAAGGGGCTCACTCATTTGTTTGATTCTGTTTTTTTACATTAGGTGTAATTGAAAAGCGACCCTCTCTTTAGAGATGTCAAAAACAAACAAATCTAAGTCTGGATCTCGCTCTTCTCGATCAAGATCTGCATCAAGATCTCGTTCTCGTTCGTTTTCGAAGTCTCGGTCCAGAAGTCGGTCTGTCTCTCGTTCAAGGAAACGCAGGCTGAGGTAAGGGGGTGTGATTGTATAATGAGATGATCATTGATCAGTCAGTATAGGTCTCTGAAGATCTTTTGTTAGACCCTTTCTGTGAGTGTCAAATGGAGGTGCGGGGTTGGCTTGAGGTGGCGTGTTGGGCGGTAAGATATTCCAGGTCTCTTCAAATGTTACAAATCCAAATCATCTTTGATTGCCATGCTGTTGGCCTAATTCCTTTTCTTTCCTGTCAGCACATACTGTTTTTCATCCACTGTGGAAGAAAGAGCATTTTATTTTTATTTAAGCTACTTGCTTCAAATCTCTACACCTGATTATTTTTCACTGAAGTATTTTTGGAGGCTTGGACCAAGGTTTATTTGCATCATCAGCAAAGACAGGATAGCTAAGAGGATTAATAGTATGATCAACATTGCAAGGAAAGGAAACCTTAACTCACTAAAATAATTAAACCTTAAAGAACTTAATCAGGAGTCCTTTGTATATATATACCTGATACGCCAACTACTAACAAGCTGCAGCTATTTAGTAAAACACATCTTGCAACTGCCTAAAAAAATCACTATTGTAGACATCACTTTGCCTTAGTAAATATGCAAATAATTCTTTTGAATTTATTGCCAGTATTCTTTAATTTAGTCAGTTTCTACACCTTTAGTTGGATTATTTCCTATTTCAGCTGTCTTGGAATATAATGCCAAACTTCCAGCATCTTTCGTCTTTTGTTGTGTTATGAGTTCGGTTTTTCATTCTTTAAAACTTTCTTTTGTGAGTAGATAAGAACCTGTTAGTAAATATAAGTTTCTATATGTGTGTTAGAGAAATATTGATGTATCTAAATGTTTAAATACCAAAAGGGGATCTTTGTACAATTTCATTCTTCTTGTCAGAGCTGCAGTAGGCAAGGAGACAATTTCTCAGTTTTACCACTTGGCGCCCCTGCTCATTATTTTAGATGAGTATCTAGAGCCCTTCTCTTAAATGAATTATGCAGTTTAAAATAAACTCAGGAATAGTTGTTATTAATCTTTATTGATGGTTTCCATAGTCCTACTCCTAAAAGAGTCTATAAACAAATAGTTGGTAGGCTCCCCTCCCCCCACCCTCCCAACAAGAATAAGTTAATTCTTTTTTTTAAATACATTTATTTATTTCTATTTATTTATTATTTTTGGCTGTGTTGGGTCTTCGTTGCTGTGTGCGGGCTTTCTCTAGTTGCAGGGAGCAGGGGCTACTCTTCGTTTCGGTGTGTGGGCTTCTCATTGTGGTGGCTTCTCCTGTTGCGGACCCCAGGCTCTAGGCATGCGGGGTTCAGTAGTTGTGGTTCGCGGGCTCTAGAGCACAGGCTCAGTAGTTGTGGCGCACAGGCTTCGTTGCTCCACGACATGTGGGATCTTCCTGGACCAGGGCTGGAACCCGTGTCGCCTGCATTGGCAGGTGGATTCTTAACCACTGCACCACCAGGGAAGCCCAAGAATAAGTTAATTCTTAAATGGAATCTGTGAGAAGCCTGTCTGAAAATTAATTTCAGAGCAGAGATTGAACAAAAAATAGGTGTGCATAAATGTTAATGACTTCCATATAGTGTAGAACAGGAAGTTATAAACTTTGAGTCTCTCACTCAAAAACCCTTTTTTTTTTTTTTAAGATAACATTACACCTCGAGGGTAACCAATCCTAACCTTATTTTTCTCTCCCATGTTTCTTGGGCACACATTTTTATACCAAGCTTTGTTTGAGGCCTGTGCTAGATAGAGTCTCTCTGTTGCCCAATTGTGTCAGAGTCTGTATGTAAGTAAAATTCTCTTTTATCTTCTCAAACCCCACCCCCATCCCCACCCCCACCCCCCAAAAATGAGGGAAAGCCCACTAAATAGATCTACCCCAGGAATTTGCTATCAAGGCCATAGGACCGAGCAGAGACTCTTAGTAAACTCCTACCTTGCGCCCAGAGTCTTTTGATCTGGTTTGCTTAAATCTCAGTTTCAGCTCATTTGGTTCTTTAAAACTTAATCTAGTAAATGGAAACTAAATAATTGGTTCAAAAAGAAGAGGCTGTACAACCAAAACTGAGAGAGAAAATTGAACTGACATAACCCAAATTGAAAAATGTTTACCAGCTCTGAAGTATTGTGATAGCTAGAGTTCTGGGCGGATCTCTCTGGACAGATTGCTTCTCCTTATTCTACAGATCATTTGGCATGGTCATCAACTTGGCAAATGAGGGAAAGATACCTTATGCAGGCAGTATGTGCCGGGGTAGGTCTAGAGCCACTCCATGTGCTGTCCTAATACCTGTAAGATTATTTTGGAGGAATATCTCCACTAGAAAACAAGTTTTTATATTTGATTCTAGTCTGACTTCTCTGCTTTTTAGAAACAGATAAATTTGCCACTGGATGTTCAATTTTTAATTCTGGCTTACCTGTTTCATGATTTTTTCTTTTGTTTTCCCTCTCCTACAAGGAAAGTATACTGTCCAGAGAGTTTGAGAAACCATACCTTTAAATTAACTTAACTGCTGAGTTCTACAGAATTGGAGAAAATTGGTTGTTTCCTTGTATTTCACAGACTGTTGTATCCTTTTAAATGACTTCTCATAAATAAATTTGCAATCTGCAAAGACTCATATTCCTGCATCCGTGCAGTGACTGCGGGGTTTGGATGCAGTATGCCGCAGGGCCCTCACTAGTAATTGGTGACAGAAGCAGCAGTAGCCTCTGAGGATGGGAACATGAATAAAACCCTCCTTAGTGCTGGTGGTGCATCACCTCCCTCAAGTACAGCCATTAAATTGGGTCATATTCAGTTTCATAGCTGCATCTGCCTCTCCCTTCTTTCTTACATTGTTCTATTTTCGAATGAAAAGTGTGAAAGGTAAGTTTGTTTTTTTAAATTGTACTTAAATAGCAACCATTAACAACCATCACTATGCTTCATCTTCACTAGTTCCTTTTGTTCTTGGAGTAGATAAAGAACCTGGGTAGTAAGTAGTGGGAAGCCAATCCCACGTTATCTTCTAAGTGTAAGTTTCTTTCTAAAAATAACATTCTGTTTAGTTGTTAAAACCTGTCACATTTGCATCTGTTTCCAGTTAGGTCTGATATGAGAAGTCCTGCTTATGAACTGAAGGGTTTTTATTCTATATGTAAAGAAAATATTTTTGGAGTTTTCTAGTAATTTTACATATTTCTAGTTAACTACTTAGGAGTAGTGACTAATTAACGCTCTATATCATAGTTGACATGACAAGTGGTATCAAAGAACGCCACTGGATTTTCCACACCAACAAATACAGTTTTTGGCTTTTTGATGGAAACAGCTCCCTGTCATTGACAAGCCTGGCATTTGTGAACATGTAATTTTTACAGAGTTAGGTTACTGTTGAATCCCCACCGGTCTGGAAATGTACCTTTGCTAAATTAGAGTTCTGTATTGTTAAATGAAGAAGAACACCACTAGGCTTTAGGTTGACCTTAAAGATGTGCAAGTGTGGGGCTGTTTTTGTAGTTCCTCTTTGCTACCCTCTTGTGTGTTTTGATGTCTTATGGTCAGATGGTGCCCTCTTGTGGCACCTGGGTAAGACCTTGTAGTTCAGCCACAGAAACTTGACCTTCTAGATAATGAGACCATTTCCAGATTCCCAGTTTAAAAAACAACAACAGTATTTGTATGCTTTGCTGCTGATCTGATTTCAGTTAAAATTCTTTTAAGCTTTGAACAGATGAGTTCTCTAAGTCCCTATTTAAGCATTCTTTGGTTTAGAACTGTTGTAACTTTTTTTTATACAACCCCAAGTCTTAGTGGAAGCTAAGAAATTAGCCCTGCACAGACAGAGAGAGGTGGATAGGATGGGGAGTAAGCAGTGTGGGGCCAGAGGATCTGAATAGTACCTGTCTGGGTACCACAGCATGCAGGGATCACTTCCAATGACCCAGGGACCTACCTGTACAATCCTCTGTGCCTGTGAAACTCTTAGCAAGTAGTATACTATATTAAAATGGTGTTTGTTTAGTTTACCACATTAGAAACATTTTTATATTCTCTCAGTCACTATAGAAATACATCTCCATTTAGAATGTGCTACAGTATTAATGAAGCATCTCAGTGTCTCATTTGTTAAAGTGCTTCTTTATTTTTGTACTTAATGTGGCCATAAGAGTAGAATTAATTATTTAAGTTTGTACCTTTCGTTTGAAAACACTGAAGTTAAATGATGCATAAGAAGAGGGATTTACCTCTTTGTTGGCAGGTTTTTCTTGAGTAAAAATGCTTGTGTCAAAAATTCAAACATTTCTTCCCTCCCCTGCCCCTCTTTCAGTTCTAGGTCTCGTTCCAGATCATATTCTCCAGCTCATAACAGAGAGAGAAATCACCCAAGAGTATATCAGAATCGGGATTTCCGAGGTCACAACAGAGGCTATAGAAGGCCCTATTATTTCCGTGGGCGCAACAGAGGCTTTTATCCATGGGGCCAGTATAACCGAGGAGGCTATGGAAACTACCGCTCAAACTGGCAGAATTACCGGCAGGCATACAGTCCTCGTCGGGGCCGTTCCCGATCCCGGTCCCCAAAGAGAAGGTCCCCTTCACCAAGGTCCAGGAGCCATTCTAGAAACTCCGATAAGTCTTCCTCTGACAGGTCAAGGCGTTCCTCATCCTCTCGTTCTTCCTCCAACCACAGCCGAGTTGAATCTTCTAAGCGCAAGTCTGCAAAGGAGAAAAAGTCTTCTTCCAAGGATAGCCGGCCGTCTCAGGCTGCCGGGGATAACCAGGGAGATGAGGCCAAGGAGCAGCCCTTCTCTGGAGGCACCTCCCAAGACACAAAAGCGTCTGAGAGCTCAAAGCCATGGCCAGATGCCACCACATACAGTGCTGGTTCTGCATCACGGGCCTCAGCCGTGTCTGAGCTGAGTCCTCGGGAGCGAAGCCCGGCTCTCAAAAGCCCCCTCCAGTCTGTGGTGGTGAGGAGGCGGTCACCTCGTCCTAGCCCTGTGCCCAAACCTAGCCCTCCGCTTTCCAGCACATCCCAGATGGGCTCAGCTCTGCAGAGTGGTGCTGGGTACCAGGCTGGGGCACACCAAGGTCAGTTTGACCATGGCTCGGGGTCCTTGAGTCCATCCAAAAAGAGCCCCATGGGTAAGAGTCCACCAGCCACTGGCTCCACATATGGCTCATCTCAGAAAGAGGAGGCTGCTGCTCCAGGCGGAGCAGCCTATACAAAGAGGCAAGTATCTTGTTTCCCCTGTCTGGTTGTTTTTATCTCACCAGCCGGCAGTTTAGTTGTAATGTGATCTGTAGAGCTCTGATTAATGGTAATAAGGTAATCCCGTTTCCTCAACTTTTCATTTAGCAAACTTTAAAGCATCACCCCAGGAAACCTTTAGCTTAACTCTAGTTTTCCTACCTTCCTGAATTTGTATTGCAGCATAAAGTTTCTTTAGACTACTCTGCAATGATGTTTTCACATTTAAAGTTTACCTTGGATTCTACCAGTATAAGCCAGAGAACAGTAGAGATTTGTGGGTCAGCCATCAAAAAATGTGGTCTTTACCAAAATGAATGGCTGTTGGAGCTGTTAGACCCTCTAGGACGTACCATCTCCTGTGATCGATCTGCATCAGTCCATCATGGTGAAGAGCTGCACCCTCACACCCTCCAGTTGAGGAGACTGGGCAGAATGGGAAAGTCCAAGGCTTAGTCCAGGAAGACCTTGTTTTAAAATCACAAAGTGGGTGTATGTCCCAGTAGAAGCCAACCAGGCTGTGTGTTAGGAGAGGACATAACAGTGTCTCTGTCTTTCTACCCTGGGGGACACACTGAGTTGGAACTTGAATCTTTTTTATGTGGTTGGATGGATTGGGGTGGCAGAGACATAACAGGGAATTTGTACTGGGACCAGGTTGTTAAGAGGGCTTTACAGAGCAGGTGGTTCCCCTCCTGCCCCCACCTTTTCCTTTTATTAGCATATTCTTTGCTGCCCTGCTGTCCTTTGGTTCTTTTTTGTCATATTAATGCAACTATAACATGATCAGACTTTTTCCATTCATGGTACAAATGAGACGTTCAGAATCTGTACTTTGCAGCTTTCAGTAAGTCTGCTTTGAAATACAAGTTTTGTTCCTTGCCAGGACTATGAATCTCATTAGAACACTTGGGCATGAGCTCTGCTTTTCCATAAGAATGAGTAGGATGATTTTTGCCCCCTCCCCCAATTAACATGTATTCTGTTTTTATTTGTGTTTGCAGTATATTTCATACTTAGATCTTCTAGGTGACTTGAAGCAAATTTGAAGTCTCTTTTGAGACTTGTATTTCCAAATGTGAGTTGTATAAAAGCAAAACAGTCCAAGGTTGAACATTCTATGTTAACTTTGCTGAAAGCAGATTTTAAGTGACTGAGTGAAGGTTGGATAAGACCTTAAGTTTTTTTTTTCCTAGACCACTTACAGGTAAGTAGGTTTTTGTTTTTCAGTATCCTAAAAATTGCCTTTGCTATTTTCTTTTTGTTTGTTTTTCTAATACACAACTCCATAGACCATATAGTTTTCTCTTAAATGCCAAGTTCATAGATCTGTGAAGAGCAGTTTTTTAGAAATTAATAGAAGGTAACCAAGACTCCTTTCGTAACACTGGAATCCACAAGACATGCTTATTAGAGAAGCAGAATCCTAAGACCGTACGCACATGGTGCTAGTTTATTTTAGATCAAGTTGCTTAAGAAGCTTCTTGTGTGTGTCTCCCTTGTGTTTTCATAACTAGGTATCTAGATGAGCAGAAGACAGAGAATGGAAAGGATAAGGAACAGAAACAAACAAATACTGATAAAGAGAAAATGAAAGAGAAAGGGAGCTTCTCTGATGCGGGCTTGGGTGATACAAAAATGAAATCTGATCCATTTGCTCCCAAAACTGATACTGAGAAGCCTTTCCGGGGTAGCCAGTCTCCTAAAAGGTATAAGCTCCGAGATGACTTTGAGAAGAAGATGGCTGACTTCCACAAGGAGGAGATGGATGATCAAGATAAAGACAAGGGTAAAGGAAGGAAGGAATCTGAGTTTGATGATGAACCCAAATTCATGTCGAAAGTTGTAGCAGGTGCAAACAAAAACCAGGAGGAGGAAAAGTCAGGCAAATGGGAGGGCCTGATGTACGCACCGCCAGGGAAGGAAAAGCAAAGAAAAACGGAGGAGTTGGAGGAAGAGTCTTTCTCAGAGAGATCCAAAAAGGAGGATCGGGGAGGACCCAAGAGAACCGAAAGTGGGCACAGGGGATTTGTGCCTGAAAAAAATTTCCGAGTGACTGCTTACAAAGCAGTCCAGGAGAAAAGCTCATCACCTCCCCCGAGAAAGACCTCTGAGAGCCGAGAGAAGCTAGGAGCCAAAGGAGACTTTTCCACGGGGAAGTCTTCCTTTTCCATTACTCGAGAGGCCCAGGTCAATGTCCGGATGGACTCTTTTGATGAGGACCTTGCCAGGTGAGCTGTAGTCCATCTTGACCCTCAGGGTTTTAGTAGCCTAACCTCTCTCCCTGAGGTCATTCTGGAACGAGGACAGGCCCCTCATGTATTTCCCCGCTGTCTCATTTTCAGTGTGTATACCCTCGTGTCTCTGTTTTCAGTGGAGAAGTGTGCATCACTGAGCAGTTATATGTTGGGGGCAGTATCATAGCAGTGGTGAAGCGTCTTTTTACACTATAGTGACTGGCTTTTTTGATGCTGGGTCCCCTCTGCTGCTCTCTTGCACTCTATTCATCACATTGTAAGCTCCCCTGCCGGCCCCATTCCACCCCCGTCCTGTTGCCTTCCTAAATGTGCTTGAGATGTCTTTTGCCTGTGGAGCCATGCAGGGTCCATTTTTCCATTCTTAGCTAAGTCACAATATCTATTTTTACAGGTCTTCATGAAATAATGTAACAGTTTTAAAGTTGGGGCTGGGGGCAGGAGAACTTAAGGAAAGAGTGATGAAGCCCAGGCTGCTTTTTACCTGGTGTAAAAACTGCAAAGCCAGTTGGAAGTCTCCTGAACAGCATTGTAGCCACATCCCACTCTTGCTGCATTGTGTCACTTCACTGAGTGGCCCTGGATGGCCAAACTAGTTGGTCTTTTAAAACACCTTCCTGTTTGTCATCTGTTAAAACCAGCAGAGACCCCCAGAACAGAATCACTGAGGTTTAATGCTTCATCCTACCCATTTGTTCCTATTAAATTCCAACGGGGAAAAGGGGAGAGAGAGGTCTTAGATGCCTTTTCCCATAGTTATGGTGCATTGAAGTTACTTTTTACTTTGGTAGGAATTAAAAAAGGAACTTTACAGATGAATTTAACTCTTTTAAAGCACGCTCTTCATTTTTAGGATTTAAACGTTCTGACTTTCTGTGTATCTTGTTACATTGGGCCTCCCTGTGTTTCTTTTTCAGACCCAGTGGCTTATTGGCTCAGGAACGAAAGCTTTGTCGGGATCTAGTTCATAGCAACAAAAAGGAACAGGAATTTCGATCCATTTTCCAGCACATACAGTCAGCTCAGTCTCAGCGGAGCCCTTCAGAACTGTTTGCCCAGCATATAGTGACTATCGTTCACCATGTTAAAGGTGAGTCCAGACCCCAGCCTGCTCAGGGTCCCTTTCCACGTGCTTAGCTTCCTCTCTAACAAGCAGAAGGATGAGTGGGGGAATGAGGGAGTCTATCAGGGATCTTTATCTCATTGATAGGGGCCTTTGAAGCTACGGGCTAGCTTGAAGGAAATTTCTTCCAGGGAGAAGTTTCCATTTTTTAATTACAGAGATGAACATTATGAAATGCTAGTGGTAACCTGTGATCATGAGAATAAGTAAAATCCTTCATGTGAAGGTTTAAATTGCTTGAAAAGGAGGTATGAAGGTGGCTTTCTCAGCCCCTCTGTCTTTTCCTGTCTAGTAGCTAGAATCCTCTAGAGGCTCCTTGAAGATCTTGGGGTATGGATAATCTTCCCCACATTATTTTGCCATCTCCTGGGCAAATGGAGGTGGACAGGCTGGGGAGTGTCATGTAGAATCTGGGTTTGGGCCAGTTATAGGTTCCATCTGAAATTGGAACTCAAGCAGGAGCTGGTGCTCTGAATCAAAGGATAGTAAGCTCTCGTTTCTCTCTTTGTATCCATGTCCTACAGTGGAAATCAGACATTGGATTTTGTCTGAACCAGCCATTTTTCCTTCTTCTTCCTAATGTTTTTTATATGGACTTGACTACTTTAGTCACATCTCTGTGGTTGTAGGTCCATGCACACGAGTTGAATGTTGGGTGTGCCTTTGATAGCCTGATATGTTTTTCTTTGACTCCCCACAGAGCATCACTTCGGGTCCTCGGGAATGACATTACATGAACGCTTTACTAAATACCTAAAGAGAGGAACCGAGCAGGAGGCAGCTAAAAACAAGAAAAGCCCAGAGATTCACAGGTGAGGACCTCAGCCTTACAGTAGAGGTGGTCATAAAAGTCTGCTCATCAGATAATAAACTCGTCTTGTTTTTGCAATTTGTTAGTTACATTATCAGCAGAATTTAAGGTAGTGCCCTCCAGGCTCTAGGATAGTGGTTGTTTGTAGTGGAAAGGGTATGCTTTGATGACTATAACTTTCTCACTTTGGGCTGGAGGAAAACAGCCCTTTTGGTATAAGTGAACCCTTGTATTCTTGGGAGCTGGCAGACAGTAACCCAAGATCACTGTGAGCTTTCTTTATATAGAGTAGATGTTTCTTTTTTTTTTGCGGTACGCAGGCCTCTCACTGCTGTGGCCTCTCCTGTTGCGGAGCACAGGCTCAGTGGCCATGGCTCATGGGCCCAGCTACTCCGCGGCGTGTGGGATCCTCCCAGACTGGGGCACGAACGTGTGTCCCCTGCATTGGCAGGCAGACTCTCAACCACTGCGCCACCAGGGAAGCCCTAGATGTTGTTTCTTTAAGCAACCCATGTATTTCATATATTAGTCCTTCCTTTGGAAGAATTTGCAGCAGGTGGGGGCTGGAGGTGGGAGTGCTTATAGGATTATGTCAAAGGGTTTAAAAGCCCAGAGGTTTAAACATTCGGTTGTTGGAGACTATTCATTCAGCAAATAGGGACTTTGTCTAGAAACAAAGTTGGTCTTTAATTATATAATAGTCAGCTCTTGAACCTTTGCAGGAGGTAGGAGGACCATGTTTGCACAACAGTCTTGGAATTAGGGTCTTTGGGGATTTATGTCATGCCAGGCAGTTGTTTCTCACTTCGACCTCATCTTATTGGTGAATAATGGGCCATTATATTTTATTTTATTTTTATTGTATTTTTAAAAATATTAAATTTTATTTTTTTGGCTGCGTTGGGTCTTCATTGCTATGTGGCGGGCTTTCTCTACTTGTGGCGAGCAGGGGCTACTCTTCAGTGCACAGGCTTCTCCTTGAGCAGTGGTTTCTCTTGTTGCGGAACACGGGCTCTAAGCACGCGGGCTTCAGTAGTTGTAGCTCATGGGCTCTAAGCACGCGGGCTTCAGTCGTTGTGGTTCATGGCCTCTAGAGTGCAGGCTCAGTAGTTGTGGTGCATGGGCTTAGTTGCTTCATGGCATGTGGGATCTTCCCAGACCAGGGATTGAACCCGTGTCCCCTGCATTGGCAGGTTGATTCTTATCCACTGCACCACCAGGGAAATCCCAAGGACCATTATATTTTAATTTCCAAGATGAAAACTGCTTTTTGAAGTTAGCAGGGCATAGATAATCTTGATGTGAATTTGAAATTATAGGCACGGCTGTAGGTGAGTCTGTTTTCCTGGCTGTAATGGTACTGGGTGGAATAAGATGTTTTTTCTGTTTGAGTTTGGAAAGTTGGGGGAGAGAGAGAGAGTGTGTGTATATGTGTTGTGCATGCATACACGCGCATGGACATCTATGGGAGACTGTAAGTATATAAGCAAACAACATAAGTGTAATAAAAAGGAATGCCTGTGATTTGCATCACTCTACTTATGAACTGAGGTGCTATATTCACACTATGGAATGTTAAACAATTTTTGTGTTTTCAATTTTAGGAGGATAGACATTTCCCCCAGTACATTCAGAAAACATGGTTTGGCTCATGACGAAATGAAAAGTCCCCGGGAACCTGGCTACAAGGTGAACTGTTGCTTTGATCAGTAATTCCAACAAAATGAGTGCGTTGGGCATGAACTTGACAGAAATGTGTTTGTTTAAATTACTCTCTACTTAAGTTTGTGTTTTTCTTTTAAGGATGGGCATAATTCTAAAAATGAACTACAAAGGGTTAATTTTTATTAAATGTATCAACAACCTTTGTGAAGTGGTTAGAATATGGTAAATGACCCCAAAGTCTATTGAGGTGAGCTTGAGAAAAAAAAGAGAGGAGTTTTGGAACAAGTGCCCATGATGAGAGAAGAAACTTTTTGTGATATTTTTCTGCTTGTAAGTATTATCAAATCAACTATATACATGCACTATTTCCAACCATGATTTCAAAAAGACATGCATGTCAGAGAAGAGTGAAATATTCATATCTTAACTTAGTAGACTGTTTTAAGCAGCTAGTCCAGATTTTTTTCTAACATTGTACCATATCTATCATCTGTCGATTACTGTTACTTTAAAGCTAAACATTGCTTTGATAGCCCAGCTACATTTGTAATGATGTGCACGTAAACACTGTTTTTAAGAGGTTAAAGCTTGTGTGCAGTCTTTTACTCTGAGGTACTAGATTTGGGTTCTGAAAAATCTTAGTATTTCTTGACCACCATTCCCATATAGGGTTGTAATTTAAAATTAGAGATGGCTCTTCCGATGCTGCTGAAACCTTTTCTAAAAATAGTAATTTTTAAGTTTTCCAAGTAGATTTGTCTTATTGGTTGAATGTAATGAGAGGCACTCTTGTACAATCTCTCTTCTCTCCCATCCCCCTTTTCTTTTTCTCCAAGTACCCACCGGCTTGGCACTAACCATGTGAAATGCAAGGTTTTGAAACATCAGAAGAGATTCCGTCCTCTCTGCCCCACATAGCCTACTCATTAGAGGTGCTGTGGGCACTGCCTAAGGGAGCTGCAGCTGCGTTTTTCTTCTCTCTTTTTTTGTCTTTGGAGGGAACAGAGGCCCCATTCCCTCTGTCAAAAGAAAAACCATGTGATAAAATAAACCAACTTACTACCTACCACTCCTGTTAATTAAATTATTTCAACAAAAAGCTTAGTTGTTTGTATAAGTAAAACGTTAATGCTAAGTGAACTACTCATCGCTTCCTCTTTTTAGGGAGTTTTTTGTTGTGTTTTTTTGTTTTTGGCTGCACTGTGCAGCTTGGGGGAATCTTAGTTCCTGGACCCACGGATTGAACCTGGGCCCTCAGCAGTGAAAGCATGGAGTCTTAACCACTGGACCTCCAGGGAAGTCCCTAAGGAGGTTTTACTTCCATGAGGCAAATCTTAGTGTATAATGTGCCTGAAACCACATTGCACCTCTGCTCACTGAGATTCTAAAGAGCTGTCGAAAGCCCTTGGCATGCTAGTTTGGGGTAGAAGGCCGCTGTTGTTGCTGGGCTCATGCTGTATCTGCAACATACGTACCCTGATAGGTTACACTTCCTAGGAAGTTAGCAAAGAAAGGTTTTCTTTTTCTCTTTTCTTCCTTCCTTCCTCCCTCCCTCCCTTCCTTTTTTTTTTTAAATAAACTTTGACTTGGTATTGCCACATGATGAATTCGTTATGCTTTTTGATATGCCTTTTCTAGAGAAATTTAATACAATTAAACATTTTGGAAGGCTGATTGAATCTCCCATTGTCTGTCATTGGACTCAATACTGAGAGAGAATTCCAAGTAGAGGATAGGCCCAGGGCAGCTGCCACAGTGTAGGTAGGGGAAGATAACAGCATTTCCATTCTTCGTGGTGGCTAAGCCTGAGCCAGCCTAACCAACACCTTCCAGAGTTGATTTTGGCCTTCTCAACTTGTCGGCTAGCCCGTCTTTACGGGGCCACAGAGAGAAACGGCAAAGTGAGGTGCGTGTACGTGTGTGTAGCATATGCAGAAGGTCTTCATCATTATTTTAGAGAACTGGTTTGGGCTCTGTAGGATCCTCATGAAGCGACTTCTGTGGACCATCCTGTATCCCTCCTGAGCTTGGGCGAGGTGCCTCACATTCCCAGTGCTTCCTCTGCACCACTCCAGTGGAGTAGAAGCCACAGTTCGTGGGGTGGTTGAGTTGGTAGCCCTGAATCCCCAAAACCTAAATTTTGATTTCTCTTTTGGCAGGCTGAGGGAAAATACAAAGATGATCCTGTTGATCTCCGCCTTGATATCGAACGTCGTAAAAAACATAAAGAGAGAGATCTTAAACGAGGTAAATCAAGAGAATCAGTGGATTCCCGAGACTCAAGCCACTCGAGGGAAAGATCAGCTGAGAAAACAGAGAAAACTCATAAAGGATCAAAGAAGCAGAAGTACGTAAGCCCCTGTCTGTCACCTCATTCAGACTCCTGAGTGGATTTCTTTGACTGCCCACCATTAGGCATATGGCAGACCCTCCAAGCCAGAGAACTTGGGGTTAGGAAAGATGGCCACTTGTACAGTGTCTTTTTTTTAACTGTCAGTTAAGGTCCCTAGATTGAAAATAGAACTTTAGCATGAAAGTAGGCATGATCCTTGTCTAAAGGAGGCCTCCTGGGAGATGGGCAGTTAATTTGGCTCTAGGGACAGTGTGGAAAATCATAGGGGAATTCCTTTTGCATTTGTTTTGGCCATGTTCTTTGACATGTCCTTTCTCATCACAAATCTTCTTGGGAAGGTTATGTTTTAGAAATGGCTCAAAGTTGTTGTCAGGTAATAATACTGTTTGGTCAGAGAAACAGGGTGGAACTAGATAGGACAAGATTGTTGATCGCCTTTTAAACTGGTTTCACAGACACTTCCAGGAGAGGTGTTACAAATATTCTTTAAACAAAGGTAGCATTGTTGAATTTCATAAGGCAGTATTTATGCCAAGGTCTTATCTCTATTTACATTTTTGAATGTTCCATGACTTTTCAATCATGTCTCATTAAAGGTAGCACAATTGAAACCCCACACCTTCCTGTAAGAAGCTACACCACTTCTGTGTTTCTGAACTTTATCTAGCAAGCACTTTCATATCCATTTTCTGATAACAGTCCTTTGAGATAAGTTGGATAGTTAGTAGCTACCTGTTTTGCGCATTTGAAAGATAAAGAAGTAAGCTCAGAACGATTTGTCTAAGATAACACAGTAACAACTGACATCAAAACTCAGATCTTCTGTTCCACTTTGTCTGCTCTTCCACTCAGTTACTTACACATTATGAGCCTTAGCAGCTTTCAGGGCTGCCCACAGATAAAAATCTGATAATCCTCACCAGGGAATGGAGGTGGGGGTATAGTAGCCTTCAACACTGTCACTGGTGGAAAGGGAGCAGAACCCCTCAAGCATTTCAGGGTTGGACTTGGATGATTGATCCTCATTTCTTTTCCTGGGACACATGCCTCTACCTCTGACTTGTTGTGTAACCTTGACCAAGTCTCTTGCAACCGTAGTATTTTGTGACTGGGGCAAGAAGAAAAATGATAATTATGTCACTTTTCGTTGTATATCACACTTCAGTTTAGAAGAACTTTTTCTCATATGACTGAAGAGTGGCTCACCCAAGATCACACAGCTAATAAAAGGCAGTGTTGGGACTCAAATATGGGGCTTTCTGGAGTCTTAGGTTTGAAAACCTCTTGAAATGACACTGATTTCTAGGAGTCAAACATTTGAGTTATAAGAATCCTGTGACAATAACTTAGATTTCCTCCTTTTTAAGAGTAAATGCTAGAAGGCACCAGTAGGATTCAAACATGTAAGTCTTTGATCTTCTCGAATGTTTGGGGGTGGGCTGGGGGGTTGCAAGGTACTTTCCTCCGTAGTGGAGGAGGGCAGTGATCAATTACTGACACAGGCTGGCTTCTCCCTGTAAGTCCTCCTCTACTCCTGGGAGCCAGCCTTTCTGCCACCTTAGACGTGGTTGGTGCCCTTCTCCAGCACCACATGGCGGACTGGCCCCGACCTCTAGTACACAGACCGTGACTCGTCATATGAGTCTGATTTACCCTAGTCTGTAATTTCCCCCAGATGAAGGGAAGGATGGGAAATAACTCTGAGAAGAGTTTCGACAAATCCTGTGCTTAATGACAAAAGCTGTTTGAGCTCACTGGAAAGTGGGGAGGTGGTTTGTGGAGTAGTGGTATAATTAGTCGGAGCCAGGTTTGAATCCAGGCCTACTCAGCTCTGTCACCTGAACTTCCTGTCTATAAAATGAGGGAAATGATACTGAATGATCATAATTGCCATTTACTATATGCCTGCTGTGTCAGTGTAGAGTTTTTAATTAAGCACATTGTTTTTTTCAGTCTTTAGAGCACTGTCCCTAGACAGGTAGTGTTCTTCTTATGAGAAATAGACCTAGTGGAAAGCCGAGACAGATGGTAGTATATAAAGCCTGTCCTGGTACCAGATACTCCGTGACTTTCAACACAGTGTTAGTTTCCTTCTGCCTTTCTGATTCGTGCACATGTATTAGACTGAGCTGCCAGAGGCCACAGACTATGTTTTGTTGCTCCTTCTGTGTATGTCCCATGTTCATCACAGGCTCGGACATAGATATGTCACTCAGCATGACTGACAGAATTGGGAGGAAGCTCCCCACGTTCCCTGGGTGTGTATGTTGGGGGTGAGTTCGTTTTTCAGGTTACTAGCCTTCAGTGTTTTCATCACAGACACACTCCTGATTGCCCTGTGCTGCTTATCCATGAGCCCCCAGCCAAAGGCTGTACCCTAGAGGCTTACTGATCTCCCTGCCTCTTCTATTTTCAAAGGAAGCACCGGAGAGCACGAGACCGGTCCAGGTCATCATCCTCTTCCTCCCAGTCATCCCACTCCTACAAAGCGGAAGAGTACACTGAAGAGACAGAGGAGAGAGAGGAGAGTACCACGGGCTTTGACAAATCAAGACTGGGGACCAAAGACTTTGTGGGTCCAAGTGACAGAGGAGGCAGAGCTCGAGGGACCTTTGTAAGACCCTGCCCGCTCTCCCTTTCTCTAAGCCCTTACTCCCACCAATTCTAATTATGTTCTTATCAGAATACTAATTTTGTTGCCCTTGATACAAGTAATTCAGTCTGAAGACCCTAGAATCTGTGGTTTCCCAATCCCCAGGCTTTCCATTTTTAGTGTTTTTGTTTGTTTTTTTCCTGTTCATAATCACTTAGTCAGAAAGTCTCTTAGGGCTTCTCTTCCGAACTTCCTCACTTGTCTTGACTCCCGTTGTGTGTAGGGAGGCCCTTATGCCATTTTGTCCTCTGTCTAGGCTGTAGACTTGAGATGAATGGAAAGGGAATGACTAGAAACCAGTTGACCAGCATATTGACTGGAGGACCGTTGTCTGTTTTGTGCCAGAAAAGTGTTTGAATAGAAGGCAAGGAATTGTTTTTCTCCATTCCTTACATGGTCCCTCTGTTCCTTTCCCCTGCTTATTGCCACAGCAATTTCGAGCCAGAGGAAGAGGCTGGGGCAGAGGCAACTACTCTGGTAACAACAGCAGCAGCAGCAACAACGATTTTCAAAAGAGAAACCGTGAGGAGGAATGGGACCCCGAGTACACACCCAAAAGCAAGAAGTATTACTTGGTATGTGTCTGGGGACAACCAGGAAGGGCCAGGGGGCCTTTGGCACACACAGTAGCTGATACAGAGGCCTTAATTGGTCTTTCCAGAACTGTGATTACATATGTGTGCAGGCGCTGCACTGGGTACATGCGTACTTGTGGGATGGCATAGTGCTGGCAAGATGAGTTCTCTAGAGAGGTAGTCCTGACCTTGAGAGCGCTATCTAAGACGTTTATGGATCCCAGGGTAAGCGGGGAAAGGTTCCTCTTGCCTTTTTAGTCTGTGAAATTGTTCTACTGCTCACCCACCCTAACCTAAGCCTCCCTCCAGCCTTTATGCAAGGGATAGAACCATAACCTTCCCCTGAGGCTGCAGTTCCACGCTGTGGCTCCCCAGTACAAGATTGACAGGAAAGACAGCTCAGGATCTCTTTTTGAGGAAGGGGACCTGCCTCCAAAATGAAACGCCACTGGGGCTTCTCTCTTCTAAGCTGTTGGTCTTTATCAGGTACCAGGCACCATCTGAGCCTCTCTGCCTCTCAGATTAGGGCTCTTCTAAGCTGAATCACCTGGCCAGTGAGAGAGCTCTTTTGGCTTTGCTCAACAGCAGGCTCAGATCCAAGCAGCCGTGACTCTGGAGTGTTGTAACCAAGGTCAGCTTGCAGCTGAGTCTCTTCATCACCCCTGAGGACTGGCATGGAAACAGGAAGCTAGGAAACAGGTTGCTGTGTAAATCACTGTGTATAGCCAACTTCACTTTTCTAGGGCTGCTGGTAGCTACTTTGGGACTCCTAGAGGACCCTTGAACCTATATCTAGGGAAATGTTGCCTGGGCCCAGGATAGGTACTGGAGTGGGGCTGCTTAAGGGAAGGATCAAAGGCCACACAAAGCCCCTTTCCCTGCCCCATCTGTCCCCTGAAGGAGCATTGCCAGCCTGATTCATTTAGGCTAGTGAATAAGCAGCTGGCCCTTTAGCTGAGCTAACCCCTCAGGGGCCTAAGGCACTACTTGTGTGGGTGGAGGATTTAGACTCTTTGAAGCCATGGGGCTGATAGGTAACAGTGACTTTTCAAAATGCTTTGTCATTTCATTCTTTTTCATTGGATCCCTTCTTCTCTTCTCATGTGATCATCAGACCAGGGATTGTTTGAGTTGTAGGTTTTGTTTTTTCTACTCTGCCACACTGCCTCCTTGCATAAAACTAAAGAGGGGAGGGATACAAGACGGGAGGCTGGGTTCTGGTCCTGCCTTTGCCAATAACTGGTCTGAGACCATGAGCAGATCATTTTCCATCGGTCTCACGGCCTGTTCTTGGCTGAGGGGGAGGTTGGGGAGAGCTAGAGTCCCAACTATGTGTGTGTGCTGTGTTTCTGCATCTCTTACCATCCTGACAACTCAGATCATAGTTTCACGTTTAGGGGTGATTTGCTTTCTCAAACCCACTCTTTGAGAGACAGTGTTCTAAATAATATGGAGTTACTTAAAGTTCCTCTGCGTGTTTTCTCATCTGTGTAGTGGAGGGTGATAATGATAGGGTAGGGTAGATGTGAGGATTAAATGAGATAATGCAGGAAAAGGTCTTTGAGTGAAGATTTTATCACCATCATCATTATTATAATGCCTAAACTACTGCCTTAGAATTCAAGGAACCCAACTGAATATTCTCTTAGATCTGAATCAGTAGCATTTTTAGAGTGGGGAACAGGGCATAGGTTCATTTGAGAAAGTCATATTTGGGTGGGTTCAGAGGAGAGGGTTCTGGCTACTCTTGTTCACTCTGGCATTGATGGCAGTCTTCTTTCCTTTCAGCATGATGACCGTGAAGGTGAAGGCAGTGAGAAGTGGGTGAGCCGGGGCCGGGGCCGAGGAGCCTTTCCTCGGGGTCGGGGCCGGTTCATGTTCCGGAAATCCAGCACCAGCCCCAAATGGGCCCACGACAAGTTCAGTGGGGAGGAAGGGGAGATCGAAGACGATGAGAGTGGGACAGAGAACCGAGAAGAGAAGGACAATTTACAGCCTACAGCTGAATAGAGGCCACGTTGATGGGAGCCCCTGCCCAAGGGAGAGAGGCGCTGGGAAGACGGCTGGTGAGGAGCTAAACAGAGGAGCCTCGAGAAGATTCTGAAAATCCCACCCCTACCCCCCACCAGCCATGCAGAACTCCTACTACAGCCGAAAGCATCCCTGGCGCTGTGTCCCGCCAGAGGCAGCCGGCTGTGGGGCCTGGGGTCAGGCCCAGCTCTTGAGCAGAACACACCTTGTTGGGCTTTAGCTGTGTGGTTCTCATTTGTTGCTGTGTGGGGTGGGGCTGGGGTAGGGAGGGCAGAGCGATACTTGGATTTTGGTTTGTTCCCTATTAGAAACCAACAGTTTTATTCTTCATTTCATTTCATTTGGAGCTAAGAGGACTAATTTGATGATTTTCAATCTCTTCTCCCTTATCCTGATTTTAAAAGCCCCCCCCCTTTTTTTAGGCATATATAGTAACATTAGCGGAAAGATTTAATTTGGGCAACTTTGATTCTTAAAAGAGAAAACAAAGCATGTGAATAAACATTGAAGTGTTCACCTCAGTTTGGGACCAAACTGCTTGGATCTTTGTAAAAGTTGGTTTTGTATGTCGAGGAGGAGTTCAAGGCCTTTCTGACCACCTTGTGTTCCCCTTTTCTGCGCAGCCATGTATCACATGGTGTTGTTCCTAACCACACCCCATGTGCGCACCTCCCCTCCCCCCCAATATTTTCTGATTTCTTCTGGGCTGGGCTTCCCCTTCTCCACCAGCAGCTCCAGTATCCCAAACTTTCTAGTCGTGCTGATCCTCTCAGCAACAGGGGTGGAAACTGGATGTGGCAGTTTCTGGTCTGTTTTCTAAGAAACTTCTGACTTCTATTATCTTTACAAATATAAGATGAGAAAATAATTTTTTCAATATTTTTTATTAATCTTTTTATAAAATGAAAAGAAACTCCTATGATCGATTAAGGAAGGTGGTTATGGCTGGGTGGTTTGTGGGGGTTTTTTGTTTTGTTTTTTTCTTTTCCTTTTTCTTTTTTTAACCTTAAGCTTTAAGTTGAAACATTCTCAGATATTTGGGGGGAAAACATCCTCTTAAAATGGGTCCTTGTGCTTGCCTTCTGGGGAGGCGGTCCTGAGCAGGTGAATCATATGGCATTTATGCATATGTTATATGCGGACTGCACCCACCTCTTCCCCCCCTCCAACCTTTGCCTCTTGGGTTGTTATGCTACTTTCCCCTTACTTTGCTACATTTCTATAGTTAAGTTGGTTTTACTTGAATGATTCATGTTTAGGGAAAAAAAAAATGAAAATACCCTTAAAATTTGTTTCAACTCCTCCTGCAAATAAAAAAATAAATGAAGTGGCAGATGTAAATGGGCTCTGGTCATTGTCACCCTGAGTGTGTGTGTTGGGGGGGTGTCTCCCATAGCAGCTTCAGGGAACCTGAAAAACCAGGTGTCTGGGGGGGCTGGGCCCAGACTGTTGCTCAGCTCCATCCTCTCCAGCCCCACATTTGGTTGTTCTAGGAGGACCTCAGCCAATCCTGCGTTGGGTAATAGCTCCTCTTTCCCTTTCCAGTGATTTTGCTTCATATCCTGTACCTTGGACACCCTAGGAGAACGAGATTTTTTCACTCTGGTGTCGTAAGCAAGGACTTTGGCTTCCAAAGTGGTGGGGCAGGGGTCAAGGGGTGTGGATAACAGGCTTGGCTTTCTTTTTTTCTTGAGGCTCACAGATTTTTTGAAAAATATCTTTTCATAAAGCTACTTAAGTCACTCCAGCTGCTGTTCAATGCAGCACAAAAGTGGGCTCCATGTTGCAGTGAAGAGTCTCCATTAACCCGGGGTAGCAACAGATGAAGTGGTTGCAGGGCTCAGGTTCGGCTTTCTACGTTCGCCACTAAGCAGGAAGATGACCTGAAAGTTAACCTAGCCCACGTGGGACTGGCAGTAACCTTCAGCCTTTGCCAGCGTTGGCCTTGGTTGCAGGAGAGCAGGAGCCTTGCAAGCTCCTGAAGTTCCCTTCCTCCTGTCTTCTCCCTGGGAAAATCCGGGCATGTTTTCTGAAACCAAATGAGGCCCCCTTGGCCTGAAGAAAGGGTTTCTGTGCGCTTCCTCTTCCCTTGAGGGGGGTCCAGGGAGGAATATGCCTCCCAGGGAAAGCAGCAATAGGTTTGTGCGCACAGAGCAACCACCCCGTCCACCCAGGACCCGCCCGAGAGCGTTTGCTGCCTGCTGGTATGTGCCTCTTCCCACCTCCCCTGCAGCCAAAAGCTTGTCAGCCCGTAGAGGGTAGGCCAGTAATGGTGGGTGGGAGCCTCAGGGCCAAGGCTGGGAGAAGGAGGGAAGGTGGCTAGACTGAAACTTAGGTGGCTAGGCAGACAAGATCATGTCGGGGAGCTGTGACCCCAGCACTGGCCAGAGATCCCGGAGTCCTCACTCCTGGTCTGGGGACCGAACCTGCCGAACTGGGCCGCCCCCTCTCCCATACGCACTCGTTGCACCTGGAGCCCGACCTATCGGCTCGCGTCTCCGCCTCCTTGGCTTCACAATCTCGCTGCTTGTCCCACCCTACCTGGACCCAGTATTGGCTGCGAACGCGACTGCACCATCCTTCTTGCTCGGCTCCGGAAGGCGCCCCGGAAGCCATGGGTATGTGCAGAGGGTTTGGGGTAGCTCTTCTATGCAACTGCGTGGAAATAGCGATAAAAGCCTACACCACCACCCCGCTCTCCCGCTGTCCACACGGGGCCTGGGACTCGCGCCATGGCCAGTCGGCCCTGAATGGGGTCTTCTGAGCCGCGTGCCAGCGCCATCCTCCGCCCGCAGAGGTGCTGGTCCTGGCCGGATACAGCGCGCAGAAAAAGGACGAGCTGAGCCTGGCGCACGGGGACGTGGTCCGGCAGGTGTGCAATGGGCCCGCACGGGGCTGGCTGCGTGGAGAGCTGGGGGGCCGTTGTGGCCTCTTCCCCGAGTGCCTGGTGCAGGTGAGGCCGGGCCGGAGGTCGGGCGGGGGGTGGGGTGGCTCTCAGCGCGCGCCCCCGGGAGCTGAGAGCCCCCCTGCCCGTGCGCTCATTCGTAGGAGATCCCTGAGACTCTCCGCGGCTCGGGGGAGGCGCCGAAACCGCGTTGTGCGCGCCGCCGAGGTGAGAGCCAGGGCGGTGGGCGAGTGCGCGCAGCCCCCCCACCCCCACACCAGGTCTTTCCAGCTCGCCGAGACGGGCGCGGCTCTGGGCGGGACTGCGTGGCCTCTGTGCGTCCCGTGATTGGTTCTCGAGTACAATGCTCCGCCCTGGGGCGGGGCCTGGAGGTACAAAGGGGCGCTCGCGGCCCGCCCCTGCCCCCCTCAGAGGACTGGGGCTCGAGGCTCCAGCGACCTCCCTCTCGTCCGACCCCAGGTCACCCAGGTCGAATCTCCGGGCCGCCAAAGATGGTGCAAAGTGAACTTCAGCTACAGCCCGGAGCAGGCTGACGAGCTGAAGCTGCAAGCTGGAGAGATTGTGGAAGTGATAAAGGAGGTGAGGGGATGAGATGATGAGAGGGTTTGGGGGGAGATGATGGAGTATGTCTCCGGATGAGGGAACATGGGTGCAGTGAGGGTGTGGATGATGGGACTGATGAGGGGCACAGAAATGGGAAAGTGGGGGAGCAAGGGAGGAGAGGGGTCATCGGGCAGAATCGGGAGAGGGGGGTGAACCAGGGTTTAAGATGCCTAGGGAGCCCCTTGGGGCAGACCCAGATAACCCTTCGTCCTCCCCTCTCCCCAGATTGAGGACGGCTGGTGGCTGGGGAAGAAGAATGGGCAGCTGGGAGCCCTCCCATCCAACTTTGTGGAGTTGCTGGACAGTGGGCCCCCAAGTGAGACCTGGACCCTGTGACCCCGTGAACCCCTGTGACCAGACTCTACAATCTTCAGTGACCCTCCCCAGTGGCCTGAACGTGTGATCCACACATCTTGCCCCATCACCCTTTTGACCTCTCTCATGACCTAAACTGAATTAGCACCCGCCCCTAACCTCACTATCCCCCACCAGGCCTTGGTAACCCAGACATGCCTTCAATCAGCCTTGGTCCCCAGCGGGCTCCCAAGGTAAATTGGGTGGAGTGGGCAAAGAGGTGGTGAGTTCCTCTTGGCTGGGAGGGGCGGGGGTGTTGGGGGGCTCAGCTTGTTCCTCGCCCTTCCCCCACTAGCTGAGCAGCCTGACCTATGACAGCCCTCCAGACTACCTGCGGACAGGTGAGCACCCAGCCAAAGGGTCCTTCAAATCCTCCTCCCCAAGCCACTCTGACTTGGGGGGAGGGGGAACCCAGCTAGACTGATGGAGGAGGGAGCCGATGAATGGTTTGGGGAGGGGGTTTGGCTTCAGTGAACTGACCTCCCTTCAGTCTCCCACCCTGAGACCTACAGGGTCCTGTTTGACTACCATCCCGAGGCTCCAGATGAGTTGGCGCTGCGGAGGGGGGACGAGGTGAAAGTACTGAGGAAGGTGTGAAAGGCACAGGGCAGGGGAGGGCACAGGGACGGGGGTGTTGAGAAGGGTGGGCTTGGGGAAGGAAGGAGCGTGGGGATCTGGCTCACCTCCCCACGGCATCTTGCTCTCCCAGACCACAGAGGATAAGGGCTGGTGGGAAGGAGAGTCTCAAGGCAGAAGAGGACTTTTCCCAGATAACTTTGTGCTCCCACCACCCCCGGTGAGTATGAAGCCAGGCACTCAGGTGGCAAGGGGCAGGCTACGCTGGACAAAGTTGGGGGTTGTGGCTCTCACGGGACACAGCTGGAGGGCCACCCACAAATGAGGGTGGACCTAGAAATGTGAGGGCTCCTCTTCAGATTCTGACACTTCTTTTCTGCATAGATCAAGAAGCTGGTCCCACGGAAAGTGGTATCCCGGGAATCAGGTGGGTGCCCGGGAAGCCTGGGATTGGGGGGGTGATCTCTGGGAGACGATCCACCAGTCCAGTTGCTCATAAACACCCATAGTTTCCCAGTGGTCCAGTACACCCTCTTAGGAGGTACCTCCCCATGGGACTGGTAGGAGTGTATGTGGTCAGTGTTAGGAATGTGTCACTTTGTGTGTGTTAGTATGTTCCTGTTCTTCTCTCCAGAGAATGTGGTTGTCATTCTCATGAATGAATGTGTTTAGGTTTGTTTCATTTTGTAAGGAAATGTATGGATCAGTGTATCTGGGTCTTTGAGACTGTGTGTTCATGTATCTATTAAGTGTGTCAGTGAATAGTTCTGTTTATGCATCACTGTATTCGTGGGATGTGTCTTTAATTTATGTTTTAATGTAATATTTCATGTAATCAAAAACTATACATAATATATGTGTTTTCAAACTTAATAATGAGTGCCCATGGTCTGTCACCCAAACCCAAGAACTAGAAATTGCTAGTGGTTTGTGTGCTCCTCTCTTTCCCTTCTGCTACTTCCCCCACATCAAAGGTAACCCTAACCACTACCCTGAATTTTGAATAATTCCCTTGAGTTTTTAAAGGTACTCAATTTGGTATGTGCCTAATTTATTTTTGTTTGTTTTCGAGGTCTATAAAAATGGCATCATATGTTTATGGTCTTCTGGGACTTGCTGTTTCCAATCAACATTATGTTTCTAAGATTCATCCATGTTGTGTGTAGATGCAGTTCATTTCTTTTTCTCTGCTGTATACTATTCCTTGTGAGACTGAACGCAAATTATGTATCTGGTCTATTCCTGATATTGGACATTTTCGTTGTTTCTAGTTTTTATTTTTATTTTATTTTTTAATTCATTTATTGTTGTTTGCTAAAGCCAAGTAGAAAACGGCAATACTAGATGTTTAATATGTTTTAAACACAAACATTTGAGAAGATACCAAGTGAAAAATGTACATTTATAAAACAGGAAACAGAAAATCTCCTTTATCTTTCCAATATAAACCAGTAGCCACTGCTGGCCCCAGGTCTGCCTCAAGCCTTCAGTCCCCTGGGAGCTGCTCTCTGGATATGGTGTGTGTTTTCAGGGACTTGCCCAGCCTCTGGCAGCAGGACTCCTGTTGCAGGAGCTGAGTAGTAAAGACAAGAGGGGCTAGGAGGGCTGTGATGAGGTTGCAAGGCTGGAACCAGAAGCAGCAGGGCTCTAGTATTTACTATTACAAATAGTGCTGCCATAGACACTATCACGTGCCTGTCTTCCAGTGTGCAGTTATAATGTTCCTCTAGGATGTAGTCCCAGGAGTGGCACTGCTAGAGTGTAGGGTATGTAAATGTTCAGCTTTTATGAGGTCAAGTCACATTGGTTTCCAAAGGGATTGTACACTTTTACCACTACACCATTGGTATATAAGAGATCAAACTGATCCAAATCCTCTTCAACACTTGGTATTACCAGATTTCATTATTTTCGTGAATCTAGCACAAAATAGCATCTCATTGTGGACTTCATTTGTATTTCCCTGGTTAGTAATAATTGTTGAAGTTCTTTATATATTCTGAATTACGTGTTATACATGTTATAGATACTTTCAGTTTGTGGCTTTTCTTCTTTTTTTTAATGAGGTTTTTGATGAATAGGAGTTCTAAATTAAAAAAAAATTTTTGAAGTATAGTTGATTTACAATATTATATTAGTTTCAGGTGTACAACATAGTGATTCAAAATTTTTACAGCTTATACTCCATTTAAAGTTATTGCAGAATATTGGCTATATTCTCTGTGCTGTACAATAAATCCTTGTAGCTTATTTATTTATTTATATATCATTTTAAAAAATTAGATTCCACATATGAGTGATACCATATGATATTTGTCTTTCTCTGTTTGACTTCATTTAGTGTGATAATCTCTAGGTCCACCCATGTTGCTGCAAATGGCATTATTTCATTCTTTTTTATGGCTGAGTAATATTCCATTGTATATATGTACCACATCTTCTCTATCTGTTCCTCTGTCGATGGACATTTAGGTTGTCTCCATGTCCTGGCTATTGTAAATAGTGCTGCAGTGAACATTGGGGTGCAGGTGTCTTTTTGAATTATGGTTTTATCCAGATATATGCCCAGGAGTGGGATTGGTGGAATATATGGTAGTTCTATTTTTAGTTTTTTAAGGAACCTCCATACTGTCCTCCATAGTGGTTGTACCAACTTATATTCCCACCATGTAGCTTATTTATTTGTTTGTTTATTTTTTAAAATTTATTTTTATGTGGGATCCCTGACCAGGGATTGAACCCAGGACCATGGCAGTGAAAGCACCAAGTCCTAACCACTGGACTGCCAGGGAATTCCCATTAATTATTTTACACAGAGTAGTTTGCACCTTTTAATCCCCTACCCCTATCTTGCCCCACCCGCTTCCCTCTCCCCACAGGTAACCACTAGTTTGTTCTCTATGTCTATGAGTCTGTTTCTATTTTGTTATATTCATTTGTTTGTTTTGTTTTTTAGATCCTACATATAAGTGATAAGCACATATAAGTGATAACATACAATATTTATCTAGGAGTTAATTTTAATGCAAACATATCAATCTTATCTTTAATAGTTAGCAGGTTTTTTCTTGTTTAAGTAATCCTTCCTGCCCCAAATTCAGAAAAACAGTCGATTTATATTTTCTTTAAAACTTTTAAAGTGTTGCTTTTCATTTTTAAATGCTTTTATCTATGCAGCATTGATTTTAATGAGTGATCTAATTATACTTTTTTCCATATGGACAGTCACTTGTTCTAGCACCATTTATTATTTCTGCATGTAGTTTTATTGTGTCATTTTAAAAATTAGATATCCTTTTTATTATTTTTACAGGACTATAGAAATGCACTGATTTTTGTATATTGATTTTATAGCCACCCATGGTGCTGATAATTTCAGTAATTTATCTGTAAATCCTTAATAGGTTTTCTATGAAGACAGTCATTTAATCTGTGAGTAATGACAGTTTGGCTCTCTCCTTTCCACATCTTATATCTTTTAATTTCATTTTCTTGTTTTACTCTAGTGGCTAGGATCGCAATACAATATTGAATAGAAATAGTGATGCTGAACATCATTACCATGCTCCTGATTTTAAATGGAATGCTTCAAACTTTTTCCCTTTAACAATGATGTTTGCTTAGATCTTTTGTAGGTATATTTTTGTCTGGTTAAGGAAGGTCTTTCTGTTTCTTTTGCTTAGAAATTTTATCAAGAATGGGTGTCAAGGGCTTCCCTGGTGGCGCAGTGGTTGAGAGTCCGCCTGTCAATGCAGGGGACACAGGTTCATGCCCCGGTCCGGGAAAATCCCACATGCTGCGGAGCGGCTGGGCCATGAGCCATGGCCACTGAGCCTGCGCGTCCAGAGCCTGTGTTCTGCAATGGGAGAGGCCACAACAGTGAGAGGGCCGCGTACCGCAAAAAAAAAGAATGGGTGTCGAATTTTCTCAAATTGTTTATATGAATCTTTTGAAATTATTATATAGGTTTTCTTCTTTAATCTGTCAATGTAATAAAGATATTTGTAGAATTTTCTAATATTAAGCCACCCTTGTATTCCTGGGATAAATTCAAATTGGTCATGGTTTATTATTTTTTCATATACTGTTGGGATACCTTCCCAGTTTTTTTTCTTTTCCTTCAGATTTTTGCATTTGTTTTTACTGTCCTCATCTGATTATCAGTATTATACTGGCCCCATGAATGAGTTAAGGAATATGTTTTTTTGTTTTTAAAATATCTTTTAGATCTTACATAAGATGGGGATCATCTTTCCTTGAAAGCTGGTAAAACTTACTTGTACATTCATCTGGTCCTCTTTTCTTCCATTATGGGAAGATTTTAAACTACTTCAATTTCTTTATAGTTATAAGCAAGTCTGGCTTCTGGCTAAAATTCTTCCTCCCTCCCTCCCTCCCTCCCTTCCCTCCCTCTCTCCCTCTCTCTTTTCCTCTCTCTTTCTCTCTCTCTCTTTCTCTCTTTTTTTTTTAAAGTGCATAGTGTTTTTAATATATATATATATATATTTTTAATTGGGGTATAGTTGTTTTACAATGTTGTGTTAGTTTCTACTGTACAGCAAAGTGAACTAGAGTTCCCTGTGCTATACAGCAGGTTCTCATTAGTTCTCTATTTTATACATATTAGTGTATATATGTTAATCCCATTCTCCCAATTCATCCCACCCCCTCCTTTCCCCCCTTGGTGTCCATACGTTTGTTTTCTACATCTGTGTCTCTTTCTCTGCTTTGCAAACCGGTTCATCTGTACCATTTTTCTAGATTCCACAAATATGCGTTAATATACATTTGTATTTCTCTTTCTGACTTACTTCACTCTGTATGACAGTCTCTAGATGCATCCATGTCTCTACAAATGACCCAATTTCGCTCCTTTTTATGGCTGAGTAATAAGCCATTGTATATATGTGTCACATCTTTATCCATTCATCTGTTGATGGGCATTTAAGTTGCTTCCATGACCTGGCTATTGTAAATAGTGCTGCAGTGAACATTGGGGTGCATGTGTCTTTTTGAATTATGGTTTTCTCTGGGTATATGCCCAGTAGTGGGATTGCTGGATCATATGGTAATTCTATTTTTAGTTTTTTTAAGGAACCTCCATACTGTTCCCCATAGTGGCTGTATCAACTTACATTCCCACCAACAGTGCAAGAGGGTTCCCTTTACTCCACACCCTCTCTAGCATTTGTTGTTTGTGGATTTTCTGATGATTCCCCTTGTAACTGGTGTGAGGTGTTACCTCATTGTAGTTTTGATTTGCATTTCTCTAATAATTAGTGATGTTAAGCAGCTTTTCATGTGCTTCTCGGCCATCTGTATGTCTTCTTTGGAGAAATGTCTATTTAGGTCTTCTGCCCATTTTTGGATTGGGTTGTTTGTTTCTTTAATATTGAGCTGCATGAGCTGTTTATATATTTTGGAGATAATCCTTTGTCCGTTGATCCATTTGCAAATATTTTCTCCCATTCTGAGGGTTGTCTTTTCGTCTTGTTTTTCATTTCCTTTCCTGTGCAAAGCTTTGAAGTTTCATTAGGCCCCATTTGTTTATTTTTGTTTTTATTTCCATTACTCTAGGAAGTGGATCAAAAAAGATCTTGCTGCGATTTCTGTCAAAGAATGTTGTTCCTATGTTTTCCTCTAAGAGTTTTATAGTGTCCGGTCTTACATTTAGGTCTCTAATCCATTTTGAGTTTATTTTTGTGTACGGTGTTAGGGAGTGTTCTAATTTCCTTCTTTTACATGTAGCTGTCCAGTTTTCCCAGCACCACTTATTGAAGAGACTGTCTTTTCTCCATTGTATATCCTTGCCTCCTTTGTCGTAGATTACTTGACCATAGGTTCGTGGGTTTATCTCTGGGCTTTCTATCCTGTTCCACTGATCTATATTTCTGTTTTTGTGCCAGTACCATATTGTCTTGATTACTGTAGCTCTGTAGTACAGTCTGAAGTCAGGGAGTCTGATTCCTCCAGCTCCATTTTTCCCCCTCAAGACTGCTTTGGCTATTCGGGGTCTTTTGTGTCTCCATACAAATTTTAAGACTTTTTGTTCTAGTTCCATAAAAAATGCCATTGGTAATTTGATAGGGATTGCATTGAATCTGTGGATTGCTTTGGGTAGTATAGGCATTTTCACAATATTGATTCTTCCAATCCAAGAACATGGTATATTTCTTCATCTGTTGGTATCATCTTTAATTTCTTTCATCAGTGTCTTATAGTTTTCTGCATACAGGTCTTTTGTCTCCCTAGGTAGGTTTATTCCTAGGTATTTTATTCTTTTTGTTGCAATGGTAAATGGGAGTGTTTCCTTAATTTCTCGTTCAGATTTTTCATCATTAGTGTATAGGAATGCCAGAGATTTCTGTGCATTAATTTTGTATCCTGCAACTTTACCAAATTCATTGATTAGCTCTAGTAGTTTTCTGGTGGCATTTTTAGAATTCTCTATGTATAGTATCATGTCATCTGCAAACAGTGACAGTTTTCTTCTTTTCCAATTTGTATTCCTTTTATTTCTTTTTCTTCTCTGATTGCCGTGGCTAGGACTTCCAAAACTGTGTTGAATAATAGTGGTGAGAATGGACATCCTTGTCTTCTTCCTGGTCTTAGAGGAAATGCTTTCAGTTTTTCACCATTGAGAAATGTTTGCTGTGGGTTTGTCATATATGGCCTTTATTATGTTGAGGTAGGTTCCCTCTATGCCCACTTTCTGGAGAGTTTTTATCATAAATGGGTGTTGAATTTTGTCAAAAGCTTTTTCTGCATCTATTCAGATGATCATATGGTTTTTATTCTTCAATTTGTTAATATGGTGTATCACATTGATTTGTGTACGTTGAAGAATTCTTGCATCCCTGGGATAAATCCCACTTGATCATGGTGTATGATCCTTTTAATGTGTTGTTGGATTCTGTTTGCTAGTATTTTGTTGAGGATTTTTGAATCTATATTCATCAGTGATATTGGTCTGTAATTTTCTTTTCCTTTTTTTTTTTTTTTTTGTGGTACGCGGGGCTCTCACTGCTGTGGCCTCTCCCATTGCGGAGCACAGGCTCTGGACGCGCAGGCTTAGCGGCCATGGCTCACGGGCCCAGCAGCTCCGCGGCATGTGGGTTCTTCCCGGACCGGGACACGAACCCGTGTCCCCTGCATCGGCAGGCGGACTCTCAACCACTGCGCCACCAGGGAAGCCCTGTAATTTTCTTTTTTTGTAGTATCTTTGTCTGGTTTTGGTATCAGGGTGGTGGTGGCCTCGTAGAATGAGTTTGGGAGTGTTCCTTCCTCTGCAATTTTTTGGAAGAGTTTGAGAAGGCTGGGTGTTAGCTCTTCTCTAAATATTAGATAGAATTCGCCTGTGAAGCCATCTAGTCCTGGACTTTTGTTTGTTGGAAGATTTTTATTCACAGTTTCAATTTCATTACTTGTGATTGGTCTGTTCATATTTTCTATTTCTTCCTGGTTCAGTCTTGGAAGGTTATACATTTCTAAGTATTTGTCCATTTCTTCCAGGTTGTCCATTTTATTGGCCTAGAGTTGCTTGTAGTAGTCTCTTAGGAGGCTTTGTATTTCTGCGGTGTCTGTTGTAACTTCTCCTTTTTCATTTCTAATTTTATTGATTTGAGTCGTCTCCCTCTTTTTCTTGATGAGTCTGACTAATGGTTTATCAATTTTGTTTACCTTCTCAGAGAACCAGCTTTTAGTTTTATTCATCTTTGCTATTGTTTTCTTTGTTTCTATTTCATTTATTTCTGCTTGATCTTTATGATTTCTTTCCCTCTGCTAACTTTGGATTTTGTTTGTTCTTCTTCCTCTAGTTACTTTAGGTGTAAGGTTAGATTGTTTATTTGAGATTTTTCTTGTTTCTTGAGGTAGGCTTGTATAGCTATAAACTTCCCTCTTAGAACTGCTTTTGCTGCATCCCATAGGTTTTGGATTGTCATGTTTTCATTGTCATTTGTCTCTAGGTATTTTTTTATTTCCTCTTTGATTTCTTCAGTGATCTCTTGGTTATTTAGTCATGTATTGTTTAGCCTCCATGTGTTTGTGTCTTTTGTGTGTTTTTTTAAAATTTATTTATTTTATTTATGGCTGCGTCGGGTCTTTATTGCTGCACACAGGCTTTCTCTAGTTGCGGCGAACGGGTTTCCCATTGTGGTGGCTTCTCTTGTTGTGGAGCACAGGCTCTAGGTGCACAGTCTTCACTAGTTGTGGTGTGCGGGCTGAGTAGTTGTGGTGCTTGGGCTTAGTTGCTCTGCGGCATGTGGGATCTTCCCTGAGCGGGGCTCGAACCCGTGTCCCCTGCATTGGCGGGTGGATTCTCAACCACTGAGCCACCAGGGAAGCCCTATGTTTTTTTTCCTGTAATCCATTTCTAATCTCATAGCGTTGTGGTCAGGAAAGATGCTTGACATGATTTCAATTTTCTTAAATTTACAGAGGCTTGCTTTGTGACCCAAGATGTGATCTATCCTGGAGAATGTTCCATGTGCACTTGAGAAGAAAGTGTAATCTGCTGTTTTTGGATGGAATGTCCTATAAATATCACTTAAATCTATCTGGTCTATTGTGTCATTTAAAGCTTCTGTTTCCTTATTTATTTTCATTTTGGATGATCTGTCCATTGGTGTAAGTGAGGTGTTAAAGTCCCCCACTATTATTGTGTACTGTCGATTTCCTCTTTTATAGCTGTTAGCAGTTGCCTTATGTATTGAGGTGCTCCTATGTTGGGTGCATATATATTTATAATTGTTATGTCTTCTTCTTGGATTGATCCCTTGATCATTATGTAGTGTCCTTCCTTGTCTCTTGTAACATTCTTTATTTTAAAGTCTATTTTATCTGATATGAGTATTGCTACTCCAGCTTTCTTTTGTTTTCCATTTGCATGGAATATCTTTTTACATCCCCTCACTTTCATTCTGTATGTGTCCCTAGGTCTGAAGTGGGTCTCTTGTAGACAGCATATATATGGGTCTTGTTTTTGTATCCATTCAGTGAGCCTTTGTCTTTTGGTTGGAGCATTTAATCCATTCACGTTTAAGGTAATTATCGATATGTATGTTCCTATGACCATTTTCTTAATTGTTTTGGGTTTGTTTTTGTAGGTCCTTTTCTTCTCTCGTGTTTCCCACTTAGAGAAGTTCCTTTAGCATTTGTTGTAGAGCTGGTTTGGTGGTGCTGAATTCTCTTAGCTTTTGCTTGTCTGTAAAGCTTTTGATTTCTCCATCGAATCTGAATGAAATCCTTGCCGGGTAGAGTAATCTTGGTTGTAGGTTCTTTCCTTTCATCACTTTAAGTATATCATGCCACTCCCTTCTGGCTTGTAGAGTTTCTGCTGAGAAATCAGCTGTTAACCTTATGGGAGTTCCCTTGTATGTTATTTGTCATTTTTCCCTTGCTGCTTTCAATAATTTTTCTTTGTCTTTAATTTTTGCCAATTTGATTACTATGTGTCTTGGCATGTTTCTCCTTGGGTTTCTCCTGTATGGGACTCGCTGTGCTTCCTGGACTTGGGTGGCTATTTCCTTTCCCACGTTAAGGAAGTTTTCAACTGTAATCTCTTCAAATATTTTCTTGGGTCCTTTCTCTGTCTCTTCTTCTGGGACCCCTATAATGTGAATGTTGTTGCATTTAATGTTGTCCTAGAGGTCTCTTAGGCTGTCTTCATTTCTTTTCATTCTTTTTTCTTTATTCTGTTCCACAGCAGTGAATTCCACCATTCTTTCTTCCAGGTCACTTATCCATTCTTCTGCCTCAGTTATTCTGCTATTGATTCCTTCTAGTGTGGTTTTCATTTCAGTTATTGTATTGTTCATCTCTGTTTGTTTGTTCTTTTATTCTTCTAGGTCTTTGTTAAACGTTTCTTGCATCTTCTCGATCTTTGCCTCCATTCTTTTTCTGAGGTCCTGGATCATCTTCACTATCACTATTCTGAATTCTTTTTCTGGAAGGTTGCCTATCTCCACTTCATTTAGTTGTTTTTCTGGGGTTTTATCTTGTTCCTTCATCTGGTACATAGCCCTCTGCCTTTTCATCTTGTCTATCTTTCTGTGAATGTGGTTTTTGTTCCACAGGCTGCAGGATTGTAGTTCTTCTTGCTTCTGCTGTCTGCCCTCTCACCTTTGTTTTTTTACTCTAGTTTGTCAGTCTTTTTCTTTGGTGATAAATTGATGAGTTTAGACTATATTAATCATAATTATTTTACTATTTTTAAATGTTTATTTTCTCCTTTTTTTCTTATTTCACTTTTTTCATTAATTTAGAATTAGTACACTTTATTGTTATTATTTTAGTGGTTGCTCTTGAAATTTGCCATGTATATTTAACTTAACAAGTCTAAATTCAAAGTCTTAACCTTTCTCCTGAACAAAATCTCCAACTATTATTTTTGAATTATTTCTCCTTTCAATCCTGTCAGTGTTTGCTTTATATATTTTGAGGCTTTGTTGTTAGGCGCATGTATATTTGTCATTGTTATCCCTTCCTGATGTACTTACCTGTTTATCATTATAACCTCTCCCTCTTTGTCTTCAGTAATTTTTCTCATCTTGAAGTTTGTTTTGTCTGATATTAATAGATGGTTATTATTATAGTTACTATTTATGTGATATATCTTTCTCCAGTCTTTTACTGTCAACCTATTTGTGTCTTTGAATCCGTTGTCCACAGTATATAGCTGGATCTTGCTTTTTAAATTCAATTTGACAATGTCTGCCTTTTATTGGGGTGTTTAGGTTAAGAGTTAGCAAATTATGGTCTGTGGGCCAAATCTGGCCTGCCATCTTTTTTGGGGAATGGGGGTGAACAGCTTTATTGAGATATATTGACATACCATACAATTCACTCATTTAAATGTACAATCCGGTGGTGTTTAGTAGAGTCATAGTTGTGCAACACCACCACAATCAATTTTAGAATGTTTTCATCACCCACTGTACTCTTTAGCCATTACCCCACCAGTCTCCCCATTCTCCCCTCCTCATCCCAAGACAACCACTAATCTACTTTGTCTTGATAGATCTGCCTACATTTCATATACATGATATAATACAATATATGGTCTTCTTAATGGGCTTCCTTCACGTCAAATAATGTTTTCAGGGTTTAACCATTTTGTAGTATGTGTTGTACTTCATTCCTTTTTATTGCCCAGTAATATTCTATTGTATCACTTTTTCCATTCATTTGTTGATGGATATTTGGATTGTTTCTACTTTTTGGCTATGAACTTTATTAGTGTACAAGATTTTATGTGGACGTGTTTCCATTTCTCTTGGGTATATACCTATGAAAGGAATTGCTAGGTGATATGATAACTCTGGTTTAACTTTGGGAAGAACTGGCAGACTGTTTTCCAAAGTGGTTGCACCATTTTATATTCCCACCAACAGTGTATGAGGGCTCCAGTTTCTCCACATTCACACCAGTACTTGTTATTATCTGTCTTTTGATTGTAACCATCCTAGTGGGTATGAAATGCTACCTCATTGTGGTTTTGCTTTGCATTTCTTTGATAGCTAATGATGTTGAAAAAATCTATCTGAGTCCTTTGCCCATTTTTTAATTGGGTTGACTTTTTACTGTTGAGTTGTTGGAGTTCTTTATATTTTCTAGATAAAAGGCCCTTATCATATGTATGATTTGCTAATATTTTCCCCCATTCTTTGGGTTGTCTTTTCACTTTCTTGATGCTGTCCTTTGTGCACAAAAGTTTAAAATTTTGATGAAGTCCCACTGCCCTATTTTTTCTTTGGTTGCTTGTGCTTTTGGTGTCATATCAATGAAACCAATGCCAAATCCAAGGTTGCACCCCATATATATATATTTTTAATGCAAATGGTCCTGAGAGATTAAACTGTTGATTTGATGCTTATTCATACACACGTGTAAAGGACTGACGAGGAAGCCTTTCTTTTTTATAAATTTATTTATTTATTTAGGCTGTGCTGGGTCTTCATTTCTGTGTGGGGGCTTTCTCTAGTTGTGGCGAGTGGGGGCCACTCTTCATCGCGGTGCGTTCGCCTCTCCTTGTCGCGGCCTCTCGTGTTGCAGAACACAAGCTCCAGACGCGCAGGCTCAGCGGCCATGGCTCACGGGCCCAGTTGCTCCGCGGCATGTGGGATCCTCCCAGACCAGGGCCTGAACCCGTGTCCCCTACACTGGCAGGCAGACTCTCAACCACTGCGCCACCAGGGAAGCCCTGCACCCCATATTGATTGAGTTCTCTTCAACCATGGCAGTAAAGCTGTTCATCCTCCACCTATCCCACCCTGGAGAACATCCACATGGACCAAGGCAGTAGGGGGTGGGGGAGGGATGGGAGCAAGCAAGAACACTGTCAAGCACAAGTGCTTCTCCAATTATTTTATGTCTTTGGTCAGTATCCAAGCACTGAAATGGTTGTTCTGCCATTTTTATCCAGCTTTATAGTTGCTGTGTGGACAGAGTATTTAACCACCACCTACCTCACTCGGCCATAGTCAAACCCTGCTTCTATTACCTCTTCCTTTGAACATTGCTTTCAAATTTTCACTCCTTGTCTCATTCTACTTCTAGTTTACTAATTCTCTCTCTAGATTTTTATCTAGGTTTAATCTGCCGTTTAACCTACACATTGCATTTTATTTCATATATGCTATTTATCATCTCTAGTAGTACAGAATTCTTTTTTTTTTTCCCTGCAAAATCTTCCTGTTTATTCCTAACGGTCCTTTTGTTGCATGCTCATCCTTTATTTCTTCAAATATACTCTATGTAGCTATGCTGTGTTCTTTTCCTGACACTTCCAGTATCTGCTGTGTGTTGCGTCTGCTGACTCCTGCTCTCAGTGGCCTGCCCTCTCGTGTGTTTTAGGATCTTTGTGTATGATCTCAGTGTGGGGGAGTTCTGTACACCTCTGTAGGGGAAAACTTCTTCCGGCGAGGACTTGCTTTTACTTCTGCTAGTAGCCAGAGGGCACCAACCACCGGAGACCACTTCCGCCGTCTGGAAGAAGGTGGTGCAAGGCTCTCGCTGCTGTCTGGCTACCGAGCTCTGGGCCTGTGATGAGCCAAAGGAGCAGAACATGGGGCACCTGCTCCTCATCACTGGCCCCAGGCTCTGTAGCCGCAAAGTCGTGCTGCCCTCTCACTTCCTTTCTGGCCCCAGTTCCTCCCTTTTTTGTAGGCTTCTCCTACCTCTTTTATGTCCAACAGTGCCTTAAAATTGTATTCTAAGCAGGATATAATTGCTCTCTAGCGGGAGGCCCCCACAGAGCACCTGACCAGCCACACTACAAGAAGCAGGAGTCAAAGTTAACATTTGCTGAGCTTTGACTATATGGCAGACGCTAAGCACCTCACGTGGATTAAGTCACTCAAACCTCACAACAGCCCTGTGTGTATTCTTGTTATCCATGTTTAATGGATGAGGACATGAGGGCACAGAAAGGTTAAATTACCAACCAAGTTCTCACACAACCGGTGAGTAATAGAGCAGGAATTCCAAGTCTGCTGTCTGGCTATAGGATCCATGCTCTCGCCCACTGCGACCCACAGTCAGGGGATTTTGTTTGTATCTGTGTGTGATAGTGTGTGTGCAAGTCAATTTCAGCATGTGTGCGTGTGCCAGAGTAGCTGTTCCTGTGTCCGTGGATAGGAATGGCACTTGCGTGACTGCCTTCAGATGCTCACTCTGATGTCGCCTTCTCAGGACCGTCTCATTTAAAATCATACATTCCCCTGCTTATTCGTCCTCTGTACTACTAATAAATCCCGAACACACTACACAGTTTACTCCTTTTGTTTACGTCTGCTTCCCCAGTAGAACATGAGCTCATTCTGGCTGCTGTGGGGAGAGCACACCGTAAGCAGGGTGGGTGCAGCCCAAGCCCAGGTGGGAGGCTGCTGCGACAGTCCTAGTGAAGACGGTGTGACTCAATCTGGAGTGCTTAGTGGTGGAGGTGGGGATGAGTGGCTGGATTCAGGATGTGTTTAGAGCAGACAGGACTTACTGATGGTTTGCATGTGCAGCATACGGAAATAAAGGCGTCAGGGAGGACTCCTCACTTTGTCGTCTGAGTGAGTGGGCGAGATGGGGAGCAGTGGGAGAGGGGCAGATTCTGAGGGCAAGGAGGTTGGGAAGCAAGAGTTTAGTTCTGGCTATGGTAAGTGTGTGATGCTAAGTTAAGTGGAAATATTGAGAGGGCTGTCGGGTATGAGTCTGGAGTTCAGAGAAGAGGAAGGGGCTAGAGATGAACATTTAGGAGTTGTTGGCTTATTGATGATAATAAAACCCGTAAGACTGGGTGAGATCTCTTAGGGAGTAGATGTGATAGAGAAGACAGAAGGGAGTGTGGACTGGAAGGGGGAAGGATGTTGCCTTGGTCCAGGAAGGAGAAGCGTCTGAACCAGCCATGGGCACTGAGCCGAGTACAGGTCTTTGAAAAGCACGGATTAAAAACCGGCAGGATTCGGAGCCATCTCCCCACGAAGCCTTCCCTGAGGACTCTTTGGGGTGCTCCCATGGTCAATGTCCCCAGAGCTCCCAGGAGGCAGGGTCCAATATAATTCATCTCCTGTCACTAGTCCCCTGTGCACAGCACAGTGACTCTTAGGTGAATGGATGAGTGAACAAATGCCCCACTCCCCTCTCCCCTCCCAGCTCCTATTAAGGAACCCAAGAAGATGATGCCCAGAACAGCCCTCCCTACGGTCCAGAAGCTGGTGACAGCCCCGACTGGGCCAAGCGAAGCCAAGTAAGGAGCAGGGTGGCGGAGGGGGAAAGAGGAGGGTACAGAAGAAATGCTGCTCCCTGCCCCCATCCCCGGTTCTGATGGAGAAATGTTTCAGGCCATCTTGGACACCCAGTGGAGACAGTCAGAAGCGCCCTTCCCGAAACTGCAGTAAGTGTCGATGCCTCCCTGCAGTGGGGTGAGGCCTGGGGTGTTGTGCTGAGGGACAGAGATGGGGAGAGGCTTGGGGTCCAAGTAGGCCCGGGCCCCTGAGGGTCTGCTCTCACAGGCTCCAGCAGCAGTTTCCTCAGTGGGTGTCCAGGCCAGAGTGGCAGAAAGCGAGCCCAAACCCAGGCTTCACAGCAGCACTCTGCAGCCGGTCAGGTGAGAGGCCTAAGACATGGGAGAGTGGGGATCTTGGGCAGAGTCTGGTTCTCAGGGGTGTGGTGTGAAGGATCCCAGGCCAAGGGGAACCAGACTCAAACTGTCCAGGTACCCAGCCCTCGGCTGCGACCTCACCCCCATCCCCACAGGGCGAAGAGCAGAGCAGCCTTACAAAGGCCCCTCGTGTGAATAAAACCCCAACTCTGGACAAGACCCCCAGCCTAGAGAAGACCCCATCTCCGGATAAGGCCGGCAGCCCAGAGAAGACCTCATCTCTGGACAATGCCCGCAGCCCGGAGAAGACCTTGTCTCCAGATAAGGCCCCCACTCCAGAGGAATGCCTAACTTCAGATAAGGTCCCTATCCTAGAGGAGACCTCAACGCTGGAGGACAAAGCCCCCAGACCAGACAGGGTCTTTTCTGTGCATGAGGTCCCGGTCCCAGAAGTCCCACCTGGTCCAAAGATGGCCCCTCCTGGGGACGAGGCCCACACCCTAGGAAAGGTCTTGACCACCAAACAGGTGCTCTCTGAAGAGGCCTCCACCCGAGACAACACTCAGTTCCATCACTTCTCTCCGGAGGAAGCCCTGCTAAACGCCAGGTCTCTTGGGGCCAGTGGGGCTCAATCCCAAGAGGAGGTTCACATGCCAGAGGAGCATCCCCTCTGCACGGTGAAACGTCCCCTGGATAAGAGGGACAGCTCCCCTCTCCAGTCCGAGTCCGAGTCCAAGTCAGGGTCTACGCCTGCCCTTGAGAAGGCCCACCTCCAGGAAGAGGCTACCACTCTCCTGGAGGAGGCACCAGCGAAGGATGAGGCTACCCCCAAAGAGGAGGTGTCCCCCGAAGAGGTATCCCCTGCTCAGAAGAATCCACATCCTATCGTGCTGACTCCAGAGCCCCAAATGACTCCCACCCTCCACCCCTCGGCCCCGCAAAATCTCACAGATAGCAAAAGTGACAGAGACGACATGATGAGGATAAAGGACGAGGTGGAGGCTTTAAGGAGGTCGCTGGAGCTGATGGGGGTGCAGCTGGAGTAAGTGGGGAGGGGTGAGGAGAGGGGTGCGGGCTCTAGGCCTGCCCGGCCCACCCCTTCCCCTCGGTCTCGCGTCCGCAGAAAGAAGCTGACTGACATCTGGGAGGAGCTGAAGAGCGAGAGAGAGAAGCGCGTGTTGCTGGAGGTGGGCGGGGTGCGGGTCCCCTGCGGGGCGGGGGTGGGGTGGGGGTGGGTGGCTGGCACTCCCCAGACGCCCTCTCTCCACTAGGTTCAGATGACACGGAGGACCCAGGAGTCCCGGAACCTGGGCTCCATCCACGCGCAGACGCAGACGCACTGAGGGTGGGCCCGGGAGGGACTACGGCGGGACCTGGAGCGAAGTCGGGCTCCGGCCACCCACGTCCTTGCACACGATTTTGGGAAACGCAAGAAAGTAAACTCTGCCGTGTACGCGCGCCACGCCTCCCTGGTCCCTGCGGGGCGGGGTCTGCGCGGCGGGGCGGGGCTGGCGTTCTGCGCTCCCGTCCCTCCGCTTTCCTGGCAGCCGCTCCTGGGCACATCTGGCCAACATGTGGCTTCCATTACCGTTCCCAAGGCCTGCGCATGGCTATTTTTATCCACCGGATGGCGAGGGGGGAGGGTGTCTCCTTCGGACGCTAGTCCCCGCGCTGGAGAAATGGCCGGCAGGAGGGGCCCAGGAGGGGTCGGGCCTCTGCCCGGGGGCCGGATTCCAGAATCCAGCTGTGCGCCAGGGGAGGGCTCTCCAGCCCGGAACCCTCCCAGTTGCCTTCACTGTCCGCTCTGGAACGCAGTGACACACGAACTCCACAGGCCAGCTCAGGCACCCCAGGTTACATTGGGCCTAATAGCGCCTGAGCGTCAAGGTTAGGGTTCCGAGGCCTTGTGTGCGTGCGCGCGCGCGTGTGTGTGTGTGATTGCAATGATGCAGAAAACGAGGGCATTTGTAGGGACAGGGGCAACGTGTACCCGGGCGTTTGACGGTAAGGAATGCAGTTGTAAGGAATGCGGTTGATTTTTGTGTGTGCGCCTGTGGTGAGGCGGTGGAGTGTGGGTGCAGGAGTGTGTTTTTGCCATGTGTGAACTGAACGCAAGCATGTGTGCTGAGGCGTCGGGTGGGTGGAAGGAGGTGGTCAGCCTGGTAAAGGGGTCTCAGCCCTGGGGCCCCCTGCATGGCAAGAGCTTGGGAGTCATTGGGGGAAGGATAACAGAGGGAGACTGAGTCACTGAGAATGCAGCTTTCATTGGTCACGTCACCTCTTAACCGTCCCCCAGAGAGGGGATGGGGACCCTGCGTCCTGCCCTACCCCCAGGGCCTTCTGGCTGGACGGGAGAAGGGTGTCTCCCAGGGGACGGGAATCCAGGCCCAACAGCACCAGGGGAGCCGTGGGGGCGGGGCCTCCATAGCACCGTGGGCAGGGGCAGTCCAAAGGTCCTGGGGCAGCTCGAAGCCCCTGTGCATATCCAGTACGCTCTGGGGGCCGGTCAGTAATAGTGCATGCGGCCCAGGGTGCCCGTGCCCGTGGGGCTGGGCCCCAGCGTGCCGGTGCCCAGCAGGTCTGGCTGTCCAGTGCGCCAGATCTCCCGCAGGATCCGTTCCCGCTCCTCTAGCCGCTGCGCCCGCTCCAGCTCCTCCGCCGAAGTGAAGACGTTGACGCTCAGGGGCCCGTCGGGCTCCGTGGACACCTCGGGGCCCGGCCGAGTCACCGTATCCTCATCGTCGTCGTCGTCGTCGTCCTCGGCCTCCAGGGTGCTGCTGCGGGGGTCCCGGCGCGGAGTGGGCCCTCGGGGCCGCGGGCGGGGTGCACAGGAGATGCTGATGACTAGTAGGCACAGGGTGAGCAGCAGGCCAAAGCAGACACCCAGCACGAAGTAGAGGCCGAAGCTCTCGGGGTTAGCTGGGGGTCAGAGGGCAGAAGTCACGGAGGGGGCCTGGCGCGTGGGAGTCATCCCATCTCTAAAAGACTCCAGGTTCTAAGTTTGGGGGGCAAGGACAGTACCCTCTATTTGAGGGACCTTAGGTAGCCGCCATCGGGAAGTCGGGGGAGTGGGGGGCGGTTTGGGAGTAAGTGACTGGTTGAGGGTGGTTACAGTGGCAGGGGCGTGGAGGAGGGGAGGGAAGGGGTGGAGTGGGGCCTGAGGAGGCAGGGAGGGGTCCAGGTCCCGGGGTCTGCCCTCACCGCGGATGTGTGCGTAGGCCGCCAGGCTGTTGCTGAGCAACTCCATGTCCCTTCGGGGGGCATCCATGCTTCTCTGGGGGAGCAGCTCCCCTGTCAGCCTGCGAGGTCAGCAAGGTCAGACCCTTCTCCCCCTCTGGAGCCGACCCTGACCCCGCTTTCTCCTCGGGGCAGCTCTGCTCCCTGGAAGGGCAGCCCCAGCCAGGCTCCACCCTGGAGAGAGCGGCTTCCTAACTTCGTTGCCGACCTGGGCCCTGGCTGGGGGACCCTTCCTCTGGGCGCAGACGCCCCAACACCTGAGGGTCGGGGGAGTGAGCCGCAGGAGGCTCCGTCCCCTGGTGGGTTCCCCAAACGAGGCCCGCTTTCGCCGTCCGGGAATCGGGATGGAGGAGAGAGACGCGGGCGCCTTCCTTACTCCCTGGGCGGGCTCCGGGAAGGGAAGCCGCCTCCCGCTCCCATCCCGCCCGCCCGGCGGGGACCCCCGGGCCCGGAGGCCCGGGCTCACTCACCGTCAGCGCCCCGCTTCCCCGCTGCCCGGCCCCGGCGCGTCCGGCGGCCGCAGACACCCGGGGCCCGGCCGCTCCCGCCCCGTCCGGTCCCGGTCACCTGCCCGCCCGGCTCGGATCCCAGGCCGCGGCAGCGCGGGCCGGACAAGGGCCGATGGACCAGCCGGCGGAAAGTTTCCTCCGAGGAAAGAGGAGGGACTGGGCGGGGCGGGGCGGGGGAGGCGGGGAGGAAAAGGGCCGGGAGAGGAAGGGGAGAGGAGGGCTGCAGGGAGGAGGGGTGGGGTGGGGCCGAGGCCTGAGGGGCCGTCTGCTCCCCGACAGGAAACCGCTGGGGAGGCCGGTTGCAGGAACCCGCCCCCAGGCTGCTAATAACAACAATAATAATGAGGATGGAGTTCTCCCTAGGTGCCAGGCAGTGTTAGATCCTTTACAATATTTTTTCATTTAATCCTAACAACCCTATAACGTGGGGACCATTATCCCCACTTGACAGATGAGTCAACTGAGTCACAGAGGGATTGAATAACTTAACCCAGACGGTCAGGATTTGAATCCACTGTTCTCTGACCATGGGCTCTTAACCCCTTCCCTAAACCTTGCTCTTCCTCCCAGGAGGCCCCCTCACCCAGGGAAGACTGCCCCTTTCCCTAGCTCAGATTCCAACCCTCCCCCAGACCCTCAGCCACAATCTAGGGCCGGGGCTCTCATCCCCTCCTCCCAGGGCCCAGGCAGTGAGTGTGGCCAGCTGGCCCAGCTCTGGTCACGCAGGGTTAATGAATGTTGGACTCTGGCTTCAAGCCAGGCCCAGGCCAGCCTTGCAGAACCGAGCCTGGGGCCTCCGCTGGCCCCTGTGCTCTTCTGCACCGGGGCAGAGGTGTGTTTGGTTCTGGGCTAAACCTGCTGGTGCACGTGCACGCATCTCCACGCAGGCTCAGGGCTTGTGCCTGCAGTGTGTGTGTGATCAGCATGCAGCCGGGTCTTCTTCCTGCCCAGACTCCCAGGCCCCCGCTTTTGGGCCCCCCTTCCTGCGCTGGGATGGGGTGAGGGGGAGGCCTTCTTGGCAGGAGCCTTAGAGAGGAGGAGGGAAGGAAGGGGGAGAGGAAATTGCAGACATAGCTGAAGGCACAGCCTGAGGCCTGTGGGCCAGTGACCCCCTTCTCTGTCCAGGCTGGAGACCCCCCACTCCCAGTCCTGAGACTGGGTTCAAGCAGAGGGCAGATCTGGTTAGGGAAGCAACTAGGATGACTCCCACGGGGAGCGGAAGGGACTCTTGATGTCTCTGTGACTGTTTAGTCTGTTTTGTGAGCATGTGTGGAGGTGTTTCTACCCATATTCGTATATTTGTGTGTCTATCTTCGTGTTGTATCTGCTTGAGCATTTTTGTGGGGTGGGTATGTCTGTGTATAAATCCATTCGGCCACTAGTCAACAAATGCTAACTGGTCTGCTTAGCACTTCCTGGTAATGGGGTTCAGCAGTAAACAGAACAGACACAAATGTTTGCCCTCTTGGAACTGACGCTAAGGCGGAGAGACAGTACGGGAAGAAGATGGTCTTGGGTGCTCCTAAGTGCTCAGAGGGCGATGGAGTGGGGAAGGGTGATGAGGAACACCTGGGGCAGCTCTCACAGGTGACACGGGGCAGAGGCTTGAATCCAGAAGAGCGGGCAGCTGTGCCAGGATCCGGAGGAGAGCGTCAGGGCAGGAAAGAGGCCGAGGGCCCTGAGGTAGGAGCGTCTGGGGGCACCTCTCCCAGGGGCAGCGAGGCACGGGGACGGGTGATGGGGTGACTGTGAAGGGGCCGGTGCGCCTGCGGAGGAGCTTGGATGTTATCGCAAGTGTGCTTGGGGCCCCTGGAGAGTTTCCATCAGGACAGCGTCATGGTTCTGTGATGCACTTCGGAGAAGTCCCCCTGGGGGCTCAGGGTAGGATGGGGCCTCAGGGGAAGAATGGAAGCGGGGAGAACAGTGAGCAGGCTGGCAGCCATCCAGGCCAGCAGTGGCCGAGGGCTTAGACCAGGATGGCCAGTGGAGGAGGTGAGCCAGGCTGAGATTCTGAAGGGAGTGGCAGCAGGACTCCCTTGATTGCATGAGGATGTGAGGGAAGCAGGAATGTAGGACAGCTGCTTGGTATTGGGCCTGAGCACCTGAGGAAAAGTCAGGTGGGGCGCAGGATTTAGGGATCCAAGTTTCACTTCAGGTGGTTAGATTTGAGAGGTCCATAAGTATCTGGGTGGAGCCGTCAGACACGCAGGCGCAGTCCGGAGGAGTCTGGCCTTGGGAGTGTGTTTGCGAGTCCTCAACACAAGGTGGACTGAACACCGGGGAGTGGCTGAGGTCACCCAGGGGACAGGAGAGAAGAGAGTTCTGGATGCTGTACTGCAGGTCTCCTGCAGGAGGCGTCAGCCGGGAGAGACCGGGGAGGTGAGAGGAAGACCTGGCCAGGACTGCAAGGGGAAGCTGAGGCTGGAATCTGACCACTGGCTGTGGGTTTCCATGGGTTGCACTGACATGTTGGATGCCTGCCCGTCCACATGGATATAGTGTGTGCGGCGGCCGCGCGTGGATAACTGACCCTGAGTGTGAGGATGCTGTGCGTCGGTTTGTATGGCAGATACCTGTGTCTCCGTGCGGGTCCACGTGCATGCCTCTCTGAGTAGGGGCTCTAAGATATTGGATGTGTTTGTGTTAAGCTGTTTCCGCGCATCTGTGCTATGCAGATCTCTGGGTATCGCTACTTATGGACAAGGGTGTGCCTGTGTTTGGGTTGGCATGTGACTCGTGTGTTTGGAGTGGGTCAGATGTGACTCAGCCCTGGTGAAGCAGATGGCTGTGTTGGAGCAGGGTGGGGCTTGAGATGGTTGCTGGTCCCTCAGAGAGAGCTACCCAGAGGGCTGCCTTCTCCAGGGGGATGCACGTGGCCAAGCCAGGCCAGGCCAGGTGGGAGAAGTGGCAGCCTTGCCCTGGAGGGTTCAAAGAAGCTGGGGGCTGCTCCTCGAGGCCCTGGGAGAGGGCCTGAAGCCTTTGGTCCATGTGGGCCATCCCCCCTCATCAACCCCCATCCCCATGCCCTCCTGGCCACCAGCCTATCTGCTTTTCTGTCTGCCTCTGCCTGCCCACCAGCCTGTCTGTAGGTCTGCCCAGCCACCTGCTTTCTGGTCATGCTGGCTGGGATCTCTCTGCATATATGTCACCTGCCTGCCTGGCTTGCGTCCCACCTGTCCACCTGCTGATTTCCTCCTTGTCTGTCGGCCTGTGGCTGACCTGCTGCCTGCCCACCTGCCCATTTGTTGGTTGCCTTTCTCTCTTCCTGTCTGCCTGTGTGACTAAAGATTTGTCACCTTGGGAGGTGCAGAGTGTTCCTAAGATGACATACAGGAAAGACAGGTATTAATGGGTGGTCAGAAGGCTGAGAGATCCAGAGTCTCTGGGAGGGCCCTCGGGAGGCCTGGCACATTCAAGCCTCACTCTGCCCCCTTCCCCAGTGGCCCAGGTTGGGGCTGGCCCTGCCTGCTCTGCTCCTGACACTGGGGCCTCACCCCACCTGGAGGTCAGGGGCTGCCTAGGTCTTGGGTGGAGGAGGAAGGGGACTCACTCAAGGCCTCCTAAGACCTGCGAAGTCCTCTGAATGCCCCCTCAGCACCTGGGACAGCTGCTGGGAAGAGGCGCTGTGAAAGTCTGCGGAACGAGTAAATGACGGTTACGGATACAGAGTATCCTCTAGGTACCTGGCACTTGGCTAAACGCCGTGCTCGTCTCAACACTTCAGATCCTCCCACGAACCCTGTGTAGTTTGTGGCATGACTCCCATTTTACAGAGGAGGAAAGTGAGGCTCAGAGAGGTCAAGTAGCCTGTGTGCAGTCACATGGATGTAAATGGGAGGGCCTGGATTTGAACTTCAGAGCCACGTTCCCTAACAGTCTTCCACTGGGCAGCTCTAGGCCATGGTTCTCCATCCTGTCAGACCCAAAGCTGCCTTTTCACGATATTTTCTTTCTTTCCTTTTTTATTTGTGGCTGCGCCGTGAGGCATGCGGTATCTTAGTTCCCTGACCAGGGATTGAACCTGTGCCCCCCGGAAGTGGAAGCACGGAGTCCTAACCACTGGACTGCCAGGGAATTCCCTTCATGATATTTTCTAATTGCTTCTTGTATGCTCCTGAAATGAAATTTATGGCCAATAGACCCACCTCTAATTAAAATTAATATATAATTAAATCGAACAATTATATAATTGAATATAGATAATATAATTTAAAAATGTACATATCTTTCTGTCCTGTAATATAAAAGAAATACAGGGCAATGCTGTGTGTTTGTGAAGTCATTAATTGTCAGGAAGGTGACAGCTACAAGTGCAGACCGATGCTGGGATATATTATGTCAGCGTCTGAAACTGAACTCTTGGTAAAGTTCTGAACAAAACAAAGTACAAATTTCCTTCGCTTTACACAGTAGTTGCCTTCCCAGAAAATTCAGTGTACGTTATGTGTATACACAAGTGTATACACAAGTCCTCTGTGTTTATGTATAAGATGGAGTTAGAGTCTTGGCTCTGGTAATTATAAACACATTTTTCACTCATGTCGAGCAGGATGTAGAATCTGTCCTCCTTCTGGGGTTGTCTGGAGCCTTGGCCCGCGCCCCCAAATGCCAGCAGCACCCCCCGACCTCTGTCATTGTGACGACCAGCCCCCAATTCCCCCCCACCCCACCCCACCATGGACACACAGAAAATCCTCCTGCCCTCGTGGAGCTCAACATGCGAGTAGGGGAGACGGATATAATCGATAATCACACATGCCTTGTAGTGTCAGGCTGTGATCAGCACGATGAAGGGAAATAAAGCAGGGGAAGGGGCTAGGGAAGACCCAGTGGACGTGGCCAGGGACAGCCTCTCCGAGGAGGTGAGATTTTGAGCCGAGGGAAGTGAGCCATGCACATATCTGGGGGAAGAGCCTCCCAGAAGGAAAAGCTAATGCAAAGGCTTTGAGGTAGAAGCTGCTTGGCTCCTTTGGGGTCAGCAAGGAGGCTGCGTGGCTGGGGACAGTGAGGGAGGGGAGGGCTGGGAAGTCAGACGGGGCCTGGTGGAGAGTGCCTTCTAAGCCACACACAGGCCTCTGGCTGTTACACTGTGTGTACAGAAGCCATGCGGCGGGGGGTGTTAAGCAGGAGAGGGACAACATTGGACTTTTAAAAGGCTCGCTCTGGCTGACCTGTGGCCCCTGGGCTGCTGCAGGGGAAGAGTGGGAGCAGGGAGAAGAGGGGGCTCAGACAGGGTGGTCGCAGGAGCTGTGAGGAGTGGTCAGGTTTTGCCTGGCTGGCCAGCAGGCTCAACAGAGGGTTGGACATGGGGTACGAGAGGGAAAGAGGCAAGAAGTCAAGGCTAACCTGGCTTTGGAGGTTGCACAGCTCAGCCTCCGAGCCTCTGTCTCCTCATTTCCTTTCCCACGTGAGACAGCGCCACAGCTCCAGGCTGGCTTCTCTCTGAAGCTGTTCTGCCTGAGGACACTGGGGACAAGGCGGTGGCTAACACTGGTGGAAACATCTCGGTTCTTGTTTGACTCCTCAGGACCAAAGGAGGCTGTTGATCACACCCGCCTTTCTGGTACTTTCCCCTTGCTTTGCTTCCAGGGCTCACAAGAAAAACTGATAAAGGGCAATCTGAGAAGTTTAGATCAATGAAGCAACAGTTCTGGCGCGACAGCTGCGCATCCAGCCAGTTCTAGGTGCTGAGGACACAATGAGCAAAACAAAGTCCCTGGCCGCATGCGACTTGCTGTCTTGGGTGTTGCTCAAGTTAAGCCCGACACGTAGGTGCCCAGGTGATACCTGTGTGCAGAACAGAGGCTGATCGGGTCGGGGGCACAAGAGGGAGGCCGAGATGGAGATGAGGCCCAGGGGGCGTGGCTGGTGGAGCAGAGTGTGGCCCGGGTGGGCTGGGAGTGGGGCAGTGCCACAGATAAGGTAACAGGCAACATTTGTACAGGCTCGGGAGTGGCCAGGAAGATAGGGGCCACCTGGCTGCTGGGGTAGCTGTGGGAACAGGGAGGGATGGTGGCCCCGGGGCCCGCCCTGAAGAATTTGCAAAGAATCAGGGCCTTCCCACACCTTGGGGAGGCGCCACCCCCTCGTGCTGTGTGGACACCTGCCAGGGAAGGGGGTTCTCTGGCACGGATCTCTGCTCCTTCCGTGACCTGGGCCTGTGTGGGTTCCAGCACAAAAGTGGGTCTGCCTGTGTGCCGTGGTGTGCTGCGGACAGGGCCAGCCCACCTCTAGCTTCACTGCTCCAGTGCTCAATCTGCAAAGTCTAAATTTAGGCGAAGGAAGGAAGGAAAGAAGGAAGGAAGGAAGCCCCCTTGGTTTCCTCTGGAGAGGAGGGCGGTGCAGGAAAGGGCCTGGGCTGGCGCTTCTTACCCCAGCTGCCCTGGATGGGCACGTGGGCACACGGGCAGTCTGTCTGGCTAGGGTTCCCCCATCCCAGATGGCTGTTTGGAGGGGAGAGAGGATCCATACCCTGATAGTGGCAGCTGCTCTGGGACGCCTCCTTCCTGCGCAAGTCTGCAGGTCTGGGCTGAGCCAAGCAAGCGAGGAGTTCCCCCTTGGGCACTTGGCGGGAGGCTGGACCAATGGGGCCGGGAGACTGCTGGAAGGTTCCGGCCCCCTCCCCCATTCAAGACAGTGACGGCTGCCAGGGTGAGGGAGCGCCCGTCCAGGGCAGCTGGTGGCAGAGCCAAGAGCTACAGGAATCCTGCGTGGCCTGGCTGGGTGGGAGAGATGGAGACGCGGCGAGGAGGGTAAGAGACGACACAGGCCACGCTGGCTCCAGATCAGGAAGTTTTATTGCTGACATGCAGGAAGAGTCCCCATGTAGTACAAAAATATGACTTTATACAAACTTTTTTGTGACTTTTCCCGTTTTGCTTTTTTACAATAGGACTTCTCTCAGCGTGTGACCCCCAGTGAGGGCAGACCCAAACTCCTCTCATTTGCTTTGCCAGAAATTAACCAGACACGTGGGCTGACCTTGGAAGGGACCAGTCTGTCTGACAGGCTTTGCAGACCTGGAGGATATTGCTTTGAAAAGGAGAAAGACCACCAGGCAAGCAGGCCCGGAGGGTCTGGGCAGGCTGCCGGACAAGGGGCTCGGGTGAGGCCCTCACGGGAGGACAGTCACAGGGGCTGGGAGCCCTGGGCCGGACTGCATTTCTACTCCTTCAGGAGACTTCTTTTTGAAATAAATATAGAAAAGAGGGCATCCCGCCCCCCGCCCCCGCCCCTCCCCACCCCAGCACGAGACCCTGGCTCTCAGCAGCTGGACGGCTGAGGCAGGCTGAGCCGGTGCTCAGGGGAGTAAGTGCTGGGCTCAGGCGGGCTCCCACGGACCCACTGAGGCAGAGGCGCGAAGCGCCCACGTGCTGGGATGGGGGCATAGGGAGGAAGGGGCGTGGGCGGCCCTGCTACTGCTGGCAAGAGGTGGCCCCATTTTTTCCAGATGGGGAAACTGAGGCACAAGGAGGTTTGGGACCTTGCCCAAGCCACTCACAGTGAGTCAGCTTTTGGGGAGGGGGCAGCTCACACCCTGGGAAACAAGGTCACACAGGCCTCTGTCACCTCCCCACTGGGGAGAAGGCAGGCAGGAAGGGCCCGAGGGCCCAGGGCTGCCTGAAGGGGAACGCTCAGCTGCTCTGAGGGGTCTGGGGAGGGCAGGCCAGGGGAAGGTCTTTGCTTGGCACTGGGCAGGGCCAAGTCCAGTGTGGGAGAGCAGGAAGGAGGGCATTCTGGTGAGAACAGCGTTTCTGGCAAGACGGGCATCCACTTCAAAATCTCGGCTCAAAAAGGGCAGCAGGGCTGTTCTCAAGCCAGGCTGGGCCCCCCAGTCCCTACGATTCTCCCCACGAGCCCTGCAGCCCCCAGGAAGGACCCTGGCGCCCCTGGTGGTCTGCTGGGAGAGACACCACCTCTATTACGAGGCAGGGGCGGGAGAGGAGATGCCCCCACGGTTCTCTGAACACAGAGGAGTGAGGGGAGCGAGACGGCGTGCAAACAGGGCCGCCTGTTCACAGCTGGACCAGAGCACCCCTCACCAGCCCCCCACCAGGCACCCTTCCCATCCATGTCGGCATCACCTCAGTACCACGGTGAGGGGTGGAAGAGGAAACCAGGGCTGATGCGGGTGTACAGCACCTCAGAGAAGCTGAGATGGGAGAGAAAGAACCAAGTGTAGAAAGGCCTCCGCATCACCAGAAACAAGGAGGGACTGGTGGGCTGGAGGTGGAAGGGGACCGGCCAGAAGGGGCTTCTGAGCCTGGGGGCGAGGAGGGGGCCCATCGGGGGCTGTGGACTCCCTGCTGTCCAGCCAGGCTGGGGGCAGGGAGTGGCATGGGCCGAGCCACCTAGAGATGGGAGAGAAGTTGGTTTCAGTACAAAAATAAATACATTTGAATTCTGCTTAAGATGAGGTGACAGTTTTCCAAAACTTGGACCGAGGGGCCTGGGGTCAGAAGGGGAGGGAGGAAAACAGACTGCGAGGGGCCTGGGAGGGCGGTGGGGAGCGGGCATTCATGTTGGGAGCCAGCAGCGAGCTGCACTTTCAGCTTATGTGGACTGTGGGGGGCAGCTGCCCCCGGGGGTCAGTGGGTCGGTCGGGCCCCGGGCGGGCAGGCTCCCTCCTCCTCCCTCTCACTCAGTCCAGAGACAGCATGGTTAAAGAGACAGAGGTAGATTAAAACGTCATGATTAAAAGCAGATTAGTTATCTAGGCTTCTCAGATTAAAAAACCAACCAATCAAGCAATCATTCCAAAAGGTAGCTTCGTGGTACCTCTGCTGACCCCATGTGTGACCTGGGCTGTCCCTGCCCCGTCCCCGGTGCGGTCCAGGAGAGAGTTCAGCACTACGGGGCCCAGCCGGGCAGCCAGGCTGTCGGCTGGGGGCCGGGAAGAGGTGGTGGGTGGTGCCGGTGCCCCTGCCCGAGGCTGCTATTTCCGCAGGTAGCGCTGCGCCAGGATGGCTGCGTCCAAGGGGTTCACGGGCTGCGCGTCGTGGCCCAGCCGTCGCACGGGCGGCACGCTGCCCAGCTGCCGCCTGGGCCCCCAGCTGCGGGCCTCGTGCACGGAGCTCTTCTCCTCGGCCAGCAGCAGCTGCTGCCGCATGTAGTTCTCAAACTCGTACTGGGAGCACTCCTCTGTCACCTTCGCCTGCGCAGCAGAGAGAGACCCACAGAGCCCGGCAGAGAGAGAGAGCGAGCGAGAGAGGCAGAAATGCAAGAGGGAAGAGCGGGGCAGTGTCAGCTGGCCGCCTCAAGGGCCTCCCTCCCTAGGCACCACACCCTTGGGCCGGATCTAGTGGCCCAGAGTGTGGGTCCCGGGAGCCCTCCAGCCAACCTGGACCTCGCCTTGCTGGCCACCCTGGGCGTCACTCAGACCTGTGATCTCCCGTAACTCACTGACCTTGGAAGAGGTCCCTCAGAAGGCTTAGTGTCCCACCCACCTCCGTGAAATGGGGCAGCAGTCTCCCCTCACAGAGGCTCTCGAGGGACCGGGGCAGGTATAGTGTTAAGAGAGCGGCCTGGGGCTGGGGTGCTAGCACCTGGGCAGCCCTGTTTCTCCGTCTTGTCCCAGGCTGAGCCCCCTGGGACAGCCCAGGCACAGTCACAAACTGAAGTGGGCGGTGCCTGTGCTCATCATCAGGGGGAGAGCAGGGCTGTGGACTCAGACTTGGGTTCAAGGCTCAGCCACTGCTTCCAAGCTGTGCGACTTGGGGACAATTACCTCTCTGAACCCGTTTCCTCTTTACTGAAATGAGATAAGAACACAGGACACATAGGCCTGTAGTGTGGATTGAATGAGGCGTACTGGGGGGGCACTCACTACATGCTAGTGATGATTATTTTTAGCTGCTGAACAGCCGTGGGAGGGGGTGGGAGCTGGGGGGCAGGGCCTGGAACTCTCTCTTCGAGGGCCAAGAGGCTCTGCTGTAGTCCCAGGCTGGCTCCGTCCGGTCCTTCCTGCCCAGTGCTTGCTGTGGGACTCCAGGGTGGCCCAGAGAGGGAGGGTCCTTACAGTTGCCCTCCCCAGGCTCGGCCAAGCCCTGCCCTCCAGGACGCACCCTAAGATCACCCGCTAGCTGCTGCCTTGCGCCCTGGTCTCCGCCCTGACCCCGGGCCCAGCACTTTCTCCAGTGCAGGCAACAGGGGAGGAGAGAAAACTGGGAGAAAATGAATCATCTGAAAAACTAAAAGCAGGAAGGGCAAGAGAGAACGCTGTGAGTCAGATGGGCAGACCAGTGTGACCGTTTAAAGGGCCGGCATATGGCAGACCCAGGGCCTGGGCAGGAAGAGGAAACCGAGGGAGGGCCAGGCTGAGCTGCCGTGAGGCCTCCCCACCGTGGGGCCTCCTCCTCGACCGCCTCACAGCCCTTCTCTCAGGCCACGGAACTGCCAGCTGAGCCAGACCCAAGGCAGGCCCCAGGCAGCTCAGGCTGAGGACTTAGGCCTGTCTTTCCCAGCTCCAAGGGTTGGGGAGAGGCCAAGGAGGCCCTGGCTGGGAAAGGGGCCGAGGGGGCCCTGCAGCCCTGCCCTCCCCAACTCACCTCCTGGGAGCTGTCTGCGTTGCTCATTTGGTCATCGATGTCAGGAACCACCTGCAAAGGCCCGCTCAGAGAGGACAGGGACTGCCTGCAGGGGAGGCAGGTAAGTCAGGCTGGCTCCAGGTATATAGATACATATATATATATATACACACACACACACACACACACATATTGGCCACGAGGCTTGTGGGATATTAGTTCCCTGACGAGGGCTTGAACCCAGGCCCTTGGCAGTGAAAGCGCAGAGTCCTAACCACTGGACTGCCTGGGAATTCCCTCACCCAATAAATGGGGGACAATTTCCACCTCGCAGGCTGTGGTGAGAACTCAGTGAGATAACACCCATCCCATAGTTGGCATGGACTGGCACGCAGGAGATGCTCAACGCTGAGTTCTGCCTGCACCCTCCCAACCCTGCCTATCAGGAGAATCTGGAGATCTGACTCTGACTGGAGGAGAAACGGGCCCAACCTCAGGCTACTTTTCTGGGGGGGCAGGACAGTTCCTACAGGTGGGCAGAACCCGGCCTTGCCCCTGCCCACTCACCAAGACGCAATGATGGCACTGAGGGCCTCCAGGACATCGGCAGCAGCCAGGCGCTGCTGGGGGTCGAGGACCAGCAGTTTCCGGATGAGACACACGGTGTTCTCAGAAACCCGTCCGTCCCTGATGCAGGAGAGAAAGAGGGAGAGGCTCAGGCGGGGTGGGCTGGTGCTGGGTCTTGGACCCAGGACTCTAAGCCTCACTGTGTTGTTTCCAGCCCTCAAGCCTGAAGGGCTGGACTCCAGGGAGGGAGGACTCACTCGGGGATGGTGTACTCGGCGGCCTTGATCTTGCGGAAGAGCTCCTGCGGGATGCTGTCGTAGAAGGGGAACTGGCCGTAGAGCATGGTGAAGAGCACCACGCCCAGGGCCCACATGTCGCTCGGCTTGCCCCGGTACGGCCGGCCTGCAGGGCACACGGACACACGCACACTCAGCCCAGGGCTGGTGGAGAACGGCCCTGGCACTCCCTCGGCTAACTGGCTTCGCGCCTGAAGTCCCACCCACAGGACCCCTCCGCCTTGGCACCCTCACTTCCAGTCAACCCCCGCCCCATGCGTCCTCCCAGAGCAAAGCTGCACGGGCCCAGTCCTTGAGCTTCCGCCATGCTCGTTCCTCCTCCGCTCCTCAGGCTGGTTCCCGCTCGTGCTCTGGAGACCCAGCTCCACAGGGGGATGCCCCGCCTTGGCGTGACCCCTGAGGGGAAGGGGTCACACCTGGCCTTGTGCAGCCCACCCTCCTGGGCACATTTCACGCCTCCTCCTCACAGCACCAGCCCTGCTCTACTGACTGCCAGCTCTCGGGCGCTGGTCCAGCCTCTGCGGCAGACGAGCTCTCCCAGGAGCTCTAACTCTCCCAGGAGCTTTCCCTGAGCTTTGACTTTTGAGGGAACAGTGAACTTCAAGCTTTCCTTTTGGTAATGACGATGCCAGCTACGGTTTATTGAGCCAGACACTGGGTTATGGCCTTATTTAATCCCACAGGGACCTAGTGAAGTAGGGGCTATTATCATCCCGATTTTATAGATCAGAAAATAGAGGCCCAGAGAGGTCAGTGCCTCTCCCGAGGTCACACAGGTATTAACAGACTATGAACTGTGAGGGCAAGGCCATGGCTGCCGTTTCACAGCTCCATGCCCGGTGCTGAGGCCTGAGCTTGGCACACAGTCAGTGAAAGGCAGACCTGGGATCAAAACCCGCTTGAGCCCCCCCACGTCATCCTCTTAACAATGTAGGGAGGCAGGACTGTTTTCAGCTTTTAACCCACAAGGAGACTGAGGCTCAGAGAGGGGCGGTGAGGGCCAAAGTCACACAGCTGGGTATTAACAAGGCCAGTCCCAGAGCCCGGGTCTCTGGTCTCCCAGTCCAGGTCTCTTTCTGATGCAGGGGGTTCCTTCAAGACTGGCATGAGTCTGGACGAGCCAGAGAGAGAGGCCGAGGGCAGCAGGTGGGAGCGACTGCACGTGGAGGCCACCCCAGCCTGGTACTGCTGAGGAGGCCTGACCAGAGGCAGCCCATCCACCCCCAGGCCTGCATACAGTCACAGACCGCACCTCTGACACAGCTCTGGCTCTGTCAACTACAGGGATGCTTTCGGGACTCTCAGGGAGGGTATCCAGGCTGGGCTGGGCTGGTGGGGGAGGGGTGCTCAGGGAGTTGGGATGCACCCCTGGCACCCAGATCCTTCTAGCGGAGGCCACAGGGACTCCACCCAAAATCCCCAGGCCTGGAGAGTGGCACCACTGCCCTCTGCAGAGGTAGCCCTGGGAGAGGCCTGATGCTCCAGCAGAACCCTCAGCTGGGAGAAGGCCTCCAAGGAGATCGCAAATGCTCGTGGCAAGTTAGAGCAGCCTGCTCCACAGGAAGACACGTGACAACTCGGGAAGAGGCTGCTTCTGCCCCTGTGAGGAGGGAGGCACACGTGTGAGTGCTGGGGTAATGGGCCCTGCAGACAACCCTGAAACCTTCGCATCGCAGGGATGGGAGCGGATGAGAGCCCTTGGTCCCTGGAGGGATCGGGACAGAGAGACGGACCCCAATGTGGCAGAGGACAAGCAAGAAAGGAAAGAAAGCCTACGGTGAGACAGAAGCGTGGGCTCGGGCCGGAGGCAGCCCTGGGACCGAGCCTCCTGCTTTTCTGGTTACTGTCAGCTGTGACTTTGAACAAGGGGTCTGATCTCTCTGAGCCTCAATTTTCCCATCTGTAAAAATTTTCCCTCACAGGGCAGCTCTGTGGTTTTATACAGATGATGCCTGTCACACGCTCAGTACAGCACCCAGCACTAACAGCTCATCAGAAGGTGAGAGCTGCATAATTGACTTATTTGTGCATTACCTGTCTCAGCCCCACTAGAAAGTCAGCTCACCATCCATGGAGGCAGGATGTTTGTCTGACTGTTCACTGCTGTATCCAAAGTGTCTAGAACAGAGCCCCGTACGTGGCAGGCCCTCGGCAAATACCAGCAGAATGAATGAAGGAATGAACAAACGAAGGGAGTGATATCTTTGAAATGCAAGTCTCATCACGGTAGCCTCAGTGAAGACCTTTTCAGCGGCGTCCTCTCGCGCTTGAATTAAAGGATGGCGTTTCTCGACAGGGCCTCCATTAGGCCTTGCGCGGCTGGACCCCCACCCACCTCTCTGGCCTCCCCTGAACTCTCTGAGCGGCAGCCTCAGGGGCCTTCTGTGGTTCCTCAGCGTGTGGCGCCACCGTCGCCCAGTCACACCCCTCGTGGGCTCCTATCTATTCTCACCACCTCAGCTCGGACGCCGCTTCCCTGGGGAGGGGCTTCAAGCGCCCATTCTTCATGCTCACAAAAATCACGTTTCTTTCCTTCCGAGCACTAATCTCAGAGAGTAACGAGTGTAATGATTACCATCTTCTTCCTCCACGGGACCCCACATTTTGTACCTGGAGGGACAGTACTGGTTTGGGCCACCACTGAAGCCCCAGCACCTAGCCCGGGGCACACCCATAGATAGTTTGTTGACTGAATGAACGGCTGCAGAGCCCGGCTGTGTGAGGCCCCAGGGCCTGCTGCCTGGCGGCCTGCACATACCGCTGAGCACGTCTGGACTGATGTAGGCGGGGCTCCCCCTCTGGTCCTTCAGCAGGTCCCCCTCGCTCACGAGATGCTTCCCGAGGCAGAAGTTGGTAATGGTTATCCGATGAGTTCTGGGGGCGGGGGGCAGAGAGTGAACAAACCTCGGTGTCTGTACCCACGGGCGCCCCAGCTGTCCCCACCTCTCTTCCAAGGAGCAGAGGAATCACACCCACGTCCTTTTCTTCTCCATTGGCCCTCCCGGCCTCCCCACAGCCACGTGGGGAGTGCCACTGGGGGTGCTGACACAGGCCAGTCACCCTTAGTTGCCACCTGCTGAGCTGTCCCCGCAGGGATCTGAGTCACTCTGACCAGGGGGCCCCAGGGTGCTCCCCTGACCCTGTGCCCTGGCTGAGTCTTGGGGCTACAGCTTAGGGCTTGGAAGAACTGCAGAGATTTCCTCAATCTCCACACACATAGTATCTACCAGTAGACTGGAAGGACCTGGAGACCAAGTCTGGTTCCCTCATTTACACAGGAGGAAGAGGAAGCCCAGCAGAGTCTTGGAGGCCTTCCTTGAGTGCCTCCCTTCAGTCCCCCAGTGCTGATGCCTTTGGTCATCACTTTTATTACTATCGCAGCAGCACCAACAGTACTAAAAACTAATGCTGGGTCTTCCCTGGTGGCGCAGTGGTTAAGAATCCACCTGCCAATGCAGGGGACACGGGTTCGAGCCCTGGTCTGGGAAGATCCCACATGCCGTGCGGCAACTAAGCCCGTGCGCCACAACTACTGAGCCTGAACTCTAGAGCCCGCGAACCACAACTATGGAGCCTGCGCCCAACTACTGAGCCTGCGCTCTAGAGCCCGCGAGCCACCACTACTGAAGCCCGCGTGCTTAGAGCCCATGCTCCGCACCAAGAGAAGCCACTGCAGTGAGAAGCCCGTGCACCACAGTGAAGAGTAGTCCCCACTCGCCGCAACTAGAGAAAGCCTACGTGCAGCAACGAAGACCCAATGAAGCCAAAAAAATAAATAAAATAAAAATAAATTAAAAAAAAAAAAGGAAAAGGAAAGAAAGTTTAAAAACACCCCGAGGGGCTTCCCTGGTGGCGCAGTGGTTGAGAGTCCGCCTGCCGATGCAGGGGACACGGGTTTGTGCCACGGTCCGGGAAGATCCCACATGCCACGGAGTGGCTGGGCCTGCGCATCCGGAGCCTGTGCTCCGCAACGAGAGAGGCCACGGTAGTGAGAGGCCCGCGTACCGCAAAAAAAAAAAACAAAACCCGAAAAACCTAATGCTTAGTAAGTGCAGACCCTGGCTTCAGTGCCCGACGGGGACTGTTTTCATTCACCCCTCACAGCGGCCTACAAGGGAGACTTTCTCATGGCCCACTTCACAGATGATGCAATTAGGACACAGAGAAGTGGACAGACTTGCCCAGGGTCACACAGCTAGTGAGGAGTGGAGCAGGATCCCACCCAGGTCTGTCTGACCTTGGACTCCGCACTCTGAGTGACACCAGTGGGGTGCCCACTGGGTCCCGGGACAATGCCCAGCACCTGGCTTTCCCTTCCGTTCCACCCAAGCTGACTCCCCCCTTGTCTTGTACAGCAGACTCTGCACTGGCTAGAAAACCACAGACCCCCCATCTGAGAGAGCCGTGGTGAGAGCAGCTTTGGGCTCCAGTCCTTTCTAGGAGGCTCACAATGAGAACAAAAACCGGCCCAGAGAGGACGCCGTATGCCACCCCTGGGGACGTGGGGTGAGGGTGCAGAGCCTCCTCGGCCTGTGCTGGGGGGCACAGGGAGGAAGGGCCCCTCTGCCGTGTCAGCCGGCTGGCTGGGCGGAGAAGCCTGGGAGGACGGCAGGAAGGGAAGCGCCACGAGGGGCCTCGGACGGCCTCTCCGTAGAAGGGCCTCCAGGGGGAGAAGAGGTTGGCTCAGAGGCACAGGTGTGTGCGGCTGCGCTCACGAGGCGCCGAGAGCCCTTCAGCTTTCTTGGGGAATTCTGCGGGCAAGGGCTTGGTGCAAAACAAAGGCCAGTCTGTCCCCGGCGTTCCAAATGGAAACGCTGGCCCTTGCCTTCCGTACAGGCCTGCCCTGGCAGATGCCACGGAAACCTGCCTGGTGGCCCCCAGGGCAGTTAGAGTCTGAGAGGGCAGGCGAAGGGTCTCGGGCAAGGATCACGTCAAGAAGTGGGCTGCTCCCACTCAGAACCGCCCATGTCGCTGAATACGGCCTGCTCAGGCCTCCTGTCCACGAGGGCCCCACAGAGCAGACGCACTGCATTTTCTCGCCTGGTCAGAGCTGGCCACGGCAGCTGGAGGCCTGAGACGCTGGGAGGAGGACCGCTCAGGGGAGAGTCTGGTGGGCTTGGGAGTCAGATCCCCGGGTTCTAGTCCTGGCTCTGTCACTTCCTGGCTGTGTGTGTGATCTTGGTCATGTTATTTAATCTCTGTTAAACCTCAATTTCCTCATCTGTAAAACGGAAAACATTAGCACCTAACTCCCAGGGCTGTGTTAGGATTTAACAAGATAAGAAGATAATCCCAGGGAAAGCACTGAATCCAGGGCTTGGCAAGCAGTGACTGATTACTACGGGCCAGCTCGGATTATATCTCCTCCTCAGACGGTGGGCACAGCTGGTGGGGGTTACCAGTGGACACCCCAGGGAAGACAGCGTGCTGAGGTCGCGGGTGAGAGGAGCCACCCTGTGACGACAGGCCCTGGAGCACACGTGCCCGCGCGCTGGCCTTCCACTCCACTCTGCCAGCAGGACCTGCCAGCCCTCTGCCCGTGGGGCTCGAGTAAAGCTCGGCCGAGACTCCGCAGGGTGGGCGGCAGGACCGGGTTGGAGCCTCTCCCACAGGAAACTGCACGGTCAGCTGCCAGCCCTCCCGAAGCCTGGCGATGCTCCCTGCCCACCACCATTGCCCCAGTCGGCGCGGTGCACAGATCCCCGGGAGTCCAGACCCCCCAAGCTGGTCCTGGCAGGAGGGGCAAGGGCAGCAGGGGTGCAAGGAGAGAGCTCCGCGTCAGGAGGGCCCGCTCAGTGAGTCACTCTTCAGCTATGGCCCTCTGGGCTACCACAGTGTGTCTGCTTTTCTAGGAACTGGGCATGCAACGTGCCCAGGCGGAAAGAAAGGAGGACGGAGAAAGAACCCACAGCCAACCTCAAAAGGGGATTTCAGATGGCAACCCTTGCTCTTTATCCACAGCAGGGGGACTTGCTGTAGCAGCTGCCGTGCAAACCCTTCTCCCTGTTTCCCTCCCTGGGAGCGCTCTGTCCTGCTCGGAGCCTCCAGCTCATCTGCTGCCTCTCCAGCTGGACTCAGGGCCTGGCCTGATGGGCAGGAAGGGGCTGGAGCTCCTCCAGGTCCACCCTTGACTTCGCAAGGATGAAAGCGAGGCCCCAGAGGGGAGGGGTGCGTGCGTGGACACATGGGAGCAGGCACTGGGTGGCCAGCGTGGGTCCCTGCAGCACACCCGGCGCCTTCCTAGCACCCGTGACTCAAGTGAGAGGCGGCCAGAACCTCTGTCTGCCCGAGACGGACAGGGGATGATATGGTTAAAGGATGTGCAGCCAAGACCCAGGGTCTGAATGAGGTGTGGGTGCTCTGCGATCCCAGGGAAACACACCCATGCGTGCACACGCATGCACACAGACACAGACACACACACGCACGGACACTCACGGAAGAGCTGCTATAGCTACACTGGCGTTACTCAAGAGACGTGTCATCCTCGGACTACATTCCCAGAATCTAGGGGGGCCTGGGGAAGTGGGAGCCAGAAGCTAAGCCGCCACAGAGACAAGGAGGCCTGGGATGCTGGCCTGGGTAGCAGCGCAGGAGCCCCTGATGGTGCATGCCCACAAGCACCCTCGGGATGCTCGCTCAGGGCCAGTGAACGGCTGCATGGAAGCCCGGAGACCATGGGCTCTGCAGCCAGACGGACTTTGTGAACCGTGAGCCTGCAGCCCAGAGTGGGATGGTGACTGGCCCAACATCCCACGGAAGGCCAGGACCTGAGTCTCCCGACATGAAGACAATACGCTCTCAGGGCCAGGATGGTCTGCACTTTCCGACACCTCCTCTCCTTGTGCAGTTCAGAGCTGGGGCCGGGGTGCCTCGGGACCTGGCCACTGGCATCCTCGTCGGCCACTCACCACACAGCAGGCCTCATCTCCCGAGGGAGCGAGCATACAGGCCCTGCAGGCCCGGCTGGCTAGCACAGGGTGCGCTTATGAGGGGCAGTCTCTGCAGGAAGGCATAATCATCTCTGCTTTCACAGATGAGGACACGGAAGCTCAGAGGAGTGCTTGGTACCACAGCAGCTTCTCAACACATGAATGGCTTAATCAACAGGTGAATAATCAAAGGAACGAGTGCTCACGGTCTCAAGGGTAATTAAGAGGCAGTGCTGTGCTGTGAGCCAGGTCTGACCCCCAGGGCCCACTCTTCCCTGGCTTTCTTAACTCTCTCTCGGCTGGTCAAGGGTTCAAGCAGCCCTGGAACTCCTGTTTCTTTCCCTCCTCCCCATGCAGCACGACAGGACCAGGTTTTAACCACTTCACTTTTCTCAAGCAGGCAAATCTTTTTTTTTTTTTCTTTTTTTTTTGCGGTACGTGGGCCTCTCACCACTGCAGCCCCTCCCGCCGCAGAGCACAGGCTCCGGACGCGCAGGCCCAGCGGCCACGGCTCACGGGCCCAGCGGCTCCGCGGCACGTGGGATCCTCCTGGACCGGGGCACGAACCCACGCCCCCCGCATCGGTAGGTGAACTCCCAACCACTGCGCCACCAGGGAAGCCCCAAGCAGGCAAATCTTTACTCATCCTTCACGAACTGACTGAGATGGCCAGAGTCTCTGCCCCCTCCGTCCTCTGCACATTGGCCCTCATACAGTGATAGCTGCCCTCCAGTCGCCCCCAGGTGGCAAGCTCTGGGAGACTGTCTGCAGCATCTTCCCAGTGGCATCTTGGGCTGGCACTGCAGGGTCGGGTGCCCCATGCCCCTCCCCAGAGCTCCTTCTCAGGGATGGTGGGCCCAGGCCCCTCCAGGGCGGCAACCGCGTTATGGAACAAATCCCCACCACACCACTCCTGCCACGAGGCGTGTGCTGCCTGCCATTTGCAAGCCCTCCGACCCACTTTCACACCGGGAGGTGAGAGAGGTGAGGGTGAGAGGCCCAGGGACAGCGGGTGGGAGGTGTGCCCTCCCCGGCCCTGCATTGCTAGGATCTGGGTGACACACAGGGTGGGCTCTCCTCCCATCGGTCCTGGGACCCTGCATGGTTGGTGTCCCTCTACCACTGCCCCAGATCACTCAGAAGGGGCCCAGACCCTCTGCCTGAGTGGGGTGACAGCCTGAGGCAGGAGCCTCATGTGATCTCCCTCTGCCACTGGCTCACCGAGGATGCTGGGGTGAGCCGCCCAGATCCCCTCCAATATCGAGGTGCTCTCTCCCTGCTGCTGGGAATGTTGGCTTCTGACCACTCACAGCTGTGTCCTTTTCCAGGAAGTCCTCTCAGCCAAAGGAAGCTGCCTTGCCCAAAGCTATGCCCCCGGGAGCAGCCTGCATTCAGTGGCTGGTCACAGTTGGGATACAGGGCCACACGGACTTGATTTGGGGCATCTGAAGGGCCACCTGGCTTTCCAGGCTGAGGCCCCGTCGTGACTGCCCAGAGTTTAGCTTCTCCCTCAGCCCAATCCTGCCCCCTTCTCCCTGAGAGCGCGCCTCAGTAAACTTCCTGCACGCACATCTCAGAGTCCATTTCCTGGGAACCTGACCCACAACAAAGCCTGTTTTGCTCATCTGCCTTTCTGTCACCTATTGGTCTATTTTTTTTTTTTTTTTTGCTGTACGCGGGCCTCTCACTGTTGTGGCCTCTCCCGTTGCGGAGCACAGGCTCCAGACGCGCAGGCTCAGCGGCCATGGCTCACGGGCCCAGCCGCCCCGCGGCATGTGGGATCTTCCCGGACCGGGGCACGAACCCGTGTCCCCTGCATCGGCAGGCGGACTCTCAACCACTGCACCACCAGGGAAGCCCTATTGGTCTATTTTTTTACAGTCATTTACTGTGCACCCACTGGGTATGACAAATGAATGGACCAGGGGGACTGCTGAAGTCCTTCCCAGAGCTCCCTTTCTGTGGCCTTTAAGGCACCCCTTCTTAGCAATCACCATATTAAGAGAGAAGCAAGCACCCCATCCCCTGGCCCCATGAGTCAGAATCCCCATGGGGACGCTGCAGGGCTCTGGGCAGCTGCAGCACGTAGCCTGTCCCAACCCCGAGGTTACATCATGAAAGAAGAAAAGCGAAGCTTACCTCTTATTGAGCACCATGTTCCCAAGCTTCAGGTCTCTGTGCACAATGTTTTTCTGGAAAACAACAGGCACATGGTCTGCACTGTGAAGATGAGAGCCAGGGTCGGCCCAGCCTGTAAGAGGTGGGCTCTCCAGGTGTTGGGGAAGACATGTCTCTAGGGCTTGGGCCTTGACTTGCAAGCCACAGACAGATCCGGACCACTTAGGGCCTCGTTAACCACGCGGACGAACTGGGTAACGTGCGAGCCCAGGCAGTCTCTGCCCCACACAGGGTGTTTACCCCAGCTCTTTCTCCCCTTAGGGCAGCAGCCAATGGAGAAAACCACTCCTCTCTCTGCCTCTACCAAACATCCCACCAAAAAACCAAGAACCAAAAAAGCAACCAAAAAATCCCAAGCACCTGCCTAGATCTGGGGTCAGAGATGAATTCTCATGGTTCTGATGACCAAGTACTGCAGGCTCGGCCCACAGAAGCTGTATGTCTGGAGGAGGCCCAGGCTCTCCTAACCTGTGCCTCGGGGTTCCCGACACCCCCAGCGCTAGGAAGAGCTCAGAGACAGGCTGTGGCTGCACCCAGTGGGTAGCTCCCACTTAGCCTCTCGACTGCTGGGGCATTTCTGCGCGGGGCTCTGCTGGGCTGCCCGCACCTCCCCAGGGCCGTGGGCTGAGGTCTGCAGCACCGTGTCCTCAGGTGTGCGTGTCATCCGGCCACTTTCCTTCTGGATGTTCCCAGCTGCAAAGCACACCTGGGTGAGGGTGGGACAGAGCTGCTTCCGCTGAGCAGCAGCAAGAAGGGCGGCTTTCCATGGAGAGAAGGTGGGAGCCGCAGGGGCGGAGCCTCACCTGGTGCAGGGCCTCCACCACGCGCACCACGTCGTAGAAGATGACCACGGTCTCCCGCTCGCTGAGCCTCTTCTCCTTGATGACGTAGTGCTGCAGGTTGATCAGGTCAGCGGTCTTGTCGCTGAAGTCGTGTGCGCAGAGGCAGTCGAGGACGAGGCAGATGCGCTTCTTCATTTTCTTAACCATTCGGCTGGATTCTGCGTCCTCAACGATTTCACAGGTGCGGTCCTGGGAGGAAGGGGGCAGACCAGGGCTTGGCTGGGGGCCCGCCAGGGCCAGGGCCAGGGGCTTGGGGCTCTCTTCTGGAGCCTGGAACAAGACTGCATGTGTGAGAGCGGCGGAGGCCTGAGATCTGGGGAGCATGGCCCATGGGCCGCTCAGCACTGCCCTGCTTCCCCCGTGCCAGGCCCAGCCAGTGGCTCAGGTTGAAGCAGCTCAGGTTCAGACTTCATGCTCTGATCCTACTGCAAAGCGTGTGGATCAGGGCTGGGCACTGAAAGCAAAGGGCCCCCGAGCTCAGTGTGCAGGCAGCACGCTCAGGGCTCTGGGGCCTCCTCCCCTCCTGGCACTCCCAGGGATTCTGGCAATGACCGATGTAAACTTCCTTCCAGTGTCCAAGATGGGGGAAGCTAAGTGTTGTGCGCGTCCAAGACAACTGCTGCGTCCCGTGCACGCAGGACTTCTGGGCAGCTGTGTAACGGTGGTTAAGAGCACGGCTCAGGCCCCTGACGGCTGAGTTCAGGCCCTGGCTCCACCTTGTCCTAGCTGCGGGACCTGGGGCGGCTCACCTAAGCCCTCCAACCCGGGTTCCTTGTGTGTGAAAGGGAGCCAGCAACCCCTACCTCACCGGTTGCTGAGAGAAAAGACAACCATGCCAATGCTTAGTAAGCACCTGGACTCGGTATCGGTAAGCCAGGGCTCGGTAAGCGGGCACCACTACCAACCCCAAGGTTGGCAGTTCCGGACCCATTTTCCTTGCTGAAAAGGTATTTCGAGTAAGAGAAAACACAGGTGCAACATGAGGACTTTGATCCTCCCAGCTTGAGGGGGCCCTTGGTGCCAGCCCCAGCAGACTGGGGGACTCCTGGGGACTGAACGCCACATTTCTCCTCAAGAGCAGGGTCAGACCTCTCATCCTCTCTTCCCCAGAGGCCCAGCACAGTGTCTGGCACACAGAGGACTCTAGAAACACCTCTAATCGCTCCGGTTCTCTTATCCAAAATGATATACACCAGGGCCAAGCTCTGGAAGCTACCAGAGATGAAATACTAAGAAATCATAATCACCCCAGATTTGATTTCATGTTTAAGGGACACTCTAAATTTCAGAGGTGCCTCTCATTGCACATCTAAGAATAAAGACCTCGGTGGGATCTGTGTGTGGGGCTGGGAGGCATTTTCCCCTTATTTTCCCTCAAGAAACCAAGCTGACAAGGAGTTCTTATTGCCTGATATAACAACGGTGATGAGCACGTGTGTCCCGGGACAGCTCGGTGCTTTATACCCTCTCATTCATCTTCCCACCACCATACATGGTAGGCACGGTTATCATCGCTCTCATTTTGCACATGAGGAATCTGAGGCTTAGGAATTGACTTGTTCGAGGTCACACCACCTGAATCCAGGACTGCCCGCTCCAAAACCTGTGTGCCCTCCCTGACACCAGGCTGCCTCTAGCGTACCAGGTCCATCCAAGCATGAGTGGGCCTGGCCAGCGCATCTGGCTGAGGGCGGTGCAGAAGCTCCACGGGGGCCTCAGCAGGAACCCTCCCCCACCCTCCAGCATTCTGAACCTGGTTCTTCATTTCTGGAGACGCAATTTCAGTTCTGTCCCGGGCATGGCTCTTTTCAGAGTACCAGTCGCCAATCAGCACCTTTCCTAACGGACCTGGAACATCTGAGTATGGGGTTCAGGGACCCTTGCCAGAGAAGCTGAAATGCCTGGGCAGGCAGAAGGACTGGTACCAAAGGCAACTGTGGAGATCCACAGTGCCCCGGCGCCCATCCTTCCTCATTGCCCTCCCTTCCACCCTGGCCTGGCTGATTCCTGACAACACAGCTAGAAAGAGCCCGTGTCTTTAAATAACTTCATACTTTCCTCTTTTCTTGGAAAAGCGGCTCTTCAGAGAAAGCCTGCAAGCTGCAAACCGGGTGCATTCCCGCTAGGCTGCCACCATCAGAGCAGGAGCTCGCTGGCCCAGCCAGACCTCCAGGCCACCCGCCAGGAAGTCCCGCTGCTCCGCATGCAGGAAGACTGGGGGGTCCTGTGATGTGGCCCCAGCAGTGCCAGCCGGGGTGGGGACGGGAGAGGTGCCACTCACCTGGAAGAGCCCGTGGTGGTGAACCACCCCATCCTGCGTGTGGAGGAGGGAGAGCAGGGAGTACTCGGTGTGCAACAGCATCTTGCCTTGCCTCTCCTCTTGGCTTTCTATTCCTTGGTCGCCCCTCTCCTCAAGTGTAAGGATCTTTAGGAAGGCACACACACAAAAACAAAACCCCACAACCCTTACTTTTCCAAGCAGACTGACTAGAACAGGAGGAGCAGGGTTTCACATCCTCCCACGCAACCCTGGCACACGCACACCCACACGTGCGTGGACGAAGTGAAACGGTCTTTCCCAATGTGACAGCAAAATGACATAAGCACAGACAGAGCTCCCCGGGAAGAAGTGCACTGCTCTTGTTCACAAGTGGTGCAGAAGAAGGTGGGAGGAGGGAGAAGCCGGGCTGGTAGAATGTCCCGGGGGTCCCCAGCCCCTCACGCCTGGTGCCTCACTTACCTTCAGCTGATAGAAGTCATCCGTGCCATCTTTCCTCGCCAAACACTGCACGATGCTTGGCACTGGTGAGTTGCCCAGACGGGGACCTATGGCACAGACAGCCGCTGGCTTACTTCTCAGTAGCCTTGTCTACCATGGCACCGTGGGGCGCCGTGCCACCACGTGGGCTTTTGGCTGGATCTTCTCTCCTGGAGGGCACCGAACTCAGGGTCTCCCCTCCAAAACTGGAGCAGTGTGTGTGCATCTGCCTGAGTACACCTGGCTTGTCCAGGCACACTTCTCAAGAGGGGCTCTCAACACGGGGCGCGTGCTGGAATCTCCGAGGAGTATGTGTTAAAGCAGAGATCCCAGCTGCACCCTGGGCCCTCCGGATCAGCAACTCCAGGGTGAGGAGCCAGGAAACTGTCCCTTTAACAGGTTCCCCTGGCGGTCTGATACAGCCACGTACCAGCTTTGGGGAACTTCTGTACTCTTAGAGATGCACGCGGCTTGATGTCCTGTGACAGCACCCAGAGCTTTCAGAGCATAAATCAGGTAATGTCACGGTGTCAATGCACTGCTAAAAACCCTTAACAGCACTCCACTGCTTTTCATGTGCAATCAAAATTCCTCTTTTTGGCCTCCAAGGTCTCGCATGATTTGGTTCCTGTCCAGCTTTCAACTGATCACGTTTCCTCACCCCTCCTCACCATACTCCAGCTATGCTGGACTCTTCATTCCTGAGATGTTAAGCCCTTCCCTGCTTCTGGGCCTTTGCACCTGCTGTTCCTTCTGTCTGGAATGCTTTTCCCCTGCTTTTCACATGGCTGCTCCTTCTTATCCTTGGCTATCAGAGCAACTGTCACTTCCTCATACAGAACCTTCCTTGTCTACACTCTCTCTAGACCCTTCTTCCTCTCACACCATCTTGTTTACTTCCTTCAAGGCCCTTACCCCTCCCCCCCACCCCCATGATGATCTCGTATGTTGTTTACTCTCGGTTTCTTTTTCTAACTAGAATGTTAAGTTCTGTGAGGGCAGGAACTTGTCTTTTTTTTTTTTTTAACTTAATGGTCTTTATTTTTAGCTTTAGAGTGTGTTTCTCTGTGTCTCCAACCAACTGTCCTGCCCAATGCCCAATTCTTTTTTTTGGCTGCACCCTGCAGCATGCAGGGTTTTAGTAGTTCCTCAACCAGGGATCAAACCTGCGCCCCCTGAAGTGGAAGCGTGGAGCCCCAACCACTGGACCGCCACGAAACTCCCCAGGAACTTGTCTGTCTTAATCACTGCTGCGTCCCTGACAAATAGCACAGGCCCAGCAGGTAGCAGGCTCCATGAACTGTTTGCTGAGTGACTGGAACTGGAACTATCCTGTACTCGTAAGTCCAAGATGCTGTCCCAAAGCAAAAGTCACACCCAGTCTCTGGCTGCTAGGAGAGCTGGGGTCCTCAGAGCCCAAATCACCTGCAACCCTACACATGCAGTCTAGACTTGCTGGGCTTCGAACTTCATGCAGAAAGGCCCCGCTGCTCCTCCAGACCACTGGGAACACCCAGTTCTACAGGATTTCGGGGCCAAATCTGTAAGAAGTTTGCAGCTGTACCAAGCACTTTGTGAACTTAGCTGTGCCCTCCAAGAATGGTCCAAGAAGTGCCCTGGACGATGTACCCTGGGTTCTACGGCAGCTTGTCTGCTTCCTGTGGGTGATGTCCTGGGGCCACACATAGGATTCTCTGGGGGAAGAGGCAGTCTATCTCTCAGCTGACATTAATCTAAGGCTGGCGCGGCTACAACAGAAACAACTCTTGGTGCAGAGCGACCTTCCCCTCTCATCAACAGACTCCATTTAAAGTGGCCGAGGGTTGGTCAGGCTCCCACGCTGGGGTGTTCGAGGCGCTGCACCCTGCGTGTCTGCAGGTCACACTGTGCTGCCCCGGCACCCCACTCACCCGGCCGTCAGAGGCTTACCCAGGATGAACGGTCCAGCTCTCTTTGCATTATTTCCAGAAATCCCACTTCCTAGAGCCTTCGCCCTGGCCGACGTTTCCCCAGCTCCTCTGTCTGATGCTCTCCGCTTCATTCTCAGCTCTAGACGAGACAGAAAAGAGCCTTCTCACTGAGCAAGTCAGCGAGTTTCCTTACGCTAACCCAGCCTGCGAGTCTGACTTGAGGACGCATCACACAGCTGCCGCTGCCACCTCCTCTCCCTCCCAGAGGAGCATGGAAGGTTCTCGATAACAAAGGACCACGGCTCCTTTACTGGGGATTAATTAGGGGCTCAAGCGGGATGCACTGGCTACAGAGGTGGGCAGCTGGCCCACCTCAAAGGGACCAGTCAAATGCAGACAGAAGGACACAGAGTTTTGTGCAGGTGCCAACTGGGGTCCCCTGAGACAGACAGCTGGCCCTGGAGCGACTGTTCCCAAAGTGAGGCCTTCTCCCCAAATACCCCTTTCCCCTAAAAGGGAAGGGGACACAGGAGCCAGATTCTAGAAGACGTTAACCTCTTAGACCTGGATTTAAACGAAACAAAAAGGAGTTGCTCCTTTCAGCTCTCTACAGTTCACACCTCGGGAAGGCAGTGTGCTGGAGGTGGGGCGAGGAAAGACACGTACACAGAGGAGCTCCACACACGGAGGGCAGAGGGTCATAGGGATGCCCGGGGAAGGCCAGCTGCCCAATCCCAAGGCCTCTGGCCCACAGTGGGTGCAGGGGCTCAGGGAAAACTTCCCTGAGGAGGTGATACTGGAGTGGGCCAGGCAACAGGCAAGGTCATTCCAGGCAGAGGGGCCTGGGTGAGCAAACGTATGTAGTAAGAAACGGCATGTAAGCAACTAACTCCAAGTAGTCTGTGTCGCTGGAGTGTACAGGGAGTGGTGATAGGTGACCCACAGAGGGGAGCAAAGGCCAGATCTAGGGGACCTGATGGCCACGTCAAGAGTGTAGACTTTACCCTTGCACAGGGGGCTTGGGAAACACTGAACCCTAAGCTTCTATATTTTTTTCTTTTTATAAAAGTAATTGGCATTTCCTGCAGAAACATTAGAAAATACAGACATGCAAAAGTAAGCAAATAAGGTACCCATAATCTTAATATTCAAGCAGACTTTCCTGTGTGTGTGTGTGTGTGTGTGTGTGTGTGTGTGTGTGTGTGCTTAGTTCTCGTTGTACAAAAATTCAGACCACGCTATGATACCATTTCCAAGCCTCCTTTCCTCCCACCTAAAATATATTATGAGGGTGAATTTTATGGTATGTGAAACATATCTCAATAAAGCCGTAAAAAAACAAAACAAAAAAACATTATTAATGTCCTTGCACGGCAATATTCTTTTGTAGCAAGAATTTGTAGCGTCACTTGAAATAGCTACAGTCTCCTTGGTAAGAAGATAGCATGATTTATCAGACCACACCCCTATTCATGGACATCGAGATTCTTCCCACTTTTTATATTTTTTATTAGCAGTTATGCACACACATCTTGGCACACTTGCCTCTCTCCCTCAGGATAAACTCCGAGAAATGGAACTACAGGGTCAAATGGGGCACACATTTTTAAAGGTGTGTGACATACACTGCCAGGTTGCTCTCAGGAAGGCTGTGCCGATTTATATATTGATATCATCAGCAGTGTGAGAGAGTAAGTCCCAGAACCTGCACCAGGAATGAGTATTTTTAAAAGCTGCTGATTTGATGAGTAATAAAAAGTATATCATTGGTTAATTTCATAATTCCTTAATTATTCATGAAGTTGGACTTGTTTTACATGCTTACTAGCTATATGTATTATTTCTTTTATGAATTTCCAGTTCACATTCTTTTTCTATTTTTTTTACTGCTTTGTGTGTATTAGTCTTAGTGATTTTTTAGGAGCTCTTTATATATTAAGGCTATAACTGACAGAGGATGTAGCTTTTCTTAATCTTTTAACTTTTTTTTTAATTAAAAAAGACTAAATGTCTATGTAGTCAAATAGTCTTCTTTTCCTTTAGTTTGTTTTTGCTCTTATGCCTAGAAGGTGTCCCTACTATGATAACAGGTGTGTATTCGCTAGTTAGCTTATAACTTCATATGCTGCCATTCTGGCCCTTATTCTAAACCCCAGGAGACTGACTCCATGCAGTGAACTCGAAAGTAGGAGAGATGGCCTGATGCCCTTCTAGTCCAATCTACCAGGTTTGACTCCCATCAAGCCCTAATTTGTCTTCAGAGCTGTGCCACCGAGGAGCAGACCCATGATTTCATCCTGAGAGTAATTAGGATCAGGTACCTCTGTAGGCCCTGACAGTCCCCAGACAGAGGAGAAGCCATGGTTAGGCTCAGCTGTGACTTCTGCCAAAGAGGCTCATGCCGGAAGTAGATTCAGTCATTCACACAAAAGCAGGGAAGAACACAACTGTTTCTAGAAAAATCCTAAAAAGCTCAGCAGTAATGTGTCTAGAACAGTGTTTCCACTCTTTGCCTGGCTAACTTCTACGCATCCTTCTCAATGTGAATGTCACTTCCTCAGAGAAGCCTTCTTGACATTCCCAACACCAATGGGTCATAGTCTCACTCGGTATCCTGTAATTTTCATTCACAGCACTTTCCATATTTTGTGATTATGTATTTATTTGTGTGCTTATATGCTTAATGTCCTTTCCCCACTAGTAGACTAAAAATCCCTCAGAACTAGAAAAAAAGAAAAAAAATTACATAAAACCATTACCCCCAGTGCCTGGCCCAGCAGATACTCTATGAATGGCTGGACGCCTTCCCTCCAGTTGCTGATGGTTCCTATTGGGTCAGCAGCCCTGTGCTGCAGCTGCCCTGCCCTGGTAGATGGGTTGATTTCATTACCATTCTGGTGCTGTTCTCTGCCTTCCCTGGAGCGCTAAGACTCCTCTCTCTTCCCAGTTCCTAGGAGAGCACCACGTGGTGTCACCGTACCTGTGTAGACGCTGCCTAGGTGCCCACGCACAGGCACGGTCTAGACAGCAGTTTGCCGGGAGCAGCTGCAGCACAGACAGTGAGGGGGCTCAGCCTGACCCCACCCACCCCACTAAGGATTCAACTCAAGCAAATGGCATGGGAGTTGCTCCAAAATGTAGGCAGACAGAAGGATGAGAGCAGATGGGCAGGGAGAGGGAAAAGATGCTGGCAGGTGAAGTGGCAGCAAGGCTGTTTCCCTTCCTGAACATCCCTTCACGCCGCCAGAGCTGGTGAAGGCGATGCAAGCAGTGTGAGGAGGCAGTTCTGGGCAACTGGAAGTTGCTGCGGGCTCGCGGGTGGGATGAGCAAAGACAAGCCCCTCCTGTCCCCCCAAATCATCCTGATGTGTCCCCCTCCAGAGACACACCTTCAAATGGCCCATAGATGCTCCCACGGGGACTGCTCTGAGGGATCCTGGCTTCCCAGTGAGATCTGTGATGTGGAAGCTCTGGCTACCCTGGTTTCAGAAGGGCTTGGGGCCAGGTCCCTCCAGAGATGCTGGTCCTCAGGCTGGGGTGAAGGGCCCTGGCCCAGCCTGGCTAAGGGGAAGCCATCTGCCTGGTGTCTCCTGGGCCCACAGCTCCGCTTGCCAGGAACTCAGCAAGCCTGGTTTAGAAGTCTCTGGAACTTTAAATCTGGCTACTATTCCACGTGCTGTCCTCCCAAGTCAACGCCAGTTTCTTTAGAACCTGGATTCAACAGGAGGCTCAGTGAGGCAACAGTGGGTGTGAGGGGTGAGGCCAGGAGGGAGGCATCCCCGCCCGCAGGCTGCGCTCCTCCACCCTGCAAGCAGGAGATTCCCTTTGCTTGGCCCAACCTGGGGAGCAAGTCGTGGGCCTCTGCTCTGTGTCCACCATCACAGCATGCCCAGAGGAGAGGATGCCGGCCCTACCCTGTCAGTTTGCTGTTAAGGTCATCCTGCCCCAAAGCGGCTGGGCGATGTGAGCCCAGCTCTCCCAGAAGGAAACGAAGGCGGGGCCATCAGCACCACATAAGGTTCTAAGGCCCATCGTGCCCAGTCCGGTGCTGTAGTGTGACAGGGTACAGGACAGTTGGGCAGGGCAGAGCTAGGCAGGGCACCCTATAGCAGGGTATGGTTCAACACGGTAGACATATCACCAACCCCCAAAGGAGGTGGGCTGCAAAGAGAGAGGGTACTGAGGCATTCCCGGCTCAGTCTGAAAGCCTGGCTGTAGCCTGACTGAAGGCTCAGTCTGAAGCCTGGTCAAGGCAAGGAGGGGCCCACTACTCGCACCCAGAAGCATGCCCACAGGCCTCCACACAGGAGGAGACGCGCGGGCCCAGGCGGCAGACACTCACAAGCGCAGAGCCAGCGTGAGCCCCCAGCCCCCAAACACGAGGGGCAGCATGGGGCCTGCACACACGCGCAGAGAGTTCTGCACTCATTCTCGCTGTAGGCTTCCTGCTGCAACCTCGGGGTTCCTGGAGAGATGGGTGACCTTGCAAAGCGAACAAGTGCAGGCAGAGTGCAAGGGCGGTCCCCGCAAGGAGCAAGCAGCAGACCCTGGCCCGGTGCGCTACGTCTGTGTGTGTGTGTGATGACACCACAGCTGGTAGCCACGATTTGTCAGCAGCTTCCAATGCCTGCTAGGAGCCTAAGGACTTGTCCACACTGCAGGGCCAGGCTGAGCTGATGGTGTCAGGATTCAAGCTGTCCCTGTCAGCAGTCCCTATCCCCACCCCCATGTTTCCTGGCTCTGTGAGAACAAAACAAGTAAAAAGGTCCTGAGCTGTGTAGGCCTCTGTCTTCTGGACTTTATCTCTGGTAGTGTCTACCGAAGGCAGGGACCTCGCCCCTCTGTCCAGCCCACCCGGCACGCGGAAATGAGCACAGATGCTCCCACCCATCCCTGGCCTCAGTCCTATCTGACACACAGGAGTTAAGGGTCTGTGTGGCCAGACCCGCACCAGGCCCCAGGAGGGAGGTAGAAAGGGGTCTCTGTCCATAGGACACTCAGGCAGCAGAACGATGTGGTCAGAACAATGCGTCTCGGTCTTTCCCATGCCACAGTACAGACAGAAACATCTGTACAGCACTTGGGGGTGAAAGGCCTGGGGACACCAGCTGTCCTCTGCTTAGCCCAGTCACTCTTGGGCTAAAGGGATCACCATCTTGACCTGTATAACCCATACTGGCTGGGAAGCTCGGAGTCAGAGCAAGGGCTCTGGAGTAAGCCAAACCTGGTTGCAAGCCCAGCACCATGCCATCACTTAACAATGATGAGATCTCAGATGAGATACTTATTCTGTACCTACACAACCCAGAGTACAGCATCCACCTTACAAGGCTGGTCTAAGGATTAAGTGAGATAACCCATGCGAAAGAGCTAGCAAGAGTACCTACTGGCATATCATAGGCCACAATTTGATAAACTGTGCTTTTATTAGCCTAAACACAGTAGCTTTGAATTTTTCTTCCTGCCCAAGGAGAAAGGGATAGTTAGGCACTGACTCGGGGTGGGGGGCAGAAGGAGGACGGTAACCAGACTAAAAGCTTAAGAGATCTTGAACCTGCCATCTGTCTGCTGGCCTGAGACTACAGGCGGGGTGGGGGTGGGGGTGGGTGCCCTGATGGCCAGCCTGAGTAACATGTTCAACTGGGTGTGGGGAGGACAGGAGGCCTGGGGGTTGGCTGAGCTGCTGAGGAGGAAGAGGGGTGCTGGGCAGTACCAGGTATAATTCTGTAGTGGAGGGCAGAGTACAGTTGTTTTGCGGGTCAAGGGGAGGGCCTGTTCTTTCAGGCAGAGGCACGCAGCATCTCATCCTCTTGTTCTGTTCACTGGTTTATGGGGGAGCAGAGGCTGGAGCACCAGCTGGCAACTATCAACTCAAGGCACAGTAAGGGACGGTCCAGGATGATGGGGCCAGACCAAAAGGGTCCTTCATCATGATCAAGTTGGGGGGCAGCGAGGAGTCTGCAACTAAGACCTAGTGCCTCTAGTCCAGGATCTCTTGCAGAGGATTGTGGGAGGGGGACAGAGCACACATACCGGGCTGTAAAACTACTATCAAAGGATACAACTCTGGGTATGTGCATTTGTCAAAATGACTGAACTGTTAAAGGACCTGTGAAATTCACCATGTGTAAATATACCTCAATTAAAAAAAAAAAACAAGCTGCAACCTTAACCAAATAATCAAAGTTATATCACTAAGAACAAACTGACATCATGTCACTCCTGATATGATGCAACCTCAGTTAAGTTATTTATTTGTTTTTTGCCAAAAATGCATAACCTCAATCTGATCATGAGACAAACTAAAATTGAGGGACATTCAACAGAACAGGCCTGTATGCTTCAAAAACATCAATGTCAGATAGTTAAAGAAAGGCTGAAGAACTAGTCTCACTTAACGGAGATTGAAGACGGGACGAGTAAATGAAATGGGTGATCCTGGGAGGAAGAAGTTATACAGAACATGCCTGGACAATTGGCAGAATCTGAATATGGACTGTATATTAGATAATACGATCTTAAATTTCCTGAATTTGAAAACTGCATTGTGGTTATACAGAAGAATGTCCTTGTTCTTAGGTGACAGATGCTAAAGTGCTTATAGGTGAAGGGTCATGATGTTTGCAATTTACTCTCAGGTGCCCGGAGACAGAAGAGAAAGTGCAACCTGCTGGAACCACTCCCAAGACCCTGGAGGAATCTGTTGTCCGGATTTACAGGTTCATAGGGATTTCTTGTGGGTACACAGCTCACAGTGGCAAAATTTGGAATCTCATACTTGTTGGGCGGAGCCAGCCTGGCGCGAACAGGAGTTCAGTTTTGAACGCCCCCGTTTCTCCAGGCCGAACACTGCGCTAAAGGAATGGGGGGAAAAAGAAATGAGGTCTTTGTGCAATCTCCAGGTCTGCCACCTGGTGGCGTCTTTCTATAGCGCGTCTTCTTCACTGGGTTTCTCTCTGCACGCGCTGCAAGATGGTGGGGCACTGCTCTTCACCAGGCTGGTCAGGAAGGATGCAGGAGCAACTCCATCAGAAGACCCCCACCTCAGCTGCCTGTGGAACTGGGGCTGGACAAACATGCCAGCAGGCTACTCTTTCTCCTCTGCTCGGGGACCTGGGCCTGCAGTACCTCCATCTGTCTCTGCTGTGGGGGTCCTCCACTGCTTCCTGTGGTCTTTAAGAAGAAACCCAAACTCCTCAGTGAGCCTGGCCAGACCCAGGCTACCTATCCAGCTTCACTGCCCTTATATGCCCCATAAATCCAGCCACACCAAACGACTCACAGTTCCCTGAGTGCGCCATAAACACGCTTGCCCTGACCTCCTCTCCCTGGTTGGCTGGTCCTTCTCCCTCGGTCCTCACTGGTGTCACCTTCTGCAGCAGGTCCTTTTCTCCTCCGGCTCCCAGAGCACATTCTGTCCACTCCTACCGTGCCGTAGCCATTGTCTGACTCCCCTGTCCCCACCACTCTCCAGGCTGAGCAACCCCAGTTCATCTCTGCTTCCCTGCACCCACCCAGTGCCTGGCAAACTGCTGAATGAGAAAACAGAGAGTGTAGAACTGTCTGTTCTGCACCCAGAAGGCACTAAAGCCCACATTGGGGCAGGGGACACAGAGGACCCATCGAGAAGCCAGGCGCTGGATCGGGACCCAGAAGAAAGTACGGATGGTCCACCAGCCTGTGACAGGAGCCAGACTCCAAGACCAGAGAGACAGGGGGTCACAGCTGTAGGTAACTGGGCTGCAGTGGTGCTGGGAATAGTCTGTCCAGGAAAAGTCCCAGGTCAGAAATGCCTGGATGCCCGGGGCGGGGCGGTTCTGGGCTGATAGCCAGGGGTTGTGCTTAGACAGTGTTGGCTGCGGGAGGGCAACCTCCCCGAGGAATGAAACCCATTCGCAGCATGCCTGCAGCCTCGGACCAACCCCTCACTCACTGGCGAGGGGACAGACCAGCCCCCCTTCTGCTGAGTCCAGCAAAAAAATCTGCTTTCCTGCAGCAAAGTGTGGGAGTGTGTGAGTGACAGCCTGGCCTGCCCCTCACACCAGGGACAGGTCCTCTGGGCCATTCTAGGTTTGTAGTGTGAAGGTCCTTCCGCTGGTCAGAGAAATTCCTGCCACTCGTTTCCCTCAGACCTTCTGGCCCAGCTATGCATTCAGCTGACTACACCTGGAAAGAAACAGCGGGACTGGGGGCGTGAAATCTCAACACACGATGCAGCCAAGACGATCTGTGGTGCCGCAGAGGCTGGGTTACTGAGACCCCCTCCCACCAGACCACAAGGCAGTGTACCCCAGCCCTCCCTGACCCAAGCACTCGGGGAGCCACCCTCACTGCACCTCAATACTCACATGTATGTGCTGCCACTAGTGGCTCAGCTTCCCTACAGGCTTGCTCTTCATCCACAAAGTCAACCCGGGGAACCAAGAGAAATTCGCAGCCCATGGAACCAGGCGTTTCAAACCATGGACCAGCTACCCAAATGCCAGTTGGGAGCGCAAGATGGATTCTGGGGTCAGGTAGGCCTGGGTTCAAACTTCAGCTTCCATCACTCACTAGCTTTACGACCCAGAACTGGTCACCTACCCTCTGTGAGAGTCGTTTACTCTCCATGGGCCTCAGTTTCATCATCTGTAAAAGAGGGGTGTCTCGAGGTCTCTGCTGGATGAAAGGCGAGCGTTCCCCACTCCTTGCTGAGGTAACCTCCCTGGTGACAAGTCTCTCCAGGTGTATACCTTTTAAACTAGCATTTGATGGACACCTACTGCTTGCCAGGAACCGTTCATTCTTAGTGTTTCCTAGATTTTCTTTAATTCTCACAACTTTATAAAGTAAAGATTTCCCCCTTTTTTTGGTCTGCTGACAAGCCAAAGCCTAGAGGCCCTGGCCCAGCTGACTGGGCCAGAGGAGGCTGCCTGTGGCCTGTTCTCTTCTACTCCTGCTGGCTGGCTAGAAGGCGGCTCTGTTTAAGGGCTTTTCCTTTGAGTTTGAATGACAGCCATCCCTGAAGCAGGCATGGACCCTCTCCCTGGGAGCCTGAAGGCCGCAAGCAATCTCCCTAGGAACCCACTGGAAGCCATGTGCTTCCGTGCTCAGGATGGATGCTGGGGGGATGGGGAGGTGGATTCGTAAACCCTCAGCTTTAGCCAGGACTCCCTGATGACAAAGATTCATGCATCTGCTGTCATCTCCACTGTTCCAAAACAGAGTGATGATTTTGTTCATTTTAAAATGCAGGATATGTATAGCTCCAATCTGTCAGGAATACATACCATCACATCCTTCTCTAAACGCTTGCCTTGGGGGTGACAGGTGAACTGGCTGCTACTAACCGGAGCTCCTCTCTTGCCCGGGATGAACCTCACCCCCGGAAGGCTGCTGTGCTGGGTGTGTGGGAGAGTACCTGCAGCGCCAGAGAGGAAGTGACTCAGCCCAGTGGGAAGTGGGAGGGGCGGCCAGACTGAGGGCCCAGTGGCCAGCCTGCTCCCCCTCAGCACATCCGCACCAGGCCCATCTAGAGCTCGGAGGTCCAACTCTAGTCTCCTCCAGAAGGCAAGATTCACACACAAGGAGATTACATAATCAGTGATGTCCCTCTTCACCCCCTGCCCTGAGCAAGCCCCACTGGGCTCCTCCGTGGCCTCCATGAAGGCTGAGGGGAGAGACAGGGAGGGGAGTGGCCCTGAAGACCCCGGGCTGGGAGGATGTATCCCGGAGTGATCCTGGGAGAATTGGCTCCAGGGCTGTGCACACAGAGGTGGACCTGGAGGCCCCTCTGGGGAAAAGAGAAACAGAGTAAGAAACCAGTCCCTGGGACGGGGTAAAGGGCTTCAGCAGCAGCTTTTCTGAGAGCCCGCAGAGAGAATCCAGGGCAGCATCGCCAGCCCTGCCACTAGCTCACCCCTCCCAAGGGCCTCCGGAAGCAGCTGATGTGACAACAAATAACCCGTCACTGTGTGTGGGTGTTGGAAGAGGAAGGGACAGACTTAATAGCTCTTTCTCAGGCTGTGCTGCCCTGGTGTCTCCTATTTAGAGAAGTAGCCAGGGGAAGCGGCCAATACCCTGGCTGGGAGACCTTCCCGGTGGTCCCTCAGCTCTGGGGGGGGGGGGGCCTCCTGCCATGTGCAATGATGGGAGACTGAGTCACTGACAGCCCTCCCCTGTCGTGCCAGCCTGCCCTGCAACAAAGGGGACCCCTTCTCAGCTCAAACCATCAGTTATTGCTCTGTTATTGCTTTGCTCAGTGGGAACAAGGCCCGCCACAGGTCCCTTGTGGAATTCAGGTTCTTTTTGTTTTTAACATTTCCTTATTTATTTGGCTGCACCGGGTCTTAGTTGCGGCACTCGGGATCTTTTTTTTTTTTTTTAAGTTGTGGTATGCGAGAACTTCAGTTGCGGCTTGTGGGATCTAGTTCCCTGACCAGGGATCGAAGCTGGGCCCCCTGCACTGGGAGCGTGGAGCGTTAGCCACTGGACCACCAGGGAAGTCCCGAATTCAGGTTCTTGACACCCAAGATGGCCCAAGTCAGGCAAGGAGAAAGCAGCAAGTGACTAAAGAAGGGTTGGCTGAGCCTGAGAGCACCTTCGTGTCCTACACATGTGTCTCTCTGCTCCACGGGGTCCTCACCCAGAGGAGAGGGACAGTGTTGTACCTGCCCAGGGTTCCCTGAGGACTGAGGGGAGCCAGCGTGTGGGAGGCACTAGGTAAATGTTACGTTTCCTTCCTTCCGCCTCAGATTTCCAGAGCGACAGAGGGGAAAGCCTGGGCCAGGGCCAGGTTCATGTGATTCTCCTTCTTTATATGGTTTTTAACAGCCAAAGTCACTACAATCATCCCGTGAGAAAGGTAATTTGGATTGGGGCCAGCAAACTACCCTTCTTTAACTGCCTCTATCAAAAATGAAATTCAATTAAATTTCACAGCCTTGCGAGTGAACAATACAGTTCACTTTCTGCACTTTTACTGAATGCTGCGGGCTGTGGCTGCTTGGTGGGCAAGATTACAGAGGCAGACAGCAGGCTCTGCCACCTGAGTGGCCCTCAGTGGGCCGTTCAGACAAGTGGACCCACACGAGGGCCTCACCTGCTCTGAGGTGCTGCGGCCAGCCACGAGCCACCCCTGGGTGGGTGACAGCATGCTTGCCTGTGTCTCTCCAGAGGGTGAGCTCCTGGGGGCAGGGCCTGGGGCCTTGATCGCTTCAGAATCCCCTGCCCAGGCCCCACAGGTGTGCAGAAGACAAGGGGAAACCACAGCCAGCAAAGTAGAAGAAAATGCCTTTGCCCCGGGCCCAGCACATCCAGTTCTGGGGATTTATCCTCCAGGTTCACTCACACAAGTTCACCAAGATGAATGTGCTCAACAAGGGTCCCTGGAGAGCCCTGGGTAGCAGGAAAAAACACAAAGACAAAACCACAAATATCAAAACGCACACACATCTCCCCCCGACAGGAAACAATCTAAATGTCCGCCAAGAGAGGACTGGTTCACTCCATCATGGTACGTCCAGACGGGGGACTACTACGCAGCCTTGAAGACTAGGCCCACACCTGCTGGTAGATGAAGGTGTCTAGGATACGTTACATTAAAAAAAGCAAACTGCAGGGGACTTCCCTGGTGGCGCAGTAGTTAAGAAACCGGCTGCCAATGCAGGGGACACGGGTTCGAGCCCTGGTCTGGGAAGATCCCACAAGCCGCAGAGCAACTGAGCCTGTGCACCACAACTACTGAGCCTGTGCTCTAGGGCCCACAAGCCAAAACCACCACTGAGCCCACGTGCTACAACTACTAAAGCCCGCGCTCCTAGAGCCCGTGCTCCACAAGAGAAGCCACCACAATGAGAAGCCCATGCACTGCAATGAAGAGTAGCCCCCGCTCGCTACAACTAGAGAAAGCCTGCGCGCAGCAATGAAGACCCAACGCAGCCATAAATAAATAAATAAATTTATGAAAAAGCAAAAGCAAACTGCAGTACTATTTGTATAAGATGATCCCATTTGGGTAAAAAAAAAAAAAAAAGATGATTATACACACCCTTGAATATGCATAGGAAATTTCTAGAAGAAACTTAACAGTGGATACCTCCAGGTAATAGAACTAGGGGCCCAAAGGAGATGGAGAGTTTTATTTTATATTCTTCTATATTGTTTACCTGTTTCATTGTAGGCTACTATAATAATTTTGAAAAATCTAAAAAAGTTTCTGAGCCCATTAGAATTATTAAGAGTGGTAATGGAATCAGGGGAGGCTGGTCTTAGGGAAGGCACACTTGAGGGAGTATGGCATGTGAATGCCCCGAACGTGTGGGCCTGCATGTTGATGCAAGGCTGCATCAGGAGAGTGGGGGACAGAAGGGACAAACCGCCACTCCAGGTACACTGAAACTCTCTCAGGTAACTTGTAAACTTGCCTGTAAGGAACTTCCTGTTCACCACCCGGTTTCTATAAAGGCTGGGAAGACCATCAAACTGTTCAAACTGGAGACCTGGAAGCTGGTTCATAACACCTCTTCCGGGACACTCAGGCCCACCAGCAAAGAGCTCACCTAGGCCTCACCGGAGCCAGCCCCTGGGTCCTGACTGCGGGCCAGGCACCAGGCCGAACCTGCCACAGACAATAACACCTTGTGTTTAATCCTCATTACTACTTTGGAGGAAACTGGGTTTGGAGATAGGAAGTGATTTCTTCAAGGTCACTCAGCTAGCAAGTGGCAGAACTGGCTTCTGAAGCCAGGTCCGATCTGAGCCTTAAGTGCTGGGCGACATGGCTGAAGGTCTCCTTACCGACTACTCACGGGGCAGGAGGGGAAGGACTTGTCTCCAGGCAGTGGCAGTTTCCATTCTTCTAGGAAAAAAGAAGGGACTGCTTCAGCTTTGTCAAGGTCCCTTCCAGCTCTACGGCTTTATTCCATGTGGCCTGGGCTTCCTGGGGCCAGAGCCTGGCCAGGATGGGGGAATGGGATGGCATGGGCTCTAGGGTCACGCGAGTGTGGGCTGGAAATCCGGCTCTGCCCTTGCTGGCTGAGGGTTCCTTAACCCCTCAGTGTCCGACGGTTCTCTGTAAAACAGAGTCAAGCCCTCCTTCCTTAGATTGTGAGAAGGCCTCAATACATATAGCAGAGTACTTAGCAAAGGACATGGAAGGTGGTGGGGATCCTTCTTTTGCGGCTGGTTTCCTTCCTGTTCCTTCAGGAGGGACCACCTTGGGAGCGGAATTGGAGGAGAACACAGCCATGGAAGTCACACAAACGTGGTAATGCCAGGGGCTCTATGTCTACTACAAAAAGGGGCAGGATTCCTGCTCTTCCAAAGGTGGCAATGCCAGCAGTGGGGCTCCAAAAGTCCCACAGGATTTTGGGCTATGCCAGTCCCAAGGTCTCCCAGGAGGCTTAACCAAGCCTCTCCCCAGAGGCACCTGCTATCCCCTGATCACACCCCAAACCAGCTCTGCCCTAAACCCAAAGACAGGCGCCAGGCACACCAGTCCTGCTCTTGCCGGTTCCCTCTGCCATGTCCAGGCTACTTTCTCTTCCGTCTGGACCCTTGGGTCACGGACTCCCTAAAGCCACAAGATCCTTGGTCTCTTTTGCCAAGGAGGTGATGGTCTGTAAACAGATGTAGAGGGGACAGCTTCATCCTAAATGACAAGGGCCCTTCTCAGTTTCTCTGGTGCTTTCCAACAACTAGAGTTTCTTTGAAACCATCAGACCTGTAGATTGCTGGCCTGTGTAAGCTCTAGGGAACCCCAACTCACACCAAGACAGACTGCCAAGAGCCAGAAAAGGGTGACCGCCACTGGGGTCCTCAGTGCCCCTTGGGAAGAGGGATGTCAACCCAAAAGTGTATCTTTGCTTGCTGAGGGAAAATCAGGCTTCTCCAGTTCATTAAAAGGGGGCCAAGAAATTACTTTAAAAATAATGAACATGAAGGATACTCTTTGAAGCAGCAACTCCTCTTGGAATTTATCCTGCAGATACCTGAGGTGGGAAAAACCACACATACGCAGATAGTCACTTCAGCTTTGTTTGGAGAGCAAAAGGCCGAAAATAACCTAAGTTCATCAGCAGAGAGTCTGTCGAATAAATTACACAAACAATGACACAATATTGCCAGAAATGACCCAGACGTGCATGAGACAAAGTGGAAACATCTCTAAGACAGTAAGTAGATCAAAGCAAGCAACACCATCCTTTCCCTTCTCGGATATTGATTACAGATCCCGAGAGGAGATGCGGGGCTGCTATGGGCCCGGGGCCACCTTCAAGGCCACGGTCTCACCTGAGCAGGTGGAGGAGGAAGAAATGCCCTTGTCTCAGGCCACTTTCTCTTCTACCTTCTTTACACCACACATGCAGGGACAAATCCTGCAAAAATCTCCCCAATTCCAAAGGGCCTGTTTGAAGTCCCATCTACCAGCACATCCCTCTCTGCAGCCCAGTCTGATTCAGGCCTAGCTCTGCACTCCCGTAGAGCTCACGGGGATAAGGGCAGAAAGGCAGCTCCCTCTCACTTCCCTGATGGTTCTGAGTGAGTCCCAGGTGGCCTGGGGCAGACATCTCTCCTTCTGGAGAAGAGGGACTGAGTTGGCTGACCCAGCCTCTGGAGTAAATCCAACCTCAAGGTCTCTTTCTAGATAAGATCTCCCCAGGAGCACTGGGAACGGCCATGTCTCCCCTGAGGGCATGCTGCTGTCCAGGACCCATCACTTGCTGATTCAGTGTGGACGGCACCTGACTGACGGGCTGCCCTTTAGGGCCATCTGAGGGCTGCGGAAGTCACAGAAGTTTTGCAGACTCAGCCACTTGAGTTTCTGAAATACTGAAGAAGTTCACCTTCCTGGGCAAATCTGGGCAGGGGGAAGATGAAGGAAGGGAAGCTGCCCTTTTCCCAGGCGCTGACGCAGGCAAAACCAGAGAGAAGCCTGGCCCGAAGCTGGACAGAGTGTCACAGACTTTGCAACTGACCCTCTCCCATGAGAGGGCTTACTGAATGGAGCTGGCGGATTTCACTGGCCATTATCTTCTGCCGTCTCTACATCTGCGCTATCGTTCACTCTGTCAGCCAAATCGGGAAGCTCGAGGTCACCTGCCATCATTGTTCCTCCCTCAATCATCACTGTCAAACACTCCCGGAGTCCAGTTGATTTCCCCCCAAACAGCTCTGATCTATGCCCTTCCTCCGCATCCCAACTGCCTCTACCCTGATCCAGGCCCCCACCAGCCCTTACTTTGATTACTGCAAAAGCCTCCTACAGAGACTCCAGACTTGTTCTATCCCCAGTCCATCCCCCACCGCCAGCCAGAGGGCTCCTGGCAAGATGCAGGTCTAACGGTGTTTCCTCCCTTAAACCAAAGCATCCCATCACCAACAGAATAGGAAGTTCAAGCATCTTAGCACTGATGCTTGCCTCTCCAGCACGTCCTAAAGCCAGGTCCCTTCACGCCCTGCGCCAGAACCTCTTGTGGTTCCTACAGTGTGCACACACACCAGCCTGCGTCCATGCCTGTGCCTTGCTGCTCCCCTGCCTGGAGTGCTTCATGAACCCTCAGAAAGCTCTATTCATGCTTCAAGATTCAATTTTCATCAGGATCCAGCTCAGGTTCTAAGGGCTCTCCAAAGTTCTCCCCAGTCACCTCCCCAACCCCCAGGAGAATCACTCCTTCCTCTCACTCCATCACATGCTGCACAGACTCCTATGAGACACTCACCAAACTCTATGCAAATGTCAGTTGGTTAGAAGCCTGCCTGGTCCCTGTTAGACCACAAGCTCCGCCAGGGCAGGGCGTGCCTCGCCATTCTCATTCTGCACCTGGCACCCAGCACATCCTCAGCCACGCTTGGGAGCTCATGTGTGTGGAACAGGGGTTCCGGATTTTAAGTCACCACACACATCAATGTGTGCTTCCTGATGGTACTAATTCAAATAACAGACTAGGGTCACTAACAGGGACACACATGGAACAAACTCGAAATACTTTTTCTCCTAGTATACTTTAAAACATGATTTTTTTTTTTCCCTCAGCAGTCCTACTTCTATTTTAAAAAATGGTTCTTTTAAAGAGCTGAGCTGAATCATCTGCATGGCTCCCATACAGACTCGGTAAATTCCCCACAGATTTCTTTTTTGGAGAGAATACAATAAAATTCTGTGGTCTTGTGATCCCTCAGGACATTTCTGACAGCTCAATGGGACACAGTTTTAGTTGCCATTAACTGCTTCAACTAATTCTTAGAAGTCCTTTCCTGCAGCCTGCAGCAGCAGCTAACATTTACCAAGCATTTCTTACTCAGTGTGCGCTAAACGCCCAACCTGCAACATCTTACTGAATCCTCACAACTGCCCTCAGACGAGAAAGCTGGGAACCGAAGAATAAGTAACCTCTACTGACTGGCAGGGCTGGGATCTGAACTGAGATTCTGTCTGACAGCAGAACCAAATAGGCTCTTAGCCACTACAATCTGCTGCCTTTTCCCAAAAGGCCAAATTAAAAGCCCCAGGGAGCAACTGACCTTACAACTGACCTGAGAGGACAGCCTCACCAGCCCAGCTGCTCGAGTGACCTGCAATCTCAGGAAGAGAGGGGCACATGTGCCAGGCACTTCTGGGGCAAGCAGAGCTGCCCAGGGCAATGCAGGGAGCTTGTCACCTGCCACCAGTTGCATGCAGTGCTGTCTCGGCAAAGATCCCCCACCCCACGCCATCTCTCTTCTCTCAGAGGCCTGCAGTAGCCTCTGAAGAGGTCTCCAGTGCTTTAATCTCTCCTCTCTTCTCCCTTCCCTCCTGCTGAGGCTCCAGAGAGAGCATTCTAAAACACAAGTCTAATCACGACACTCCTCTGCTTAAAACCTCTTCACTTGCTCCCCACTGCCCTTGGTACAAAGTCCCAAATTGTTAATGTGGCATTCCCCTGTCAACCTGTACTGCTTCACCTGGCACCAGGTTGCCTTTCATACCACCATACTGAACAATGTGAGGTTTCTGGAAAAACTCTGAGTTGACATGTCTAAGTGAAGTACCTTGCCCCTTTGTTCTCACCTGGCTGAGCCTTCCCATCCTTCTAGACACAGCTCCAGCATCATCACTGCTTCCAAGCCTCCCCAAAACCTCCCCCCACCCTGCCCAACTCAGGCTGAGCTAGAAGCTTCCTTCCCTGGGCTCCCACAGCCCTCTGTTCTTGCTGTTACTAGTTTTTCAAGACTACGTTTCAACTATTCATTCACAGGTCAGTCTCCCTTAACCAGACTGTGAGCTCCTTGAAATAAGAATAAGAATAGCTAACATTTACTGAACTCTTATTACGTGGCAGACATGGTTCTATGTGTTTTACATGTGTTAACTTTTTAAATCTTCACAACAACTCTATGTTATCACCCCTGTTTTATAGCTGAGAACACTGAGGCACAGAGAGGTTAAACAATGTGCCCAAGGTCACACAGCTACAAAGCTGCAGAGCTAGAATTTGAACTCAGGAATTCTGGCTCCAAAGCCCACTCTTAACTTCTATAATATAGGGTACTTGCCTCTCCAGGCAAGGACATTGCTGCTGTCATGTGGGGAATGAATGAATGAACGAACGAGGGCTATCTCCACTCTGTCTAGATCTAAGGGACAAACAACTGGCACAGCAGGGCCACCAAGCACTGGCCCAGCTCACAAGCACTGTTTACAAACAGGGGTTCTTTGGGCCTGACGACTACATATCCTGCTCTTCCTTATCTCATGCAAAGCTAAGTCAAGAGGGAAGGCGCCCAGCCCAGAGTGACTACCCTCTTCTTCACTGCTCTCAAAACCAAGCAAAGCCAACCGGTTTCCTCCAGTGACTTAATACAGAGCAAAGTCTATCTTGACAGCGAAGGCGGCTGTCATCTCTTCCTTCCGCCAACAAACGGGGATCAAACCTAGGAAGCGGGGGTGGCTGAGTACTCGGCGTCGGGAATCCCGATGCCCCCATCTACTGGCTGGAAGGTGGTGCCAAGCGGCGTGGGAATGGGAGGGCCTGAGAGGGCACAGCAGGTGAAACAGTGACCATAGCAGCAGGCTCTCTCCTTGGAAAAGGCCGGCCAAACGTAGCACCGGCAAGCAGAGAGCTCTGACCCGCACCTGAACACCTCCCGGGATTCGAAAATTCCCCAGCAGCGATGGTGCCCGTGCCAACGGGTGAGGGCTCCTGGAGGAAGCCCGGGCTGGTCCTATCTGGGGACTCGTTTCAACTTTCATGTCACTCTCGGGATCAGGAGGGCAGCGTGGAGAGGCAGAGGGTGTCTCTTGGGAAAAACCTGGCTGGTTCAAATCCGGCGCCTTCACTGACTGGCCGAGTGACTCCTGGCAAGGCTGGCAGTGCCACCTCCCGGGGCTGCGGCGGGACCGAGACTCCCCGCAGCCACCGGGTACCCGGCGCGCAGGAGCCCCCGCCCCCGCCGCCCGAGAAGGGCAGACCACAGCGGAGGACGGCACAGTCGCTGTTGCCATTTCTGTCGCAGCCGGACGGCCTCAGGCTGTCACCCCGGTCCCCGCGCTACAGCCGCTGAGGCCCACCCCACCAACCCGCACCCCCGGCCCGGCTCCCCGCTCCCGGACCCCTGCCCTCACCTTCCCCCGGTGCTCAGCGCTGCTCGCCCATAGTCCGTAGCCCGGAGCCGGGGCTGCTCAGCGCTCCGTCCCGGGGGGCCGGGGCCGGTCCAGGGGCGTGGGAGCCGCTCACCGTCGCCTCCCGGTGCAGCCGCCCGAGCCTCCGCCGCCGCTGCCGCCGCCTCCCTCCATGGCTGCGGCGCCGCCACCTGACAACGGAAGTGACGCACCGCCCCCTCCTCCCGGACGAGCTGCATCCCCGCCCCTTGCTCGTATCTACAGCCCACGGCGCAGGGATTGGGAGCCATCTTGACAATGGGCGGAAGCCTTCAGGCAAGAGGCCAGAATCCGATTGAGGATTGGTTCAGGGTAGGGTCCGAGCCGATATCTGGGAAACTATTGGACAAAGAGAACTTAAGGGGCGGTACTTACTGCTTAGCTATGTCTGCGGTGAGGTGGGGCCGGAGGCACCGCCCCCGCCCCTACTCCACTGAGCCTCGCGTGCCCTACCCTCGCCCTCCCGGGTCTGGAGATGTCTGCAGCAGTTGAAAGGTCGGCCAGTTGTAGTATATTTCTCAGAAAAGTGGCTCTTCCTTGACCCCCATTTCTCTCTTTCTGGAGCTTTGTGCGGCGAGCGCTGCCGTGAGGCTCAATCAATGATAGGAATTCCTGTCATAGCCCTCACAATTCATTTCCCTCTGGGGCCCTCGCTTTTGTAGAAACCAAGCTTCAGTCTGAAGATCCCTAGAGTCTCGACCAGGGAGGTTAACAGTGAAGAGTTCCTGTTAGCGATTCCAGCCACCTAACCTCAGCCCCTCCTGCTGCGGTTTCGGTCCCTTTCTCCTCCTCCTCCAGCAACCACGCCCTCCATGAATCAGCTTCTTGCACCAGCAGATGAGCCCTTTAAAGGGATTGCATCAGGCTGGTGACTCACTGGGGCCCTCTGAGAGCCTGGCTTCCCTCCGCTGGCATGCAGGAGCAGCTAGAAGGGCTCCGTGGTGGCAGCACAGCCACCATGGACCCACTCCTTTGTCTCCCAGGTGTGAGCCAGGGTGCTTGCCGCATATGACTGTCTAACCCCCGGGTGTCTTTCCAGCTGTGTCATTCTGTATCCATGTGGGCACATGTGTCCAAGCCTGTGTGCACACTGCTGGATTTCCTAGGGTGTGTGGCCAGGCACTTACGTGTATGCACGCATTTGTCATCTCCACACAGGCAGTGCCAGGACGTGAGAGTTGCTGTGAGTCTTGCTGCTTCCTCCTGTGTCCATCTCTTTGTCTCTGAATGTCTAGTGCACACTGAGCTGATGGGACTGAATAACAGTAGTAATCGAAACAGCTCCAGTATTATGTCACACACTGTGTTAAGCACTTTAGAGACATCAACGTTAAGGAGTCTGTTCACAGGTGAAGCAGCTAGAGCTCTGAGAGGGGAAGTAAACCGTCCAAAGACACATACAGCTAATAATGGCAGGGCTGTGATTTGAACCAAGTCTGGCAGATTCCAAAAAGGCTGGATTTGAGTACTTGCTGTGTCCCTTACAAGCTGAGTGACTATGTGCAAGTTATCCCCATCTGTCAACGTAGGGATAACACTTTGTGGGATCACTGTGAGGATCCACTGAGTGTGGAAAGGGCTTTTCACGGGACCTGGCGAATAAGAGTGCTCATACGTCTCTCCGTTACCGAGCTTCAGTGCAGCGGGGGACAGAAAGTCAGGCACAAAGAAGCGGGGCCCAGCCCCCCAAGCTCCTGTCTCTGACAAAGTGAAAAGCCTAGGGATTCCGGAAGCCCTGACTGACAGGAATGAGTGTTGGGTTTTCCAGAGCTCTAATTATCAGCTAGGTGAATCACTTAGAGCTGACACCACCATCCCCACCCTCAGGAGGCTCTCAGCCAATTCAAAATACAGAATTTTAACAAAGAGGAGGAGGAGGAAGAGAAAGAGAGGAGTAGGAGAGGTAATGAATAGAAAGGAAAGGTGCCAGCCAGAGGAAATGAAAAACTGTCACCAGGACACCAACAGGAGGAGACCGCTGCATCACACACGTGTGTGTGTGCACATGCGCGCGCGCGCACGCACACACACACACGGTGACATACTCTCCTGCTGGCTCCCCAACTCTGGGCATGCTGGCAGACGGTGCTGCCGTAACAAAGTGACGCCTGTCACAACAGCATGAGATGGTTGCTTGAGGATGTACCAGCAGATCTGCCTATTACAGAAGGAGAGGAGGAGACCTTCAACCCTGGGGAGCTTCCTCAGGCTCCTGGAACCCAGCGAACCCTTCCTACTGGCTGACTTCTGACTTCTCTTTGTGGCCAAGCCCCTAGACCCAAGGTATGGCAAGTTCCGAGTGCCAGGCCCACACCTGGAGGCTGGGTACCACCACTGTGAGCAGAGGCACCGCTTATCTTACCCGGTTGCCAGCATCGGGAGGGCTGGGAGGCAGAATAGTGTAGTGCAGTAGTAAAGATCATGGAGTTTCAGGCATACAGACCTGAGTTCAAATCCCCACCCTCCTCTTCACTGGCTCTTCGACCTTGAGCAAGTCACCTCACCTCTCTGGGCCTGTTTGTTCATCTGTAAAATGGGGCTACTAATATAAACCTCCAGGGTTGTTGTAATGATGAAATGAGATGATTCATTCATTCCACAAAGATTTATGGAGTGCCTGCTATGTGCAGAGCACTGAGCTGGATGCTAGAGATCCAGTGGGACCAAACAGACCACAGTTCTGCCCTCCTGGAGCACGTAGAGCCCCTGGCACAGGGCCTGGCACACAGTGAGATTCAACAAGCAGTCGCTATCTGTGATGACCATCTTGGCATTCTGCCATTACCTTAATCACAGGACCTGGCAGATGCCTCCACCTTCCCCCTGAGGAAAGTGGACCTCAGTTTCCTCAACTGTAAAATGACAGAGTTGGATTGGATCAGTGATTCCCAACCTTCTCACCTTGAAAGCTTCTTTTAGTATTTTCCATCCACATGAGCCTTGTATCCGATAAGATTTTGTCTCCCGTACAACCTGCATCGTCATTTCTTCCTTTTTATTCATTACAGCCTCGCATTACTGCCATAAGAGCTTGTGGTCAGAAGGAGCAAGCCAGTGTGACCACCACGCAGTTGGTATAACTCCAGCCCGAAGCGGAGACCAAGCTAGCTTGGGTAACCTTCACGTACTATGTGCTGTTTCTCTGGGTCCCTCTGGAACACTGATAAGAACTCAAGGGACTCCTGCTGCCCTCAGGGACCCTTCAGTTGGGGATGCCAGACTGGAACTCACTGAACTGGATGCTCTCCTGCAAGTCCCATCCAGCTGAGAGCTGGAGATGTCACATCACTCGTGTGGCCCCCGAGGAGATCTGAACTTCAAGCCATAGGCCACCCAGCTCTCTTCAGAGCCCTGGGAGTCTCCTCCCAGGAGTCTCCTCCCAAATGAGAGAGCATCCTGTACTCTTCTCTCCAAGGCCTGGAGGGGAGGGAGAGGAGGGGGCATGCCATCCCACCTGAGCACTCAGAATTCCGGGGGGCTCAGTCAGCAACTGGGATCCCCACATCGGTGTATGTGCGGGCTTGCACAAAGCCTGCAGCAATGAGCACAAAACCCAAACTCCGACGGGACGATGACATTTTGAAATACGTTTTTCATCTTTTCCTTGGTGTCCCTCCACCCTTCCCTTGCGCAGGTAGTTAGGACACTCTGCATACATTACGCCAGGAAACAAATGATACGACAGAATGCAGAGTTCATTTTTTGCTTCTGAATTCCAAGAGGCTTGCCTTCAGGGAGGAACGGAAAGAATTATCTGTGCAGATCCAAATTTAGAAAACCGTAACAAGGGGGATCTGGGAGACTGAGACTTTAGGGGGTGGTCCCTGAGAATAGAGAAGCTTCTCCTCAGCCTCTGAGTTAGAGGGCATCAGGGCCCGGGAAGCAGGAAGAGTTGTGCTCCTTTTCCTGGTGGAGCACCAAGAAGTAATAAAACCCTCTGAAGAAACAGCTGTGCGCTGCACTGGGGCAAACAGCGGGGCCTAACTAACCCAAGACCCTAGGAATTTCCTGGGCCTGAGTGGCCTGGAAAAAGTAGAGTAAGAATCTGAATACTGAGAGGGGGATGGGTCAGGAAGGAGCAACTCAGCAGCATCCCGAGCAGGCTGAAGACAGAAAACCAGTACAAAACTCGGACATCTCAGGGGATGCTAGTGTGACTGGACCGGACACCATCAGATCAGACTACCCTGCCCAAGCTTTGGCATCTTCAAAGGAAGTGCCCTAGAATTCAACCAATTCTGAGGAAAGTGATGGGGAACTCTGAATTGACTGCAATTAAGTTTCTGCCACTCTGGCTGAGTGAAGCCAAATATGAATTCAGTTGAGTTAGAGAAAATTCAATTTATATTTCTTACACACCTGAAATTGGAACCAGCTATACTCCTTAACCACAAGGCCCTGTATCATTTGCCTCATCCCCTTCCCATTTCTCCTGCCTCCCTCCCCTCTGTCAACAGTCACAAGGGTATTCTGTTATTGCCCCCAACCCCCAAGCTTTCTCACCTCAGGACCTTTGCACAGGCAATTTCCTCTGCCTTCCCTTGGCTGTTTAAATGGTACGCTCCATCTCAGTTTTTTTTTTTCTTTTTCTTTCTTTTCTTTCTTTCTTTCTCTTTCTTTTTCTTTCTTTCTTTCTTTCTTTCTTTCTTTCTCTTTTTATTAATTTTTATTAGAGTATAGTTGCTTTACAATGTTATGTTAGTTTCTGCTGTATACCAAAGTCAACCAGCTATATGTATACGTATATCCCCTCTTTTTTGGATTTCCTTCCTATTTAGGTCACCACAGAGCACTGAGTAGAGTTCCCTGTGCTATACAGTAGGTTCTCATTGGTTATCTATTTTATGCATAGTAGTGTATATATGTCAATCCCAATCTCCCAATTCATCCCACCCCCCCTTCTCAGTTTAACTTCTTCAGTCCATACTTTCTGAAATAAAACCGCCTATTTTCTCTCAAAGGGCCCTGTTTATTTCCTTCATGATGCCTATGTTTACTTTTGTTAGTCTCCCCCCTCAGAACATCAGCTCCCTGAGAGCAGGACCTCTGTCTTGATGTTCCCTCAGTAGCTAGCACTGTGACTCAAATTACTTGTGGAATGAATGACCCGTGGCTTGCCATAGCTTGGCGGGCACCGAGCTCCCTCCACCCCTGCACCTGGGCCCCTGCCAGCCTTTCCCAGCAATCCAGGACCAGATGCCGAGACCCATAACCTTGGGGCTTGAACACTTAGCTGTGCTCTACCCCAGGGACTCGTCATGAGTATGTCTCAGTGGACCCTGGTTCCCTCCCTCCCACCTGTCCTGCCAGTGCCTTGCCTCAGAACCATACAGACCCACTGGCATCTGTACACAATGCTTATGGAACATGTCCAGAGCCCCTCTTCCCAGCAACCCGTGCTAGCCCTACCACTTTGCTCTCTGGCCTGGGGGCTCTTCCTTGCTCTGCTCCCGATGTAAAAGCCTCAGACCTAGACCTCTCCTCCATCCTTAGGCCAAACTCCCAGCATGAGACCTCTTCAAGTTTGGGGGCATCTGCAGACACGTGGGAAATGTCTGCAAGGGAGGCTGTGCGTGGACTTCCCTCCGGTTCATCATTTACCGGAAGCAGTGGCTCTCTCCCCACTGGCTTTGAGAACATGGACGTTTCCACAGTGAGGAACCCCTTTCTGTGCCTGCCCTCTGGTTTCTCTTACCAGCAGTCTTCTTCTTGTGCTGCTCCCCTTAACTCTAGCTGTCAAAGGGGCCTGGAAACTCAGAGAAGTGGTTTTCTCCCTGCTAGGACCCAGTGTTCTCTCCGGAAGGCAAAGGGCAGAGTCTAAGTGCCTTCTGGGGCCTCTGGGAAATGAAGTAAATACAATAGGCAGAAGATTCATGGTGGGTGGGTGGGTGTGATAATGCAGATTCTCGGGTTCCAGGTTCTGTTTCAAATCTGGGGAGCCAGGAAGGTGGCTCTTCTAGACACATCTCAGTTGGTTCTGATGAGGTGGTCCAGGGACAACACTTGGACAGACTGGGCTAGAACGTGAATGCAGTGACCGTGGGCTGCCAGCGCCCAAATGAACACTCCTCTCCAATCTCCCTCAGGAAATGATTACCTCCTCTGCTAGATTCTAAGCCCCTCTCCAGAAGGGACCAAAGCTTATTGGACAATGTGTGCTCAGCAGAAGGCCTGGCACATGAAAGCTGCTGTGGACGTTTGTTTGACGAAGACAAACTCTCTGGTTCCAGAGGACAGAGCCACTTCTACCGAGATGGTGGCAGGGCTGGGACGGCTGCAAGGCAGCTACAACGAAGGCTGGGGTTCTAACCCCGAGAACGCCTTCTTCCCTGAAGACCCAATGACTCTCAGAATCGGAGCCTGATTTCTTGCTGTGGGATGAGCTCCCACACTTGAGGGGAGGGCCCAGGATTACTCCAGCCTCTCCACCTCAGGAAAGACCAATGAGACTAACAACCTCTTCAACAGGGAATCGGAACAGAAGAGCCGCTTTCCCCCTGACCAGACTGAAGGCCCCTCCTACGTTCTCAAGCTTTGCTGCATATTCGTATCACCTGGGAAACTTAAAAAAAAATCCCACTGCCCAGGCCACACCTCATACCAAGTAAATCCAAATAGGTGAGGGTGAGATAGGTGATTCCAATGTGCAGTCCTGCTTGCGACCCAGCACCCTACGACACAGGACCAGCAGGGAGCCCAGTGCAGAGGGAAAAGCATGAGGCACAGACCTGTTTGCATCCCACTTAGTTTTGTGAGAAAAAAACCGCAATTACAAGAGAAGTGGGGATGCTCAGGCCGAGCACATTTAACAGTCTTCACTGGGAGAGGGCTGAAAGCTATCTGACACATTCCCTAAACCAGTAAATCAGAGATTCAGATAAATAATGATCCAAAGGGGGCACTGTCATCTACCCCAAGGCCACAGACAGATAACTAGAATTCTGGGTCCCAGGGTGAGTCTGGCAGGTGGGACCCTGTGAAAGGCAGCTGTGACAGGTGATGTCTGTCAGACACCAGCTTCTGGACTGGCCCTCCTCCCTTTCCAGGTTCTGGGCGGGGAGGGAGAGTAGGCTTTGGCTCAGTAGAACTCTGGAGGAACCTGAGTGGGGACCAGGGCTGGCTGAGGGGACAGGCTCACTTATAGCTCTTGGAGGGAAATTCCCGCCGGCCTTTCCCCTTGCCGCCGAAGTTGCGCACCCGATGGATGACCTGCAGCTGCTGCTCAATGGTCGCGGTGATGTTCACATCATCGGGGATGTGGACGTAACGGACATTGCGGCCTGTCACAAAGAGGTCATCCAGCTCGACCTGATGCCCCCAACGGTCCGTGTAGGTGACCTGGGCCAGGCGGATGTTCATGAAAGCATCGACGTTGTCTATGCGTCCGCGGGCCATGCTCTCATCCCGCAGGTCCACGGTGGTGACCTGGCCCTGGAGGCCCTGCAGCAGGATGATCAGGCTGTTCTCGGAGATGGTCCGCTCCTTCACTGAGTGGCTCACTGCCATCCTTCCACACTGCGCTGCTCGCTCTGGGAGGGGCACACAGAGGGGAGCTGTGGCAGGCTAGCGGGTGCAGGTGTTAACTCATCTCCACCAGGTGTTAGCACAAAATCCCCAGCCCAGACATTCCCAAGTCTGCCCACCTCCCCAATTTCTGTGTCTATGGAGCACCCTTAGGTGCTTCAGGTACACACCTCATAGAATCCTCACAACACCTTGCAAGCCAAGGATCACTTATACTCACTTTATAAATGAGGAAAGTATGGCCGGGAGAGGTTAAGTCACTTGCCCAAGGTCACACAGGTGATAAGCGGAGGTGCTGGGATTCAAACCCATCTCTGCCTGACTCTAAACCCCACACCAGTGGTTCTGAACCCTCACTGTATGTTAGAATCATCCGCTGAGTTTTTACCTGGCTGCCACACCCCAGAGGTTCTGATTCATTTGGTCAGGGGTGGGTCCCAGGTATCCTATTTTTTAAAAGCTCCCCAGGTAATTCTAATGTGCATCTGAGTTTGAGAACCACTGCTCTCAAGTGTAGTTTACACCCTTGCTACCCAGGCACTTGTTAGAAATACAGAGTCTCCAGGCTTTCCCCAGACCTACTTAGAGAATCTGCATTTTAACGTGACCCCAGGTGAACCACCAGTTCTCAAACAATCGCCTGCATCAGAATCACCTGGAGAACGTGTTAAAACACAGATTGCTGGGCCCACCTTTCAGTTTCTGACTCAGTCGGTCTGAGGTGGGGCCCAAGAATGGGCACTTCTAAAATATTCTCAGTTGATGCTGATGTTACTGGCCTGGGGCGCACTGAGAACGACTGGTCTACAGGATGCTGCCAACATGTAACCAGAAATTTAGATAATTGATTGAAAACAAGAAATGGCAGCATATACAGCACATATGTTTTGAAGGTAGAGAAATGGAGGTTCGACTCCCCACTCCACCCACACTCTGTAAACGTAAGACAGTTACTTAATGTCTCTGAACCTGTTTCCACGTCTATTGAACCATAGGCTAAATGAGGCTAACAAGCTCTCACCACACTGAATGTATTTTCCTTTGCTTTCGATTATGCCCTGATGCTGTATTAATGTAACTTTGTCTTATCTATCCTCCATTTTCAGACCCTGAGTGCAAGTTGGTGGAACTTTCTTTTCTTTCCTTAAGACCTCACGCAGGATACCGAAAGGGCTGTGCAGGGTGGCATTAAGTGTGGCAAGCTACCCATACCACTGACGAGAGGCTAGGAGCTGGGCCGGCCGACTCTAACGACCCCACCCAGGCTTCACCAGGAGGACGTGTCCAAGCAAGGGTTTGGGGCAGCACAGTGACTGCAAAGAGGCAGGTCTGGTCTGCGAGGACGGGCTCGGCCACTTCCTAGGAGGGCGACCTCGAGCAAGCCACTTGGCTTCTTCAAGCCTGTTAGCCAATCCCTAAAAGGGGGATGGTGATCACCCTTTACTCACAGAGCGTGGGAGTGGGCTTGGGTGAGGAGCTACGCTCAGCAATCGGGAGGAAAACGCTGGCCCCGCTCCCGCCGCCTCCGCGGCTCCTGGTTCCCCAGCGTTCCGCCCCTGGCTCCCGGACCCACCGCGAGCGTTCCTTCCGCTGTCCCGCTGCGCGTCGCCGCCGAAACTAGCGAGCGCCTAGCCGGGCTGCTCCTCTCCCGCGGCCGAACTGAGAAGCCATGGCAACCGAGGGGCCGCTCTGCCCTCCCGGAGCATCGAGAGCGCGGCTGCGCGCAGGGCCCGCGACCCCGCGGTGGGCCCGGAACTACAATCCCCAGAAGGCCTCGCGGGCGCGTGACTCGCGCTCCTGCAGCCGCGGCCTACGTCATTGGATTCGCTCCTATTTTGGAGTCATTCTTCCGTTCAGCGAATCCGGTCGCCCCTCCTCGGCAGTTCCCGAACCCCCGCGAATACCGAAACCAGGGATGCTCAAGTCCCTTTTAGGAAGTGGCGTCGTATAGGAGGGTTCCGCATTCGCGGATACGGAGGGCCAGCTGTATTCATTGAACCTTCACCGTGTGTCGGACACTTTCCCAGGCTCTGGTCGTAGGGGTGACCAAGGAGACAAGCTCCGTGATCTGATGACCCGACCCTTAAATCTACTGGGGCGGGGGGAGGCGGGGGGAGGCGGGGGAGGCGGGGGAGTCGCCTATGAGAAAAAGAAAATTATGATAAAATTTCTTCAGAGAATTAAAACGGGTCAATGTTATAGTGACTGGGTGACTTTTTATTGGACGGTCAGGGGTGTCCTGAGAAGGTGACATTTGACATCTGAGTTGAGATGAATTACATGAAGCCAAGCTTGTGAACGCTAGGAGAAGAGCATTGCAGTTAGAGGGAACAGTTTGTGCAAAGGACCTGGTGCAAATGAGCTTGACAATTTGGAAAAGCGGAAAGGCCAGTAAGACTGGGAAGAGTAGTGTGACAAGAAGTCGGAGAGGAAGGCAACAGCCAGGGTATTTAGGATTTTGCAAGCCAAGGTAAGGCGTTTGGATTTCTGGATTAGGAGTGCAGGCTCTGGAGGCTGTGCCTGGGTTTAAATCTGCCCCTTGTTAACTGTGTGACTTTAGACAAGTTAATTATCCTCTTTGTGCCTCAGGTTTCCTCATCTGGAAACCCGTTACTGGAAGTGCAACGATAGGCCATCAAAGGAGAGTGACAGGATCTAATTTACTTTTTAAAAGGTCATTCTGTATAGCCTTGGAAAAGCTGCTTATCTTTCTGCAGCCTCAATTTCATTAGAAGAAAACAAAACATACCGACTAACTCAGAGAATTGTTTTAAGGTTTGAGTGACCTTCATTAATGTGTGAAAGCACCTGGCACACAGGAGCTCAATACGAGTTAGGTTTGTGTCATTCCTTTATCCTCTCATTCACTGGTTTCCACCTTCCCCAGGAGCCTTCTCTTTTTACCAGTCATCTCCAGTCATCACAGAGACCGCTCCTTATCCTAAAAATTGAAATTGTCTTTCTCCTCCATGCATGCTACTCTTGTTTTCCTACCTTCCACAGTAGAACTTCTCAGGAGAGGCCTCTATATCAGTGGTTCTCCAGTTGCAGTCCCTTTTCCAACCTTACTTCTGTGTGAGACTGGATTTTCTTCATGTACTTCAGCCGAAACAACATAGCACAATGGGCTGAATGCAGAAGCAGATATGAGAATCCGACTGTCTTCTACTGTGATAGACATTAAAGAGATTTGCAAAACTATGAAGCAGTGTCACTCTTCTCACCATATTTTTTCTTTTGGAAAATATAGTTATTTTAAAATAAAAATATGTTAATGGGTCTGTTGTTATTTAAAAGAGAATTAATATTAAAATTTTAATTTCATAGATATGTGATTACCATATATATATATATACACACACACACACACACACACACATATATATATCCCCCACATAAACAAACACTTTTGGGGGTTTTCAATAATTTTTTTAAAAATAAATTTATTTATTTATTTTTGGTTGCATTGGGTCTCCGTTGCTGAGTGTGGGCTTTCTCTAGTTGCAGCGAGCGGGGGCTACTCTTCGTTGTGGTGCGTGGGCTTCTCATTGCGGGCTTCTCTTGTTGCAGAGCACGGACTCTAGGCACGCGGGCTTCAGTAGTTGTGGCACGTGGGCTCAGTAGTTGTGGCTCACGGGCTCTAGAGCACAGCCTCAGAAGTTGTGGCACACGGGCCTAGCTGCTCTGCGGCATGTGGGATCTTCCTGGAACAGGGCTCGAACCCGTGTCCCCTGCATTTGCAGGCGGATTCTGAACCACTGCACCACCAGGGAAGTCCCTTCAATAATTTTTAAGAGTACAAAAGTGTCCGGAGACTGAAAGTTTGAGAACTGCTGCTCTATCCTGAAGGCTTTCACCTACTCACTCACCTCACTGTAATCTGGCTTCTTCTCGAGTACTTTGAGTTCTACTCCCATTAACTTCTCTGAAGAAGGTTACTAATGATTTCCTTGTTCTTAAGAGAACCTCTATCTCTTTCTTAGTCCTTACTTCCATGATCCTTCTCAGTGATTGACCATACTGACCATCGTCCTCCTTGGTAATTTTTTTTCCCCTGGGGCTTTGTATCACTTGGTTTCACCCATTTCTCTGATTGTTTCTTCTCCATCTCTCTTTTTTTAACCCCACTTCATTCTGCTCCCTAAACATGTGTGCTTTTTCTGGGGCTGTATTCCTGGCCCAGCTCTCTTCTTGGTCGAGTATCTCTTTGCCACCTACTACTATATGCTGAATTTCTGTCTACATCTCTAGCCCAGAGTGCTCCACAGAAGACCTCCATTTCCCAGCTGTCTGTTGCTTATTCTCACATGTGTCACTGGTACATGGAACTGAGCGTGTCTATAGGACAAGTTCATCAGGTCCTTCCCAAATGAATTGCTACTCTGAATTTTTCTATTTCTGTGGTTGCTACCACCATTTTTCAACTACCCAAGTTGGGCACCTTGAATAAGCTTGACAACTTCTATCATTTCCGGATTCACCCACATCTGTCACAGTCACTGAACTCTGAAGATTCTTTGGAATTTGTCTCCCAGCCTTCACTTGCCTTTTTATTCTGACTGCCACCATTCTAGTTGAGACCCTCTTTTTCTCATTTAATTCATTATAAAAGCCATCTTACTGGTCTTTGTGTCCCATGATCCTTTGCGAACAGATTCAAAGTACAGTTATGATCTTACTTACCTGCTAAGAAAAAAATCAATTCACTAGCAGAATAAAGTTTCCAGTGCTGACATTGATTTGATTCCAACTTACCTTCCAGCTGAATCTCCTTCAGGTTCTCTACCCAAACTCTCCAACCAGTGTTTCTTAAAGTGTAGTCTGGGAATCAGTTGCCTTAAAGTTATCTGGAATGCTTGTTAAACCCAACCCCACACCTACAGACTCAGGAGTGGAGCTCGGGGATCTGCACATCTAACAGTGTACACTACAATTGGAGACCTGCTGCCCTCCTTTCTAGTCAGACTCAGCAACCCCCAGACAAGCCCTGCACTCTTGTCTCTGCCTTTGCTATCCTGCTCCATCTGCCTGGGATCTTCTCTTTTTATCTATAGATGTTAAGTCCAATCCCTCCTTCAAAGGCTGGCTCCATTGCTGTACCTTTCTGAAGTCTTCCCTGATTACCCCAATTGGGAGTGGCGCTGATATCGTATTGCTTGGTATATGTTTGCTGGTTGCATGCAGTTTCACCATAGTTATTTACGTAAATCTTGTTTCTCCTGCTCATCTCTTGGGTGTTGAGACAGGGAGAAGGTCCTAAGAGGCACAAATGCTTCACCCTACAAACAGCAGTTGCAGGAGGGACTGGTTTTATGAATGTGGTGAGAAGGTGATGGGGATCTGAATGAATTGGTGGCAGTGGGGTGGAAAGAAGGGATGAATGTTACAGACTCTGAAGAGAGCTAATCAGAATCCTTGGGGGCTGATTAAATCTGGAGCGTGGTTTGCAGAGGGGGAATCAATGATTTAAATTTTAACACTGTGTATCCAGAGAGGTGGTGGTCCATTGATAGGAATAAGAGGGTTGGGGGGTCATGCCTGTGGAGGGTATCTCAGTTTTTGGCTACTCAGCCACCGAACTCCTTTCCCATTTGGGGAAATCTGACATTCTATGAATTTCAGTGGGAGGTGAGGTTCTGCTTCCCACTCCAGATGATTTAAAGGCCTTGTCAGGTATGGCATGGGCTTGTGACATAAACTCAGGCATTATCAGATTCTAAATCTGGAGCAAGTGACATGAACCAGCAGGAACTGTTTAGGCTCCGTCCTGGTGTCTGCGTCATCCAGTACCTCATTCCTGGGGGTGCTGCTGGTGCTGGAGTGCTTTCCTATGCTGCCTGCCCTTCCTCGGTTCCTGGCCATTTCCCATGGTCCTTCAGTCTTCCTGACAACTGTGAGTTGCCTGAAGGCACTTTCAGTAGATTCCTTCTCTACCTAAGTAGCCAGAATTACTTCCAATTTTTTTTGCAACCTCAAACCCAGACAAGGGTCCACTTGAATTGAGTTCAAGAGCCTTGAATTTCCCTGTTCCCTTTAGATGAGCTCTGTTGCGGTTCTGTATCCCTTTGTCAGAGGATCACAGAATCCTGAGAGTTAGGGCGATTCCTAGGTCACCTGCTCCAACTTACCACCCAGAGTCCAAATTGCCACTCCACCCCCCCACAGATCCCCCTGTAACCACTGCCCGAGACTCCAGTGACCAGCAGCTCACTCCTGTGCCAGCTGTTTTACTCCATTGTTGAGAAGTTTTGGGTAACTTCTACCCATCACTTCTGGTTCTTTTCTATGGAGAACTGTCTTATTTCGTATTATATTTAAGAAGTTTCTTCATGCCTTTCAAAAGTGAAATAAACGTCCTGAATAAATAAAAATGACGTCAGTGTTAGACACTAAGCTTAGGGTGATGGAGCGTCTCAGGGAAAGTGAGTCTGCAGTCAAGGTGAGGTGGGGGATACAGAGATTTGTGAGTTAATAGTACTGGTTGAAAATAATGGCCTCTCTGAAAAAAGGGATGCAAAACAATTTGCAGAAGAGTGCAGACTGAGCACTGCAGGGCACATGAAACATTTGGTCAGCACGGGGCAAGAGCACTGGGGTGAGGGTAAGGGACAGGGTGAAGGTGAGAAATGGAGTGTGCGAGACAGATGAGGTGAGAGTGAGGATGGGGGTGGGGGAAAACGCCAGGGATGAAATAAGGATCCTCCAGCAGTTGCCCTGGCCGTTCTGACAGACTTAGAAACAGCTACATTAATGCCTGCATCAAAGACGGGCCGTCCTCAATCAGAAGCCACCGGGGGAGAGAGGAGAAGTGTGGTCAGAAATCACTAGGGTCTGGGACTTTCCTGGTGGTCCAGTGATTAACACTCCGCAATTCCACTGCAGGGGGCATGGGTTCGATCCCTGGTCGGGGAACTAAGATCCTGCAAGTGGGCCTGGCGTGGCTGGTGGGGTGGGAGAAAGAAAAGAAATTATTAAGATTGGAGCCCCCGAGGCAAGGGTGAGAGTTTTAGGAAGAAAAGGGTCTTGAGCAGGGCCAAGGAGAATGGGGAGCAGAGAAGGTGGTGGGGGGTCCAGCAAAGTGGAGGCCTGGAGACTTGAGAAGGGACCTACCTGTGTAGTGGCAGGAGCTATGGGGGGCAGGAGGGAGGAAGGCGAGGCAGCTCGGAAGACTGTAGAGCTGGTGAGTGAGCTGAGGAGGCCCTGGAGGAGCAGAGGCCGTGCTGCGTGGGAGCGGCTTGGACCGAGGAGCTCCCCGGCTGCCATTTGGTGAACTTTTAAAAACACTTAATTAATTAATTAATTTTTGACTGCGTTGGGTCTTCATTGCTGCACACGGGCTTTCTCCAGTTGCGGCGAGCGGGGGCTACTCTTCGTTGCTGTGTGCAGGCTTCTCATGGCGGTGGTTTCTCTTGTTGCAGGGCACGGGCTCTGGGCACGGGGGCTTCAGTAGTTTTGGCTCGCGGGCTCAGTAGTTGTGGCTCGTGGGCTCTAGAGCGCAGGCTCAGTAATTGTGGCGCACAGGCTTAGCTGGTCTGAGGCATGTGGGATCTTCCCGGACCAGGGATGGAACCTGTATCCCCTGCAGTGGCAGGCGGATTCTTAACCACTGCACCACCAGGGAAGTCCCTGGTGAACTTCTGAGGTGCAGAAAGAGGTCTGGGTAGGGAAAAAGAGATAAAAGATGTGGTGAGGTAGAGAGGAGATGCGAGGGAGGGCATCTGACACAGGTATTATCTTCTCAGTTGTAACTGAAGCTGAGAGGCCTTCTGGATATCCAGAAAACCCAAGTCAATCATCCTTGACCTTCCCCTTGAATACTTGAAAAAAAAGTCAGCCCCTGGGGAATTTTATAAAGAGCAGGAGGGTGGAGTGATCTGAAGCCAATGTGCACATCTAGGATTTAGGAGTCTTGGGTCTGCCCCGAGCTCTATAAAGCTTTGTTTATAATACTTATTTTATCCTTTGTGTGTTTTAAAGTTGTATGTATCAAGTATCCCTAAAATAAAGACACAATATTTGAAGTTTATAGACAGTGGTTTTGGATGAATTATGTAAGAGATGGGAATTTAAACAACTTCCTTTATTGTAATTTCAGCTGTCTCTGTGACTTTCAAGAAGTCACTTTTCTTTTCTTCCTCTTATTTTTCTCCCAGGATACTGGGACTAGTGTTAATGACCTGGCAGGTCCTTCACCTTCATAATGAAATTAAAAAAAAAAAAAAAAAAAAGGCCACACCTAGTGGTGTGGCCTCGCTAGGCCTCAGGCAGCTGGGGTTTCCTGTGGTTCTGGGAACTAATAGAGAAGGTAATGTTATTTTTGACATCAGAGGAGCGACTGGCCGGAAACAAAAAGAACACAGCATTGTGTATGTGGGGTGGTGGGGGGTGTTAAGGGGATCAAGTAATTCAGAATAATCTCTGTCGGCCCTTCGAACGCATCTTGACCTTCTCATCTGGAAAGAGGTGGCTGTGATCTGAGAATTTGCTTCAGGTTGAATCATGAAACTAGGCAGGGAAGATTCAACTGTGAAGAGGGTTCTCCAGCCCAGTCCCTTGAAAACACTTCTTTTCACTCCCTCTGCTGCCAGCTGTCCAGGAATGTGGCAGCTGACGAGTTTTCCAGGGCATAATTCAAAGGGAGGAAGGGGGAGGTAAACAGTGTATCAGTTTTTGGATTTTAATTTGGGTTTTTACGATTCGGTATTATGCTAATATATATATTTTTTTCCCCCTAAGATTTTCATTTGTCTTTCTGTGGTTTCCTGAGGCTTCAGTTGGTCTCCATGGATGTAAACCAGAGTGACAAAACAGGTGGAAGAGGATGAGGGAATCTGATCCTGTTCAGACTTGGGGATCTCCAGGATCTGGTTATGATGTTTGAATTTGTTTCTCGCCTACCAGGATCTGGATCAAAGGAAAAAAGTGAGTTTATCTTTTAAAATTGTTACATACTTATGTGGACTGCATGGGATGACTTTCATCCTAGAACTAAGGGTTAAATACATTTCCTCCTTTTTTTCTTCCCCTTCACTCTCAATTTTTATTGCATCTTTCTTCTGGGAGCCATTAAAGTACTTTTGTTCGGAAGGCTTTTCTAGTGCTTTGCCTTGCATGTTCTACGGGGCCTTCCAACACTATGATAAGAACAAGAGCAGGACAGTTTAAAACTTAGTTGAGAAGAGGTTAAGTCACAGAATTGCTGAAAGAGAGCAGATATACTCCCAAAGCATGGAGTGGGGTGGGGGAGTGCGGCGTGGGGTAAAATTCCAGTTCTCAGACCCGACCTGGGGCAGGGGCTAAGAATCTGTAAACTCAGCAACTTAGCTGGGGCAAGCTGGCTTTGAGTCAATGAACTAGTTCTTTTCCTTTCTTACAGATGAGAGAACTGAGGCTCGGGGAGGGTAACTGCCTAAGACGCCGTGGTGAATTCGGGGAAGGGATGGGGACCACGGTGTGCCTTCCCTCGGAGCGCACTGGGCACTGTTGTGTGACACCCTCAGACCCCGTGGCCTGGTGTTAAATGAACAATGATGCCTTGTCAGTACTCAGGCCACATTCTTGCCCGGGTAATCCTTGCCTTCTCTTTCCTTTGCTCCCTCCCGACTCCCCTGCTTTCTCTGGGTACCCTGAATCACCATGCAGATAAACTTGTTTTTCTCAACATTTGTGCAAGTCTAGAGACATGAAACCCAAAGACTGCCTCATCACCAGGCTGCCTTACCAGAGACCTGTATCTTGTTTATTCACTGAGAGAACAGATAGGTTTGAAATCATCAGCACGGCTCTGGGATAGGTGGAGGCAGGAGGCTGCTTCTCAGCAGCCCGTGGCCCACCTCCAAGGCCCCAGGACAAGCTCGGAGCAGACAGTGAAGTTCAGGTTTGTGGCAGTGCGGTGGCAGCCAGACCTAAGACAGAGCCTTCCCCCTTCACTTGTCATCCAGTCAGGCCACCCCAACCGGTGGCCAGATTGCTTAAAAGAGACGAAAACAGTTTGAAGGCACCTGGTAAGCCTGTAAGAAGTAGCTTACCCAGCACGGTGTGCTTCTCCTCCTCAGCGGACCTTTTGGGGGCTATGGTGGGTAAGAAAGAGTCACTCTCATGGGTAGGAAGCAACTTTATTGGGCGATTTACCCTTCTGTATTCAAACCCTATGCCTTGGGTAAGCTAAAGGACAGGCACCCTTGCATTCCAGAAATATGTTCGCCTCAACTCTTGCTGAGGTGCCAGGGTCCCGAGTGGTCCTGGCGGCTGTGGCTCAATCTCAGGCAACGAGCAGCTCAGCTCAGTTTCTCTCCTACCGTCTGCCGTCCTGGATATTTGCTTCCACGGGACTGAATGTACCTTGGCCTCTGGATATTGGCTGATCCCGAGCCCGCCAGTTAGTTACTCAATTCAGGATGAATATGAGGTGGAGGGCTGACCCTCCTTCCTGAAGCAATCGGGGCAGCCCTGGCCTGAGACAGTTCTCATGGAGCCCAATTAAGTCACTCATCTGGTGCACGGATGGGAAAGTGGTACACCGTGTGCACCTCCCGTACATCAAACTGAAGGCTCTGCTTGGCCGCTAATGGCGAAGCAGAGGAGACACATGTCATGACACATCATGCTGGGTGTCTTTAGAAGGCAAGAACACTAAGTGGCAGAGGAAGACTCTGGGGGTAAGGAGGACGTATCATTCTTAAAAAGCCAACTGTTTCCTTGGTACACATTTCCATATGGGATAAGTCCACACTACATATGGATAGAGAGACGTGCGGAGAACCACAGACACCCACACGCTCTGCGCGGGGCCTGCCTGAGGCTTCCCCGTCACGGCCTTGCTTCCTCTGCCTCTGAGGTGACAGTTCGCAGTGTGCCAGGGAGAGGAGGGCTGTATAAACTGGGCCCCGACTGCTTGAGGCAACTGCCTTTTCCACTTACGTCAAACTCACAAGGCAGAATACATCCGGGAAAGCTCCGAAGTTTTGTGATGATTCACGGGCATCTGTGAGCGGTAGGTCCCCCGGGCAAAGCTGTAATGAAAACGGCAACAGGAGCGCCCTCTTCCTGACTCTCAGGCGTGACCCTGTGGCTCCAGATGCTTTGATTGCCATAAAACTAGCAAGAACATGGGAAAGGTCCAGTTTAAAAGCCAGAATATATTTTGCTGAAAATATGAATGTGTGTGTGCCTTCCAGAGACTGTGCTCCCTGAGGGAGACCCGCACAGTTCGTTAGGACATAAACAGGAACAAGAGGTAAGGAAGGGCTTCACTTAGTAGAAAACTAGCAGCATCATTTGGCTCCCTGGGGACATCCCCCAGGGTCCTCATCAAGCAGCCTCTCCGCAGGGGGAGGGTCGTGCCTGGTCAGCACAGCTATAACTCGTCCATCATGGCAAGCAGGTCATCGCCCTTGCTGGCGCTCCGCCTTGGCTGGTCCAAGATCTCAAACTCCCCCATGATCCGAGCCAGCTCTTCGTTCGTCTGCTGGTCCTGTGAGAGAAATGAGAGGTGGGAGGGAATGAGGAGGATGTGTGGGCACCATGGCCTCTCTGTGCAGTTGGTAGTTAATTTTCCCACCACTGTGACGCATTTCAGTTCCTCACCTGTTTGTCAGAATAGGGACTACATTACGTGCGGATTAGAGAGGAGAAGGGAGGGCCTTTGAAGTTCAATGTTATTATAAGATGAGGAGGGGAATAAGATTTGACTTGTGTAATCTCCTGCACACACCTGAGTAGCTTGGATGTTGATAACTTCATAGAATAACTCTTCTGGCCTGGTTAGCGCTGCCTGTCTGCACAAGATGGTAGAGAAATGGGTCAAAGGTTAGGGTTTTCTCCCTGCTAGTGTGGCGAACTGGCCCTTGATAATTTGGCAACCTATTTTTTCTGCCTCAGCTTCTGCCCTTTCCATTCCACTTTCTACCCTGTCCCCAACCAGTGCACCCTACACTCCAAGAAGTCCTTTTATGTCTCTGTGCCTTTGCACGTACTACTGCCAAGAACGTTTTTCCCCTTCCTCTGCTTGGCAAACTCCAAGACCCAGCTCGGTTGCCAACTCCTTCAATCCGCGGGCGCAAAGTCAGTCGCCGTGTCCCCCACTGGAGTGTTTATGACATGGCGCTCGAGTGACTTGTGCACGTGTTCGTGCTCCTACGACACTGGGGGTGCCTGAGGACAGGTCCCAGGTCTTCCGCTCCATCTGCGGGTCCCCACACGTACCACAGCACCTGCCACTTCAGGGGAGAGGGAAATAGAAGGCAACCCCCATCCCAAATATTTGGTTGTGAGGAGCATCACATGAGATCACGAAGGCAGAGGTGCTCTGTAAACTGTAAAGTGCTGTGTCAGTCTCAGTGAATTGCCACCACTATTGGTTCTGGGGGAGACTGATCCCAAAGATATCATGCTCTGACCTCCTTCCGGTTTACCAGTCTTTTGTTAACGTGATTATCTTGACTTCCAATTCTCTCATTGAGTTGTACTTTGCTAAATGAAACATTAGAACTGTTTTTTGAATGAATCCACAAAGTTCAGGCTATTTAATACTGGTGGATTCTTCTTTAACTAGGTTATTGAGTTTGCTGGGATTTCATTTGTGGTCTTTACATCTGTGTTTATAAGTGTCATTGGTTTATAGCAGTCATTTTTCGGTTCTTATCACACTTAGGATTTTTATATAGGTCTTTAAAGAAACAGGCTGAAAACATACTCTTCCTCTTCGTCAGTGGTGAAGAGATTCAACCGGAATCCTGGCTCAGGGCCACTGGGTTTCTTAATCTCCATGCCTCCTATCAGCCTGGCCAAGAGATTCAGCTCTTCTTTAGCAAGAGGGTTTGGAGCAATGCTTTCCTGCAGGAACAATTTCATGATTTTTAGCCACATGAAGGAGATCACATTTTCTGCTGAGACCCCAGAGCCCTGGGGTGGTATTATATAACAAGGCAAAACGATAACAGTTTAAATTACTTCTGGGAAGGACTGGGTCCAAATGAAACATAGAAAACAGGCTTAACCAAGAGAGAAATAACCTCTGTCAGAGGCAGAGGCACTCTAACAAGGCACAAACCAGAGATTCTCAAGATGAGGGGAAGGCCCCAGGGACCCCCATTCTCCTCAAATTACCTTCCTCCTTGAAGGAGAACGTTGCTTCTCCTTCAGGCAATCTAGTTCCCCCAGCCTTTACAAGTAGGAGGCTCCAGGTCCAAGGGCACTCATTCCACGGGAGTGACCACACTGCGCTCAGGTGGTGCCCGTGCACAGTCCCTCCCCCCGTCCCCCCACCGAATCCCTTCCGTCCTGTGGCTTCCACTCACACTGCCTGGTCCCACTGCAGCCTTCCCCCCTCCTCCTAACAGGCTCTCTCTAACCCAGCCTTTCGCTGCTTTGCCTCTTGAATCAGGCCCCATGTCCCTGCCCAGGCGAATCTCTGACCACTGCTGCTATCACGTTATGACCTAGCCATGTGGGAGAGACGCTGCCTCCCCGCTTCCCCCAGCACTGTGCCTCTGGGTACCTTTGCTCATGCTGTCACCTGGGTTTGTATGCCTGTTTCTCCCTCTGGGCTATTTAGTATCTTCTTCACTCTACAGCCTCGCTTGAATGTCTTCTCCGCTGAAAAGCCTTCTTGTTCCCTGTCCCCCGCTCCCCCGCCCCCCTCCACAGGACATGTGTTCTGACACAGCTCTTTACTCAGAATGCTCAGCGAGCGTCTTTCGTCTTCCGCCGTGTTGTAGTTATTTGTTCCATCACCGTCTTTATAAGCCCCTTCAGGATGGGACCACATCTAAGCCAGCTCTGTGTCCTGGGAACCCAGCCCATAGACGTAGTTCAGTAAATGTTTACAGAATGATTGAATATTCCATGATTTGTCCTATAGCTAGCTGGTAGCTAGTTCAGTGAAAATTTGTACAACAGAATTCAGAGAAGCAAAAACCCCATTTTCAACTTAGCTTCCACATCATTACACAGGAAAGCATTGAAAAGGGATGTTTTAAGGATCAGAATACACACAAGTGCTAAACTCAGCAACCACAGACCTCGTGACACCGGTACAATGCTATTTCACATGTCCTGGTGTGTGGTTCCTGCTTAATTATGGTGGGAGCCAAGTTTAAAATTACCTAATTAGTCAGATCACTGGAAGTCTCCATGAGAAACTGTAATTAAAAACCTGTGTGATGGGGACTTCCCTGGTGGTACAGTGGTTAAGAATCCGCCTGCCAATGCAGGGGACACGGGTTTGAGCCCTGGTCCAGGAAGATCCCACATGCTGCGGAGCAACTAAGCCCGTGCGCCACAACTACTGAGCCTGCGCTCTAGAGCCCGTGAGCCACAACTACTGAGCCCACGTGCCGCAGCTACTGAAGTCCATGTGCCTAGAGCCCGTGCTCCACAACAAGAGAAGCCACCGCAATGAGAAGCCCATGCGCCTCAATGAAGAGTAGCCCCCGCTCGCTGCAAACTAGAGAAAGCCCGTGCACAGCAATGAAGACCCAACGCAGCCATAAATAAATAAATAAACAAATACAATTTAAAAACAAAAAACCTGTGTACTGGTAAGGCGGAATGGAGAAGATTGCAAACAATGAGGGAAATGTTGGCCAGCTCTGAAATCTAGAGATCCCTCTCTCTCCCCATCCAGACTCTTGTATCTAGAAATAAGCTATGAAGGTAAACAAGGGAGGCAGAAGCTTACCTGTGTCTGTGCAGCTAAATTCTCTGATGCTCCAGACATATGGGTTTCCACGGGCCGGTTCACACTGTACCTGGTGGCAACAGAAAACCACAAAAACATTGTCCAGCCCTTTTACCCTGACTTCCTTCTAACTCGTAAATATAGTGCATAGTTTTTATTTTGAGGCATTAAAAAGTGTCCAGAAAGGTGCTGGGAATACAGAATACAACTAAGTGGGTGTCAACCACTCAAATTTTGCTTCTTCCCCAAACAAAATATCTGGGAAGCTGTGTGGAAATTTTTTCTCTGGCAAAATAATGTGTATCACTGAAAAAACATGATCGGTACGTGAAGGCCAGGCCCTTTTGGATCGCCACTGCAACAAAGGTTTTGGCTAGCTCTCTTGCATGGCTATTTAACATTATTTATCTTTTCAACTTGTTAAGTTACCTTACGTTGGGAAATCTGAGGTGCCCTTTGGAAACATCGGGGCTCTGCATGCTGTATATCTAAGGGGAAATTCCTCCAATTGTCAGCAGGGATTTTTCACAGCAGAAGTCAAGCTGGTTTTTTAAGTGAAGGGACCTCCGTTGGACTTGAATTCATTTGGGGAAGGAGGAATTTGCTTACATATTAGTTCCCAGTTTCAGGACTCGGTCTCCATAGAGTTCAAAAGACCCTTCTTTGGGGGCAGCGACATAGCTCCCGCCGTGCTTGAATTCTACCTTCCTCACTTCTTCGCCTTTGTTGTTGAACGTCCTACAATACAAAATAGGACGTGATGACGTGTTCTCCAAGCTTGGAGAGTCCCGGAGGCTTCTTTAATCTTGGTACTATGGGACCAAAGGGAATTCACGCACTGCTTCAAGAAAAAGATGCTGGTTGATATAATGATAGTAATATACTACTAATAATAATATTTATTGAGTACATGTTATGTGCCGGGTGCTGTGTAGCACTTTGGAGCATTACAGTATTATCTTATTCATCCTCACAGTAAACGTTCAATAGATGAAGAAATAAATCCTGGAGAACTGGGTGGTTTGTTTCAAGTGTCTGCGAGGTGACAAGCTGGGATTAAACCTCACCTCCTCACTGCTGTGCTCAACTGAAGAAAAGGAGGGGCCCCAGCAGGGCTACATTCTACGTGGTGGCCCACATACTGGTTTCCCAGCACCCCAAACATTGGTCTGACAATTACTGTTGAGAATTTACCTGATGAGTCCGGGAACTTTGGTTCCCCAGGGAAGAGGCCCAGACACTGGCAACACAAAGCGACCGTTGGAATTCTGAACTTTGTCCTTTAGAAATATGGACACCTGGAAAAAAAATACTTATTGTCATTTTTCTTGGTATATTTCCATAGACATATGCATTCTGAGGATGGAAAGTGTGTAATGGCTTAAGAATGCTACCTGAGAGAGAAAAACTCACCGTAACTAACACCTGCAGAGGTGTAGTGTTTTTACACAGAACTTCTTTGGCGCCACACATCAAATCTTCCAGGTGAGTAGTGCTACCCCCCTGCCTTAATGAGGAGGCTGAGGTTCACAGAGTGAAATGACTCGCCCAAAGAGAACAAAAAGAGACAGGACCAGGATTCAAAACCAAGGTTGACTCCAAATTCCACACCCATTCCTTGGTTCCTTGCAAACTTTCCATACAGCTGTGAGGCTTGAGCTATAAGAACCTCATTATCTCCGTTTTACAGATGAGGAATTGGTGGCTCAGAGGTTAAGACACTTCCTCTAGGCCAGCCAGCTCATAAGGGGCAGGGCTGAGGATTCAAGCCCTGGTGTTTCTGACGCCAAGCTCTCAGCTATGTGCTGGACCGGTGGATCCAGCTGGCATTAGAGTCTGAAGGTCTCCTCTGTGCCTGAAAACCCCACGTGATGCTTACTTCTACCCCTTGCTTTGTGCGCTCTGTATTCAGGTCTTGGGCAGGTTAAATCCCATCAAGATTGTAGCAGTTAATCAATTTTATTGGGGACTTCCCTGGCTGTCCAGTGGTTAGGACTCGGTGCTTTCACTGCTGTGGCCTGGGTTCAATCCCTGGTCGGGGAACTAAGATCCCGCAAGCTGTGCAGCACCGCCAAAAAATAAATGAATAAATAAATAAATCAGTTTTATTGGAGCTTAGCTTCCTCATCTGTAAAGTGAGATACATTTGAAGGTCCCTTGAAACTCTAAAATTCTACAAGATTACATTAGTAATATCATCAAGAATAAACATCTGTTGCATGCAAGGCAGTGAAAGCGCCAAGTGGTAAGGATTTGTATGCTGGCGGTCGGGCCTGCAGACGTTAGACTGCCCAGGCTCACAGCTCAGCTGGGCCTCTCCTTGGCTCGGGGTTTTTTGGTAAGTTACACCACCTTTCTCTTTGGTAAACTGGGGATAATAACAGAACCTATTCAATGGGTTAGTTGACCACTATGTCAGATGATGAACAAAAAGCACTCATCACAGAGCCTGACACATAGTAAGTGCTCAATAAGAGCTAACTAATATTCTCAGTATCACAGTCTAATTGGGCACAGGGCACAGCATAGAATGGAAAAACGACGACACTATAAAACACGATACGCTGAATGGAATATGCAGATGAGCCCACTGAGGAGAATGACCACAGGCAGAGGGGGTGGGTAGGTGCAACTGCGGGTTTGGAGCTGGGCCTGGAGGAGGAAGGTGGGTGTGAAGACACTTCAGAAGCAGAGATGGGCAGGCACAAGGCATGTTTTGGGGAAAATGTGTACACTGGGTTGGTTGGAAGGTTTGGCTTTAAGGAATTCTTAACCTTGAGATTCTGTGACCAAGGGATATGAATATAAGCATGGAGAAGGAAAATTTTGAGAGAGAAGTGAGACCATATGTAGGTACTGGACTCTCTGTTAGCTAATTCTAACAGGGTTGACTATATCATAGATCTGAAATGTACAAATTTAAGTGTGTTGACCTGAGAATCTGTCCTTGGCTGGATGGGACTTTGGGGTCTGCCTGCTTGCCCAGCCCCTCTGCTGGCCCTCAGCTGTAGGGGTGACTCTCCCGTGCCCTGTTCCTCTCGCTCCACCCTTTTTATTCCGAGGTGATCTCATCTACACCCACGTGCCAGTATTCACCTCTGCGCTGATGGCTCCCAGATCTGGAGCTTCCACTCCGTCTTCCCCCCCGGGCATCTGACCCATCTACCCCATTGCCTATTAAACGTGTCCACCTATGGGTTCCATGGGATGCACCTCCAATTCACCCTGCTCAGAACAGGGCTCAAGCTGTCTTCCCTAACCTGATCCCAGTGAATGACACCATCAGGTCACCAAGTCAGCAGTCTGAGTTCCCTGCCCACCACCTTCCCATGGCCCTTCAGTCGCCAAGCCCTGCCCACCTGGTGATCACTTCTGTGTCTGGCCCCTCCTCTCTACCCTGCTCCCTAGTGCAGACCTTCATCACCTCCAGCCTGGCCTCCACACTGGTCTCCCTGCCTCCGCTCTCCTCTGTGTTTCATCCATCCTCCACTTTGCTGTTAGAGAGACTCTTCTAAACTCCTATCTGACCGTGTCCCTCTCCTGCTTCGCTGGCTCTCTGCTGCCTGGCAGATAATGTCCAGTTGACCCTTGCTCCTCTCCGCAGCCACGCTCCTCCCTGAACCCTGTGTTCTCGCCATACTCGATTGCTTGCAGCCGGCCCCCCGCGCCAATTACACCAGGTGGTTACATGCCTGTGCCTTTACTGAGATGGTGTCCTCTTAACCCCTCCTCCTGTTTTCCCATGGTCCTGGTGAAAACCTATTTCTTTTCTTTTGTTCTTTCTTTTTGTGGCCACACCACATGGCTTGTGGGATCTTAGTTCCCCGACCAGGGATCAAATCCGAGCCCACTGCAGTGGAAGCATGGAGTCCTAACCATTGGACTGCCAGGGCCCCCAAACCTATTTCTTTTAAAAGCTATTGGATCCTCTATGAAGACTCCCTGATGCTCTTGGGTAGAGGTGGCCATGGCCCACGTTGTGTCCTCTCTCTTCACACTCTTCTGGGTCAGAACCAAACATACCCAAGGTACTTAGTGCACTTGCCCTTCTCTGATGAGGTCCTGAAGCCAGGACCCACGTTTCCTATGGAAAGAGGGAATGAAGGTCACGGAGCTGTGGGGCTGGAGTGCTGGATGAGACATCTCCATGAGCACCCACATTCCACAGGACGATGGTAGGAGTCAGGTGGCCAAGAGGAAGTGAGCCAGGGATGTAAATGCTTGGTGAATGTGGGTGAGTGGCTTGGCAGTCGGTTTCAGCAGTGAGGGACGAGTGCAGGGCTTTGGATGGTGTAATGGTTGCTGGACTGGCCTTACAAGAGGAGGGCTAAGTTTGTGAGGGCAGGAAAATAATGATCGGAAGGTGAGGGGGAGAAGCTGGCAGAATGACTGACTCTGCTTCTCACATCCTGCCTGTGGATGAGGGAGAATGACCGGCCTCCTTCAGGTGGCCAGAAGACTTCGCACACCGTCTCTCTGCTGTACGCTGAGGATTCCCACATTTACGTCTCCAGCTTGGCGCTCTCCTCTGAGCTCCAGGATTAGGTATTCAACTACCTACTTGACTCTGCTACTGGGAGAGCAAATCCAATTTAAATAGAATTGATTATTTTTTCTACTCAAATACACTTCCCTTCAGCCCTTCCCCCACTCAGAAAACGGCACCAGCCACTTAGGAGTTTCTCTTTCTTCTTCTTCCCCTCATTCCCCACATCTAATCTCTTAGTAAATCTTACTGGCCCTGCCCCGAAGGTATATTCCATATGTGTCTCCACTGCTGGCACCTAATCCCAGTGCTTTCATTTTTACCTAGATTTTGTAACCGCTGTCCTACCTGTACCCTTGTCCCATTTAATTCATCTTCCAGACACAAGTCATGTTACCACTCACCTTAAGATGCTCCAGACCTCTGTTTTACTCTTATAATAAACTCCTTTACTAGGGTCTAAAGCTAAGTCAACTGGTAGGTAGGTACCAGTTTATTCATGACTGGCATCTCTTCTGATTAGTTAGTGCCCATGCTGCACAGGTGGTTAACTTTATTTTAAATATCACCCCTGCCTAGATATGCTCCATCCTCATTGGCTTTCGCTCTGTCCAAGGAGCATATCATGCTTTTTCCTACCTAATGGCGTTTGAACCAGCTGTCCCTTCAGGTTAGATGCTCTCCCCTGAGATCTTTGTTATTACACTCTCAACTGAAATATCTGTCCTCAGAAAGGCTGTCCTTGCCTCTATCGTCTACGGATGTACCGTCCAGTAATGGTAGCTACCAGTTAAGCATGACTATTTAAATTTAAATTAAATCAGTAGTTCAGTTTCTCTGTCGAACTAGCTATATTTCAAGTACTCAACAACCACATGTGGCTAGTGGCTCTCATATTGGATAGCACAGATACAGAACATTTCCATCACCGACAGGAAGCTCTGTTGGACAGTGCTGGTCTAAGGCAACATCCTGTCCCAGTTGCCTTCTATAACTTTACTGTATATGACCACCTTCCTAAGAGTTATCAGAGCCATAACACGATTTACGTGTCCCCCTTGTCTCTACCTACTAGCACGGAACCTCCTCAGGGCAGGGCCTCTGCCTCGTTCACTTCTGTATCTCAGGACTGAAAACTGCCTGGTGTATTTGTTAGACGGACTAGTTTTCCAGGGGTGAACTGTTTCCAAGTGGAGTGGATAATGGAGTGGAGGTGTAAGGACCATGCTGTGAAGAGGCGAAGATGGAGTTATGTTTTCCAACAACTGGAAGAGGGGGAGTGCAGGAAGAAAGTCCACGATAGAAGACGCACGTGTGGGAAGGAGCATTCGGAACGGGGTGGGTGACCTGAGGGCCCACCTTTTAGGAGGCAACTCTGGAGGGGCTCTGGAGAGCTGAAGGGGGTTGGGACTGGAGATGGTTGTACATAATTGCTCACGACTCCAAATGGAATCGGTCTTCGTGCAGCCTCTGGGGCCTGGGGCACAGGTCAGGCCACTTCACGTTGTTTTGTGATATCACAGAAAGCTTTGGACATGAGGGTGAGGAGTCTTGCATTTGCTTTGGTTAAACAATGAGCAAGGGAGTTTTCGGAGCTGTGTTTTCTTGATTTAGTTAGTTTTGCTAACAAAATCTAAAAGCCATGAAGGTTGTTTTGAGCACAGAGAGAATCTGTATAGGCAATCATAACTTGCAGCTGAGCAGAAATACCATTAAAGACCAGATTTGGAAAAGCAGCCGGATGTTACAGACCAGTGGCTGAGTAACGTCAGGATATGTGATTCCGATTTCTCTTGATGAACATTCTGATGTTTCATTGCCTGCCCATTTAGCAATTAAAGCTTAATGTATTTTGTGGTTTAATATATTTTAATGATTTTTTAGAGACTTATTATTAGGAAAGTCTTTTTATCATAACGAATTTTATCTTGCCAGAACTGAGAAATCAATAGGCTGCTTATATTACTACAGTCCATAAACTAATGTCCAAATATGCAGTCTTGACAACATATGATGCAGAGTTTTTAATATTTAAAGCAATGTGAAACTTAATCTTATTTGTACTTTCATATTTTTAATTTTAATTGGTGACGATTACAGATCTTAATTTATATTGATGTTGTTATTGCTCCATCCATAGCAGATGAAATTATTCATGGGGGTTAAAAATAAAATTGGCCTCAGTGTTGAAATCTATTTGTCTTTCCCTGTCCACAGGAGGGAAATAACAATCAGGTTCTAAGCATATTCTATTTCTTCTTTTTTTGAATTTTATTTTGTGAATATGTTACACATGCACATATACAAAATTTAAAAGGTTCAAAGGGTGGGAATTCCCTGGCAGTCCAGTGGTTAGAACTCTGTGCTTCCAATGCAGGGGGCACAGGTTCGATCCCTGGCCGGGGAACTAAGATCCCACAAGCCGCGTGGCATGGCCAAAAAAAAAAAAAAAAAGAAAAAAGGTTCAAAGGGTACACGAGGGAAAGTCAGTCTCTCTTGTATCCCTGTTCTCCATGCAGTTCCCCACTCCCAGGAGCCAACCACTGTGACCAGTTTCCTGTACATCCTTCCAGAAGCATTCTATAGTGTATACATATATATACAAGCAAATACATATATATTACATGTGATGGTTCACTTAATCCTCCTGAAAAACCCTAAATTAGGTACTATCATTTCCACTTTTCAGATGACGAAACTAAGGCGCCAGGGAAGTAATTTGCCCAAGGTCATGGAGCTGCGCTGTAGGTGGGACTCAAGCACAGGAGGGCCTGACTCCCGAGCCTGGGCTCATTTTGCTGTATCACCCACCCTCCCATACCAGCGTGTTAAATTCTGGGAAGGAACAAAGTCCTGTGCCAGAGAGACGGGCCCCAAATTCAGAAGCTCAGAAATGTGTTTTTCAAAGTTAGGGTGTAGAACTGTCTGGAGGAGGCAGGGTCAACTGGGAGGCGAGAGCCAACAAGAAGTATGAAGGCCTGAGCTGGGCTGGTGGCGACAGGAATGGAAAGGAGGGCGTGGAGAGTGAAAAGGCAGACTCGATGGGCCATAGAAGCAATTAGAAGATCAGAGAAGGGAAATCAAAGGTGTGATGCTCTGGTTCTGAGCCGAGTGAGTGAGGGAATGGTGGCGCCCTGAAAAGAAACCGGAAGTTGGGCAGGACTTGAATTGTGGAGACTAGTTTAGCTACAGACATTAGGTTGTGGGCATGGGAGAGTGTCTCCCCAAGTGGGTGGAGATGTGGGTCTGGACGGCAGGGCTAGGGCAAGGGTTGGGTAGAGGTTAGATGTAGGAGTCATAGGTGGAAGGGTCAGTTGGCAGCCAAAGTGGGGAGGAAAGCGATTCCTCACGAGCAGGGGGTGGGTAGAGGCAGAAGGGGG